>NC_056737.1:1182353872-1182386372 GCF_019279795.1 Protopterus annectens
CAGTCCTAAAGGCAATACACAATGGTTAATGGAGGCACCTATACTGAGCCAAAAGATATAGCAAACTTGCTGGCAAACAAATTAATCTCTAACTTTACCCCTCTGTCACCCATCAACCTTCCCTCAGGACGTACCATCAAATATAACTCCCCCTTCTATCAACAGAGAACAGGTCCTCAATGTACTATATAAAGCCAAGGACACTGCATCAGTGGACCCAGACAATATCCCAGACTGTCTTTTTAAATCGCATGAAACATAGCATATCAGGACTTCAAGAATCACTACTTAAATGCAGCCTCCAAACAGGCTTTGTACCTCACAAATGGAGAACAGCACCTGTCATCCATCTGCACAAAGGCATGTCATTTACATATCCTGGAAACTACAGACCCATAAGTCTCATTAAAGTCATATGCAAAGCCATGGAAAGAATTACCATGGAAATGATCAATAATGACATAAGAAACCTCCAGACACTGGACCCAACCCAGTTTGGTTTTGGCAAGGGCAGATCATGCCTACTCAACCAGGTGGACGTATTTGAGAAGGTCACCAAAGCAATGGATGAGGGCAAAATGGGTCACACTGCCTACCTTCACCTGGCCAAGGCATTTTACACAATACCCCAATCAGGCATTGCTGACAAAATCAAGAGGTAGGTACAAACCCATATGTCACCCAGTGGGTAGCCAGCTGGCTCGCAGACAGGGGCCGGAATGTTAGAACTGGGGAGTCTAACTCTACAAAGAGGGTAGTCAAAAGCAGAATACCTCAGAGATCAGTCCTGAGAGCACTCCTTTTTGGCATCGACTTCTCTGAAGTTAATGCCAATGTCAGTGGCCTCTGGCTGACTAAATTTGCAGATGACTGCAAATTAGGAGCTGTCATTGAATACCCCACCAACACAAATGTTCTCTTGGAGGGGCTGACACAGACAAATAACTGGTGTCAGAATCATGGACTAAAACGAAATTCCAAGAAATGCATACTAGTATCCTCTGTGAAGTCATCCACCCTTGATAATTATCATATTGACAACACACTCCTAAGAGTTGACTCAGTAAACAGGGACTTAGGGACACACATAGTAATCTAGCCTTTGACCATCATGTGTCTACAGTACTGAGGAAATCATTCTATGTTGTGCAATTTATAAACAAAGGTATGGCCTCTAGGTCCAAGGAAGTCATTGACCTACTGTATTCAGCATTCATCAGACCTATCACTGAGTACAATGCACCCTTTAGTAAGTACCTAACCAGGTGCATCCAACAATTGGAAAGTCCACAGAGATTCCTCAATAAAAGAATACAGGACATAAATAATACATCATACACAGATTGTCTCAGTTCCCAATCTCTGTATTCTGTCTCTTACAGGCTGTTGAGGGGAGATCTATGCCTGGCGTATAAGGAATCTTTAGACCCCACTTTGATTTATCTCCTGCATATCCACAAAATAAACAGCACCAGAATTACTCAATTTAAAGACTTAAACTTTGCTTGTGATATAAATAGGATCTGCTGGACAGACAGGTATGCATCCCATAGACTACCCCATCTCTGGAACAGGCTCCTCATCCATATGAAGAACAGTTCCTTCTAATCCCAATGCAAGTATAATTTGAACAACTGGATGGGGAACAGAAAATTAATCCCCAATTTGGCACCTATGTCTTTAATGGACACAGGTTTATTTATTTTATTTGACATTTGTTGACCGGGTTAGTCTGACTGGCCAATAGCCATTTTGCAACAGAGACCCAAGGAGAAAAACTCCAATAGAAAAACAGAAGTAAATGTAAATAACAATGATAAAAATATAGAGATGAGAAGAATATATACAAGCTAGGCAATACACAGTACAAAAACCTGTCAGACAAAGCATACAAAGAGCATCATTCAAAAAACAGTGTCCAATCATAATCAAGTGTGCTCAATTTTGTACAAAGTAGTAGATAAAATATCATAGCAGGTCACATGCTAAGGTGGATATAGAAAAAGGCAGGTCACATGCCAGAGGCAGCAGTAGGAGAAACCAGTGATTTAAAGGTATAGAGTATAAGCTGGGTAAAGACATATGAAGGAAAAAAGGTCAGTCACCAGACAACAGGTGAGGTAGCCTGCAAATGGTTCATTTCTCTGTAACTTATTTGTAAATGTTTCATCTCCCAAGCTCTTGCTTACACTTATCAATGGTGTCAGAACTTGTCAGAGATTTGGGATGCATACATAGGATTAAAAATGCCCCAGTGGTTGTTAGCCTAGTAAACAACTATGAACATATGAACCTATTACTGTCTGTCTGCATTTAGACAGAGGTTACTTAAAAGCAGTTAACTTTCTAAGTGTACCACATTTTTCAACTTGTTTGAGCCCCTCCAAAAATAAGACTTGGACTCTAAAGATGGTCTGGCGTCTCACCATTTGATAAACATTATGAGTGTGGATTTTGTGTCCACTTTAACTCTTCTGAGCACTAGTTAGTCATGTCAAAAAGTTCAGAAAAATTATATCTCTCAGATCAAAAGAGTTGCAAGGAAGGGGAGAGAGGTTTAGTTTGAAGATATAACTAGATAGGAGGCAGCATGACAGAAAAGGAAGTAATTTTCAAACACAGAGTGGAATGAACACACACAGGTGGAAAAAAATCTTAAAAACAGCTGGACAAGTTAGGATATTCACTGCAAAGGATTAACAACTGAACCAATGCACATGGGCATGGGGTGCCTGGGTGAATGAAAATGTCATTTTTCTGTTCTCAGAATGTATGTTTCTGCATTTCTGTGAATGACAGCCTTGTTTCTACTCATGTGACAACCATTAAAAAATCTTTCTTAAAAGTGTAGTATAGCCATTGCTTTAAAAATTAAAGCAGGAAGTTAAGTGATGCATGAGCATTAGTCTCTGCGTTTATGCCTTGGACTTCATTTACCACAAATTTTGCATAAAAGCTTCCTTATACTTTATTTTAGCTAAAATAACACACTGCTTGCACTTATGATGCTACCAGGATGATAACACTTCTGCTTTGTTATGTTAGTCATAATCTGACAGACCTAGTAAAACTGTCAAACGAATAAAAAGGGGATACAGATCTACTCATTATGTACTGCATTATCAGTCCTACAGACAGGCATTTGAGAATTCCATCCCCATATCAGGAACTTTGACTGTCAGTAGAAGTACAGCTTCTAGAATGACATAAAGAAATTGGGTACTTACGTATTATCGCAACCAGATTTTAGCGATAATACCACTTGCTTCCCGATATCGAAATCTGACTGTTTTTGTTGTATAAATGTCAGCAAATGTCTTTTCTTTCACACTGAAGGTTGTTTTAAGACAGGTTGTCAAGAACAACACAGAAAGTCAGTGTGTCACTGTGGCTGTGTGCACTTTGCTACCAGCATGTGTGAGGCTATCTCATTTGTGCATTAATGGTGCTTGCAGCCACAGCGACAGTAACTTGGACCTTCTGGAGAGATGGGTATGTGTCCCAGAGACTACCCCATCTATGGAACAGGCTCCCCATTCATGTGAAGCAGAGTTCCTTACTAAGCCAATTCAAGTGCAATTTGGACAATTGGATGAGAAACCGGAAATTCATCCCTGGTTTGGCACCTATGTCTCTAATGCACACAGGTAACCTGTAAATGGTTCATCTCCCAGGCCCATGCTTACATTTACCAAGATTATCAGAACTTGTCAAAGATTTGGGATGCATGACTAGTCTTAAAAAGGCCCTTGTGGTCGTTAGCCTAGTAGACACCTATGAACCTGTGAATCTGTGCTACCACCAACTGAAGCAGATGGAACCTCAGCAAAAGGTATCATCAGAAAGATCCAGTTGCCTTGGATGATAAACTATCATCAGCAGTACAGTTATACACATGCAGAAAAAAATAGGCACGTTCTAAAGACTAAAAAATACAGCCCAGAGTAAAGCTTGACTTGGCAAACATATTCAAACCAAACTATGGACGAACTGCAACAGGTGACACAAAAAACACCTTAAAAAATAAATAAATACATACAGTACATGCATCCATAAATAAAACTTAGCCCACTTAAAAACAGCAACACTTGTATCACAAGTCCCAAGCAGAACACTGTCCTCAATAAATTAAAATGGATGACCCCTGAACCTAAGGTTAAATCCCATCACTAGGGTTCTGCTAACAAGTTACACCTAAGTGGTAAATGCCCATCATTTCCAGTGAAGTTTCATGGCATAACACCAAAAGAGATCATACACCAAACAAAAACTTGCTGCACATAAATAAATCCTCACTCAAGGGGAGATATAAATCCCTCATACCTTCTTGTAAAATTAATTGAACCCACTAAATCTTAATATAAGATCTGCCACACCTTAACCAACAGTTTAAAAATCATGCAGAAATTATCTCACCATACCAAATACTGCACCGAATATGACAATACATGAAACTTGTTACTACAACAAAAACTTAATCGTATTGCAACTGAGCACCCCCAGATCCATTTCTGTAGAGTGTTAAAGCATCATGAGTTTATAATTATCCTTTAGTATTCATTTTATAACCCTTAAGTTTTACAGCTTATCCATACATGAATGTTAACTAAATTGAATATACTGGCTACAGTTTTATGCCAATATAAAATGGTGTCCTTCTATATCACTGTTGCAGTATTCTAAACAGAACGGATCTCCTGCTCAGAGCAGCCCAATGCTTGGCCAGTGTACAAAAACCTAATGATTCTATATGCTCTGTCCATCACACCTATGCTGCCCGCATAGGGTATAAAAGAGATGTACAGGCAAGATATCCAGACCTCCTTTGCCAGCAGTTCGAACAACATTATTGTTAGCTGGTCTGAATGCCTTGTTGCTGTGCTGAATACCTGTACAAACAGCTACTACAGAAGTATCAAATCCAAAACCATTTCACACATTAACATTTGTTTACTGGGAAAGTCCAACTGGGACGCAGACCATTCTCAGCACAGGCTTGGGTAAAAATGCTCCAGATGCATATCTTTGGATTTTGTAGGAAATGACTGAGGACTTGGTCATCTTATTCACTCCCTTTTGTATCCATTTCAGCAAACCACAGAAGGATAGCCCTCCTGCTCTAGTCCACAATGAGCCAATGTAGGGCCTTACCACTGTAGATAGTTACACGAAGCAAATATCCATATAGGGACTACAGAAACCACACTGGCCACCAGCGACAGCAGGAATGGACACCAACAATTAGCATACTAGTGAACTTTAATGAATGAGTTAAATGTCAAATTAAGTGTTAATGAGTTAATTAATGGATAGTCTTTTTGATTGGTGTTCTTGAGTATTTAAACTACTGTGTCCATTAGTAATGTTATTCTGATATTTATTTATTTATTTATATTTGTTGACCGGGAGCGTCCGACTGGATGTAGGTCCATTTTCAGCGGAGGCCCGGGGAGAAAAGCTCCACAGTTAAAATAAACAGACAGTAGTTACACTGGATTACACATTGATTAACAATTTACATAGCAATTACTTGCAACATATTTACAGATGAAGAACATAGTACATCAGTAGACAATTAGAATCTTTATCTGTGAAGTACATAACAGACATTAAAAAGAAGTTATGTTCTTACCATAACGTTCCATGTGAATTGTTCATCTCGCCTTTGTTCTTATGCATGGGTTCGGAGCCGATCCTCGGCTCTGAGAAAGCCACTTCTACAGCTCTGCATCTTGAGAAAGCTCAAGGCACAGTCCTATCCCACAATCCCCTAGTGCTAATCCTCAGATCTAGTTTGCTAACACCAGAAGATAACAATGCGCCCCAGGTGCTAGCAGTAATTTAAAGATAAGGGGCAGCAATGCCCAAAAAATACCTAGGTACTGAGAAGTGTACCCTGACAACAGAAGAAGCCAGAGACTGAACAGAAGGTGTTGAAGACAAGCTGAACTGGAATCCAAATCATCCTGTTCTACGAAAAAAAAACATAGGCTGGGGGATGGAGGGTGAGTAGTAAGAACAAAGGCGAGATGAACAATTCACATGGAACGTTATGGTAAGACATAACTTCTTTATGTGAAATTGTTCAATCTTGCCATTTGTTCTTACGCATGGGTAGTGTCCCTAGCTCCTTTACCCTGGGTGGCTCATGGGAGAACGTTCCTGAGGACCGTGGAACCAAAGGAGGCCCTATCTTTGGAGTTCTTGTCCAACTTATAATGGAGAATGCAGGTATGAGGCTTCGCCCAGGTTGCTGCCGTACAAATAGTATCCAACGGCAAATGAGCTGCATGGGCTAGAGATGTGGCCATCGCCCTGGTAGAATGAGCCTTGGGTTGAAAAGGTAATTGCTGTTTCGTCTGTGAATAGATAAACTTAATACAATCCGTGAGCCATTTAGACAAGGTAACTTTGGTAACCGCCATACCTTTTTTTTGGTCAGCAAAGGATATAAATAGCTGGTCTGATTTTCTGTCATCTTTTGTCCTTTGCAAATAAAACCTGAGTTGTCTGTGGATGTCTAACTTATGCAGCATATATTCCAACTTGTTAGTGTGATTTTTGAAAAAGGTGGGAAGTTCGATGGATTGGTTAATATTTGAAAGTGAACAAACTTTTGGGAGAAAAGACGGATTGATGCGTAATACCAGACCACTGACATGTTGTCTGTCTGGACTGCCACTGTTCCTTGAGGTAAGACTCTGTGAAAGTGTTGCAATGCTAGAAACACCGCTCTTAGCTCTAGGACATTGATGTGCAGTTTGCATTCTGTTCTGGACCATTGACCTTGGACCGTCTTTCCCTGGAACAAACCCCCCCACCCGATCAGGGAAGCGTCCGTGGTTATTGTCGCTATCGGGGTTGGTAGGGTAAAAGGTCGACCTTGTGTCAAGTCTTGAGATAGCATCCACCATCGCAGATCCTGCTTGCAGCAGGATGTGATCAGAATTTCGTGTGACAACGGCAGGTGCTGATAGGACCACTGGGCGAACAGTAGCCATTGAAGGATCCTCATGTGCATTCTTCCTAGAGGGACTGCAACCAGTGCGGCTGACATTAATCCCAGGACTCTCAAAACCTGTTCTGCTGTTGCTTTTGTCTTTTGAAGGAGTACTGCAATTTGCTCCCTTAGTTTTGAAACCCTTTCTGGTGGAAGCCTGACCCTGACCAAAGTAGTGTCCAGTTCTGCCCCTATAAATGAGATACGCTGTGATGGCTATATGGTAGATTTTTCGAAATTGATTGTAACGCCAAGATGGGAACAAAGACTGATTGTGTAATCTCTTGCTTGGAGCAGATGATACTCGGTGGTGGCGGAGAGGAGCCAGCCGTCTAGATACGGAAACACCCAGAATCCTTGTTGTCTCAAGTGAGACACTACTACTGCCATACACTTGGTGAACACCCTGGGGGCTGAGGTGAGGCCAAATGGCAGAGCTCGAAACTGAAAATGACTGGCTCCTAGCCAGAAGCGCAGGAATCTCCTGGACGGTATGGCCATTTTTATATGGTAGTACGCGTCCTTGAGATCTATAGAGCACATCCAGTCTCCTTCCTGCAGAAAAGGAAGGATTGATTGTAGCGTGACCATCCAAAACTTCTCCTTCACTACAAAGGTGTTTAGTTTGCTGAGATCCAGAATTGGTCTCCAGTCCCTTGTCTTCTTTGGAACTAAAAAGAACCTTGAGTAAGTTACGGATCCTATTTGGTCTGCCGGGACTGCTTGGATGGCTCTTTTTCTGAGCAGCTTCTGGATCTCTAAGGCTGCCTGATTCCGCAGATTGGGTGGAACGTCTGGGAATCTTTTGGTGGTAGGGGGAACGTTTATGAATTTTATGTCGTAACCTCTGGTAATTATAGTTTGTACCCACGAATCTGAAGTTAAACTTCGCCAGGCCAGTGGGTACAAAGTTAAGCGTCCCCCGACTGCTTCCAGAGCATGACAGTCAGGCCTCCTCTCAGGAGTGCTGGAAGGGCTTGCCAGAGAAAGTATCTCTGTCGCCCTGGTTTTGCAGACCCCCTCTGCCGCTTGGTCGGCGTCTTCCATTCCTTCCCCCTCCTCTGCCTCTGGAAGGGGCATTATCACTCTGTGTGGACTGAAAGGAACCCTGTGTCTTACAGAACCACATCTTCCCGCCTCTTTGCCCTTTGGGGTATGGTCTGGAAGGGGAGGAAAAACGGACTCTTACAGCAGATAGGGTCTTCCCTTCTTGCTCACAACTAGTGAGGGTCTCCTTTACTTTGGGGCCAAAAAGAGAGGCACCATCAAACGGGATGTTAGTAAAGGAAGACTTGAAGGATTCCACAAAGGAGCACAGCTGCAGCCAGGATTGTCTCCTAAGTGCAATTACTGAAGCTGCCGCTCTACTCACACCTTCGGCCACATATGAAATGAGCCTCATGGAGGAGTTGACTACAGAGTTAAGGGTATTAAGTTGTGCTGTCACTTTCTCGGTAGCAGCAGCATCTGTACGACCCTGGAGAGTATCTCTGAGTTCCTTGAGGAGATCCCTCTGTAAACGCGTAAAATGTGTCAAGTAGTTCAGCGATCGCATGGAAAAAGTCGCAGAACTGAAAATGCACTTCCCATATCTGTCCATCGTCCTAGAATCCTTATTAGGAGGATGGACAGCAGAGGAGGACTCTGACATGTCCTTCTTAGTGGCTGCCGCCACCACCATAGTATCCACTGGAACATCCTTGGTAAGAAAACTCTTGTCCTGGGGGGCTGTTATAAACTTATTCGGTCTGCGGGGAACTGGTTCCACCATGTCATGTGTCTCCCAAGCCCTACGAGCTATCAAGTCCATAAGTTCGTCAAAGGGAGGGGTCACCCAGGAGGTAGAAGGTAGAGCCCCGAATGCCTTCAGCAATACTGATTCATCCACAGAAGGGTTAAGTGGCTGCCAATCTCCCCTCTGTTTTAGGATCTCCAGGATGTCCGCAAAGGAGACATCCTCCGAGGGGGACCGTGGGGACCCTTCTGCTTCATCTAAATCTGTATCTGATGTAAGAGATTCCTGTGGGGAATCTATGTGCCTCCTCTTGCACAGTCTTTTCCTTGGTACTTCTTCAGATGGGCTTCTGGAGAAGCGTCCGAGGAACCAGGAGCACCCTCTGGGGGCAACTGAGGCATTGGGTCTCGACGCTTTGTAAGAGCTGAGGATACAGAAGTCGAACGTGGGCCCTTAGGGGGAGGAGAAAAAGAATCTGATGAGATATGTGTCTGTTTCGACAAGACCTTCCTCATGGTGTCGAAGGCACCGGTACATGGATCCGAAGACCTTCCTGGTTTCGAGAAACCAGGAACAATCCCCGAGACCGGGGGTCCGGGCTCCGACCCAGAGGACGGTGCCGAACTAATCTGAGCCGAGGCTCCTAGGGGGAGAGTCGGTACCGACAGCTCAGTTCGACTGTCCGCACCGGAACCCAGGAACGATAGTCGGCTCCGGGACCCCTCGATCCATTCTGAGGGCATCGAGGTCAACGGTACCGAAAGCACGGCTGTAAGCTTCAGTATTGATGGTTCTACCATCATCGGAACTTCGACTCTCGGCTCCGAAGACTTGACAGGTCTCGGAGGAGGAGCAGTAGATGACCCAGGGAGGGCTTCGAGTTTCGAAACCAGCTGGGACGAAACTTTGATCAATTTGGAAAGGGCTGAGTTCTCCATTAACCTGTATCACTTGATCCACATCCGAATCAGATAAGGGTCTCGAAGAGCGGGTCGAAGTCGTCACCGAGTGAAGGATCGATGGCGGCGGAACCTCCGAGACTGGCTCCAAGACCGGAGTCTCGATCAAAGATATACATTCAACAGCTGACTCCGAAGTCTGTTGAGCCGGTGTCCGAATCTTAATGGAGGTGCTCAGAGCCGATGACTTTGGCTCCGACACTCTCGAAGACTTGGACCCCTTCGAAGACTTGGATACCAATTCAGCCTTGTCAAGGGCCTCCTGAAATTCGGGCTTTAATAAACCCCTGTCTACTAACTTCCTGTGTCTCTCTATCATGACCCTCCCACTGAAGGAAAGACAAATAGAACAGTCCTCCTGTAAGTGGAGAGGGCCAAGACAGTAGACGCAGGAAGAGTGGTTATCCGTGATGGACATTTTCTGTCCGCATTGACATTTCTTAAAGCCTGATTTTTGTTTCTCAGACATGTTGAAAAAGCCAGACATATATATAAACACCTGAAAAAAAGAAAAAATTAAAGGTATGGATATATCACACACACAAAAAGGAGTAAGGACTTAAGCCTTTCTTAAAGAAAAAACACATGTTAAAACAGACAGGATAATAGGCCTAAAAAATTGCCTTTAGAAAACTTTATAAAAATAATAATAGTAATAATAATATATCACTCCCACTGCAACTACACTTGTAAAAGACTAATATATATTTCTCAAATATCTATACTAAATAAAGTTAAGTTAGAGAAAACTTCGAAAAAAATTGAAAAACTTTACTGGCCCGAGCTTCTGCAATGCATCTGCTGTCGCAGCAAACTAGATCTAAGGATTAGCACTAGGGGATTGTGGGATAGGACTGTGCCTTGAGCTTTCTCAAGATGCAGAGCTGTAGAAGTGGCCGTCTCGGAGCCGAGGATCGGCTCCGAACCCCTGCGTAAGAACAAACGGCGAGATTGAACAATTTCACATCAAATGTTACAAGAAGAAGTTCCTGCTGTATAATAAGTACTTGCTTATGAGCATCTGAACTTGCTATAATCAAGGTAGTTAGTGGAGTGGAAAGAAAGGTAGTGGTTGGATGGGGAGGGTGATATTAGAGTGGGAGTTGCAAGGGCATAGCCAGCATGTTTTTAGGTGTGCTTTTAGTAAAGTTTTGAAGTGGGTGCATGATGGTATGGAGGTAATTGTGGGTGGGAGGGAGTTCCATAATTTGGCTATGGTGCAAGAGAATAGTGCTTCACCAGCAGAGTTATTGGCTTTAATGATCTGCAAGTGATTTTTGTTGCTGGATTTTAGTGGTCTGGTGGTGCGATAGAGTTGGAGTAGATTCTGGAGGGATGGGACATTTAGTGAATGATTTACTAGTTTGTGTGCGAGTGACAGTTGAAACCATTGAAGGAGGTGAGGGAGTTCAAGCCAGCCCAGTTCAGCAAGTGAGAGACAGTGGTGACTCTGGTAGGATGCTCCTGGGGCGAATTTGGTGATTTTGTTGTAGCAGGTCTCTAGCTTGTTTAGATCGCATTGCCTTAGGTTGGTATATATTGGACAGGCATAAAGTAGGGTGGAGATAAGGTGGGAATTTGCTATTGAAATCTTTGCTGCTTTGGTGAGAAGTTGCTTATTTCTGTATAGTGCTCCTAGTTTTTTGTGGACTTTTTTATGGTCAAGGATATGTGAATGTCAAATTTTAGTTTATTGTCTATTTCCACTCCTAGCAATTTGGTGTGTTCAGTTGGGTATATAGTGGTGCTGTCTTTTGCTGTGATGTTAAAGTGAGAGTTGTTTTGAGTATGTTTGGTGGGTTGGAAGATGAGTAGTTTAGTTTTGTTTGGGTTGAGTATTAATTGGGCATCGGATAACCAAGTTTCGACAGAGGAGAAGGCTTCCTGTGTTACTTTTTGCAGTTTGGGTAGGGACTGGGCTGAGCAGATTATGGTTGAGTCATCTGCGTATTGTATGAGTGTACAAATGGAAAAAGTAACGGACTCCTTGCACCAGCAAACAACGAAATGGTAAAATCTTAACGCAATTTTATTATTTTGACAAGCGTTTTCGCCACGACAATAATGTGGCTTCTTCAGAGAAAAATTTAAAATGAACAACCATCTTACAGCACGCTCAGTATAAATAACACCAAAGAAGGAAATGACATCACAGTTAATTCACATAACATGTTCCTATATACTAAAATAAATTAATTAAACTTCGAGTAAATTAAATACTTTAAAATTGTAACAACTGAATAATTGTAATAACAATAAAACTATAAGAGTGTGTCATAATATATAATAGTATTATGATAAAAAATTAACTCCATATTAAAAAGGGCTCAGTTCTTAAATTGTATTGTATGGGACAGAACAGGACTTTACCATATACCCATTCATCTATAACAGGTCAACAAGACAATATTAATTAATAAATGTTATTATGCCTAGAATAAATTTTAGCAAAAACTTTCAAGAAATTAATTATAAACAACTAATTAGCAATAAGCAGACAAAACACTATCTAAACTATTAGTAACGCTACCTTAAGTAGCTTCTTAATCTCAATACTGCAGAGATGTTACAGTTTTCATTAAGCCCTGGGTGACTGAAGGCATCAGTTCTTAACTGCCACTCTAACTCGCGGGTTTCCAAAAGTAGTGGAATAGGACCGCCACGAATGTTAGTTGTCACTTGGTCGATGGCCATGAATGAAAAACTATGGCCTGGAAAACTGTCCACATGCTTTGCTAAAGCATTAGTGTCAATTTTTTTCTTTATAGCATACATATGTTCGTAGACTCGATCACGCAGTCTACGATCTGTCTTACCTATATAGAAGGAGTGACAGCACTCACAGTAGGCAACATACACTATAGATTTACTCTCACAATTGAGTGGAAATTTTATAGTGTACTTCCTATCTCTTATTCTGTGAGTCTGTCCCGTCCTAACTTTATGGCACCAATTACAAAATCCACATATGGACATGCCAGTCTTTTTGTTGAACTCTTTACTATACAGATCTCTTTGCAGGAGTTCTTTAAGATTATTGTTCCTTTTGAAGGTGAAATTGGGTGATAAACCCAATTTGTCTGTCAAGACAGGGCTACTCAAAATAAATTGCCAGTTCTTCCTTATTATAGCCATAATAGCTCCAGAATTGAAGCTATAAGTAATAACGTAGCTCAAAGAAAAGTCACGTCCATTATTAGGGCTGATATTACTAAGTTGTAAATCAGTTATACTATTAGGTGAATTTGGCGTAACTGGTGCCAGAAAGTCCAAGCTAGTTTGAACTTGGTGCAGAATAGGTTTAAAGAAGCCACTTAACCTCTTGTTATGGACCTCGGAAATGAGCTCATCAATCAGATGTCTCGGATAGCCTCTGTTAGAAAACATGTTACCGAGCTGCTCACATTCACTCTGGAAATCGGCCAACGTACTGCACATTCTCCCCGCTCTGACCAACTGGCCCTTTACAATGGCCCTCTTTTGTTTAAAGGGATGTTGGCTCGAAAAATGCAAGAAAGAATTGCAGTACGTGGGCTTTCTGTACACATTTGAGACATAAGCATTCATATCACCATCCTTGCGTAGTCTCACATCAAGATAATCGATGTCTGTCACAGAAAACCTGAATGTGAATCGTAAAAATTCCGTTGTACCATTGAGTAAGTCAACGAAATTACAAGCTTCGGTATAACTACCCCGGAATAAGATAAAAATATCATCGAGGTATCTCATGTAGAATCTAACAGGGGCCATCGTGTCCGGGGAGGAGAAAAGAAATTTCTTTTCCCAGTACCCCATAAAGAAATTAGCCACAGATGCTCCGCAAGGTGACCCCATGGCTACACCTTTTTTCTGCAGAAAAAATTTCTTGTCGAATAAGAAATAGTTACATGTTAGAACAACATCCAAGATCTCAGTAACTAAGTCAATTTCCGTTTTGGAAGCTCCAAAGTCACCAAGTAATAGAGCTAACCATTCCAAAGCTTCCTGGTGGGGGATCGAGGTGTATAAGTCAACAACATCGATGGTGAGAAAATTATTCTCACCATCGAACAACAAATCATTGATGATTTCCAAGAAAGACCAAGAGTCCTTACATATCCTAGGAAGATGTTTCAAATACTTAGAAAGGATCTTATCAACCAGTTTGGCACTTGGATACGTCATTGAGCATCTTCCATCAACTAAGGCCCTCATAGGCGGGTTGTTGACGTCCTTATGGACCTTAGGAATGCCAAACATAACAGGAAGTTTGGGCAAAGTTATGTCTATATAATTGTAAGTGTCAAGGTCTATCTTACCACCCAAAAACAAATCACGAAAGAGACCTCTCATCATATTGTGAGAACGGTTAATTTCATTGATGGAAGCTTCGGTGTAAGCAGGAGTGTCCAAAACGGAAAGCATTTTCTCCGTATACATGGAGTTGTCAAAGATGACCAACCCACCACCCTTATCTGGTTTAACTAGCCTGACTGGATGGCGGCAAAGGTCATCAAGAAGGAATGCCTGTTCTTTTGTGATATTATATCTAAGGGCTCCAACCCTGGACCAATGTTCCTCAGACACATGCCTAAAATCAACCTCACAAACCCTCTCAAATAACTGGAGAGACGGGTGAAGGGGCAGATTGAAAACACTGGGCAACTTCAAGAAATCTTGAGTAGTGTCCGAGCTGTTGTTGAAAAGTAACTTCAAGTTAAGCTTACGGACAAAACACTTTAACTCAAGTATCTCTTTTGGGATGTCACCAGTTCTACTAGGGACGAAAGTATAGCCGAGGGCAAGTAATTCAACTAATTCGTCTCGCAGTTCTAACCCTGTGAAGTTGTAGATTTTAAAATCATGTTTTTGGTTAAAGATGATCCTAGGTACACCTTGTTCCTGGTGAGGACTAATTGTGTTTACCAGAATACCAACACTGGTATTCTCTAGATCATTAATAACATCCGAGTCCTTACTACCAAAAGGAACGTCCCTAGTATTAATAAAACTACGAGTTAGCAGTTCTAATTCACCCTCCTGTTCGATTGGTGGCGAAACTTCTGTTTGCCTAAAAAATTGTTATTGTAACTATTTCTGTTGTTAAATGAATTATTTCTTTTGCCTGAGTTATTTTTATTGCCTGAGTTATTCTTTTTAAACCCTTTAATTCTTTCACTACGTCTTGGTCCTCCTTCCTCCTCCACAAGGTTAACCTCATCAACAAAAGTGTCATCAGGTTCAGTATTAACTACTGAATCCAACTGAGCCTGGATGACATTAAATTTCGTGGAGTCGGAAAAGTGAAGTTTGGGGTAAGCAGTACGTTGGCCGATTTCCAGAGTGAATGTGAGCAGCTCGGTAACATGTTTTCTAACAGAGGCTATCCGAGACATCTGATTGATGAGCTCATTTCCGAGGTCCATAACAAGAGGTTAAGTGGCTTCTTTAAACCTATTCTGCACCAAGTTCAAACTAGCTTGGACTTTCTGGCACCAGTTATGCCAAATTCACCTAATAGTATAACTGATTTACAACTTAGTAATATCAGCCCTAATAATGGACGTGACTTTTCTTTGAGCTACGTTATTACTTATAGTTTCAATTCTGGAGCTATTATGGCTATAATAAGGAAGAACTGGCAATTTATTTTGAGTAGCCCTGTCTTGACAGAGAAATTGGGTTTATCACCCAATTTCACCTTCAAAAGGAACAATAATCTTAAAGAACTCCTGCAAAGAGATCTGTATAGTAAAGAGTTCAACAAAAAGACTGGCATGTCCATATGTGGATTTTGTAATTGGTGCCATAAAGTTAGGACGGGACAGACTCACAGAATAAGAGATAGGAAGTACACTATAAAATTTCCACTCAATTGTGAGAGTAAATCTATAGTGTATGTTGCCTACTGTGAGTGCTGTCCCTCCTTCTATATAGGTAAGACCGATCGTAGACTGCGTGATCGAGTCTACGAACATATGTATGCTATAAAGAAAAAAATTGACACTAATGCTTTAGCAAAGCATGTGGACAGTTTTCCAGGCCATAGTTTTTCATTCATGGCCATCGACCAAGTGACAACTAACATTCGTGGCGGTCCTATTCCACTACTTTTGGAAACCCGCGAGTTAGAGTGGCAGTTAAGAACTGATGCCTTCAGTCACCCAGGGCTTAATGAAAACTGTAACATCTCTGCAGTATTGAGATTAAGAAGCTACTTAAGGTAGCGTTACTAATAGTTTAGATAGTGTTTTGTCTGCTTATTGCTAATTAGTTGTTTATAATTAATTTCTTGAAAGTTTTTGCTAAAATTTATTCTAGGCATAATAACATTTATTAATTAATATTGTCTTGTTGACCTGTTATAGATGATATGACTGGGTATATGGTAAAGTCCTGTTCTGTCCCATACAATACAATTTAAGAACTGAGCCCTTTTTAATATGGAGTTAATTTTTTATCATAATACTATTATATATTATGACACACTCTTATAGTTTTATTGTTATTACAATTATTCAGTTGTTACAATTTTAAAGTATTTAATTTACTCGAAGTTTAATTAATTTATTTTAGTATATAGGAACATGTTATGTGAATTAACTGTGATGTCATTTCCTTCTTTGGTGTTATTTATACTGAGCGTGCTGTAAGATGGTTGTTCATTTTAAATTTTTCTCTGAAGAAGCCACATTATTTTCGTGGTGAAAACGCTTGTCAAAATAATAAAATTGCGTTAAGATTTTACCATTTCGTTGTTTGCTGGTGCAAGGAGTCCGTTACTTTTTCCATTTGTACAGTGGTTTGCATTTTTCGTTGGTTTTATTGTATGAGTGTGCCATGTTTGGTGGCAGAGGCTAGATTATTGGTGAAAACAGAGAAGAGTAGGGATCCAAGGATGCATCCTTGGGGAACCCCTATGGAGACAGGTAGTTGGGGAGATATGTCATTCTGCCATACAACTAATGCAAACAACTGATGAAGTCTGTGTTCAGATGAAAGTTTTGATTAAAGTTCACTAGTACACTAATTCCATGTGTTGGTGTCTATTCCAACTGTTGCTGGTGGACAGTGTGGTCTTTGTAGTTCTTGGTTTTGGTATACCACTTATTGGTAGTGTGGTAGTTTTTTGATTTTGGTATCCCTATAGGGACCCAAGCATAGACTGTATATAATAGTCTGCATAAAAAAAATACAGACACATCACAGGACATCCTCATTTGAAGCTATTGAGACAATGCTGTTGACAGTCTCTGTCAAATCACTTTAATTCGGTTACAGCCACAAGATTTACAGCTCCCTTCTGCACTGCTATTGCCACAAAGTTGACATTGGTCAGTTATTTCACAAATTTATTTCCAAGTCAGAAAAGCATTAAGCTTTTTTGTCTTATTAAAATTAGGACTTCATCAGAATTCTGATGAAGTCTTTATTTTAATAGGACAAAAGCTCTTAATGCTCTTCTGACTTGGAAATAAATTTGTAATTTTACTGAGTCGTTCCTGGCCAGTATGATTTTTTTATTTTATTCATGTTTTTTATCGTATATTGAGCACTTTTTTCAATAGGTCAGTTATTTGGTAACTCTGGTCCACGTGCATTTTCAGGGCCCAATACTCCTCAAACAAATATAATATTGATTTCTGTAAAGCATGTGGTATCCCATTAAGTCTGAACATTTTATTTTTAAGGACCTCCACTGCTCCATCTAGGTTACTTGACCTAATGATGCACATTTATGCTATAACACTGTCTTGGCTCTGTCAAGGCTGGTGTTAAGTAAAATCCTATAAAAATTTTGCTCACTGTTTAACCATGACTAACTCACTGTGGGAGATCCTTGGGTGGAGGCTTTCTACAGAGAGAAAGGGTAATGCTGTTTTCTTTTTCATAAATGATCTCATAATAGCTTATCTAAGGCACAACAAATGCTGATGTGCCTTATGAGGTAGTACCTATTTCTCTTTAGGTAGCTGACCGCTGCTAAGGTCCTTTCCTGAACCACTTCTTGGTATACATCCTTTAGCCACTAAACATATTATTGCCTCTACTTCATGCATACTGCCAGCAGGTCACTAATGGGCTGACTGCACCCCATACTTTGGGTAATGAACTTGTTTCAGTGTTAGAGCATTTCCCTGAGGCTAAACCACTGAAGCAGATGACTCAGTAATTTTGGGGGAACCAACTGACTGGCCATGGGTACATGCTGGTGATAAGGGGGCTGAGGACTCAGCCTATTCCAACCTACGCCAGGGACCCATGCTAATGTGTGAAGAGTGTATGTGCTCTTTTTGGCCAGTGTGTGACTGCCATAAAACCCAGCAACCCTGGATCAATAAGCTACTGGCTGGCTGGTGATCATTTGTCTACTTTGGGTTACCTGGGATAGCTCTGATGAGTGAAAGCTGCATGTAAAACCAATCAACCTACCAAATATCAACTAAGAATTACTAGACTCAATGTAGGTTCACTGACAGGATGGAGCTTTGAAGTGGTAATGAAGAAGCTGGACATCCTCAGTATCCAAGACAAGATAGAAGGGCAGTGCAGAAAAAGCCACTTGGCTTGTGAACCAGAGTCTACCACTCAGGCGAAGGACAGGTGTGGGAATTATGGTGAGGGGGAATCTTCCAAAGACAGCGAGGTTTGTCATCAGAATTAGCAACAGACTCTTGAAAATCAGACCCCATGCGCAGGCTATGTACAAGGAGCCAGTAATTCAAGTGTGACCACTGTTTGGTCTCACAAAACACAGGGTTCCCAGTGGGTGTGGGTGTACATCAGGGTTCAGCTCTAAGCCCACTGCTGTTCATTCTGATGATGGACTACATTAGTAAACAGGTCAGAGAGGATTGATCATCAAAGTTAAAGTATGCAAACAACATGACATTACAGACAGGTTCTGAGCAAGAACTTCAGCAAAGGATAGGGGAACAAAACAGAAAACTGAAGGCACATGGGATAAAACAGAGTATAGGTAAGACAGTGGTCATGGCAGCAAATGGAAAAATCAGAAGAAGCTAAGAACTGAAATACAAGGAAAGATAGTGAAACAGGTTAACAGCTTCAGTTATCTGGGAGGGATGGTTGAAAAGAAGGGAAGCCTGAATGAGGAGGTCAAACCTAGAATCAGAGGGGCTGCAGCCATCTGGCACAGAGTGTAATGGGCAATATTTGACAGAAGAATGCCAAAGAAGCTGAAAAGTAGGCTGTACAAGAAAGTGGTGCGGCCAATACTACTGTATGGTACAGAAACCTGGGCAATAAAGGCAGAGCAGTTGAGGAAGCTAGAGGTGATGGAAATGAAGTGTCTGAGAAGGGTGGTAGGATGCACACTGTGGGACAGACAAAGACATGAGGACATCATAGCAGAAGCCAAAGTAGCTTCAAATGCAGAGTAGGTGAAACAGAACAGATTCAGGTGATTCAGGCACATGTGCAGAAAAGCAGAATACAATCTGGTGAAGAAGATTTGGGAGAGACAGGAACAAGGCAATAAGAAACTAGTGCATCCAGCAAAGAGATGGATGGATTGTGCCTGAGAGAAGATCTGCATGGGACGATGAAGAAAAACGAGTGGCACTGGATCACGAGAAAGCAGTTGACACATCACCCTGGCACCACACAGAAAATGTGAAAAAGGAGGTTGATGATGATGATGAACTAATTGTCCATGGAAATTTGGCATTTAAAATCCAACTTCTTAACTGGGCTCATACATGGAGGGGAATAACATGGAATCCTTAATATCAAGTCTGACGTAAGACTTATGGCTACATATCTAGCTGTTCTCTCCTTGCCCTTTTCTCAGACAAACTGCAGCTATAACTTGGCTATCTTATGTAATAATTTATTGCCAGTTGGGATCATTATGTGCTTAAAAAAATAAAACAGCTTAGGAGCTACCATCACCTTGACTTCATCCTAACCACTGCTACTTGTCTCAGTGTAGACAGACCTAATTTCTGGCATGTGTGGACTTGCATGAAGACTCTGTCTCATATCAATTGCAGATTCTTGCATACCGTCATTAAAGGTTGTAGATGCCATCAAAAACCCAAGTACTTGTGGGCTGAATATCTCAATACATACGGAAATGTCACTACATTTTCCTTTAAATGACTCACTTACTGATTTACTAGAAAATGTTCTATTCTAGAGGTGTTTACCAAGAGACTACAGAGAGACAGGATTTTATGTTAGTTTTGGGCAATCATTGATGAAAAATAATACTTTATTGTATTCCAAACAGCTTACAGCCTGAAATCTGCTTCTCTAAGTTAAACATCTTATTAAATGGCTCTGTCACCTGGACGAAGAGGGCTGGTAATAAATGGTTACTTTGACAAATGGCATCTACCAGTTTAAAAGGAGGCAGATATGCATTATATGCATTTGTAACAACCGATTTCAAGTAAGAATGTGCATAGTGCCTTAACTGATTTAAGAGGTACTACTTGGGAGCAAATACACTACATCACTTTCCACAGAAAGTCTCACTTAATTCCAGAAAATGCTTTTTGAAATCCACTCTGATTCTCACTGTAATGCTCTTTTCAGGATCCTACATGTATATACATAGAGTTTGCAGATAGTCTGAGCTATCCCTGCCTTTAATGAATCCTGCCTGCCTTGACAGTATAGCCAGCAATAGGTATTACCAAATGCACCTCCAAAAAATAAAAAAAAACTCTCTGTTAAAATCTTGGCAGAAACCTTCATATAACAGATAACCAGATTAATGGGCCTATGGTTTGCTGCAAGCAGCAGGTCCTTACCCAGTTTAGGTAACACCATTACATGAGAAGCGGTAGCTGAAAGGTTAAAAGGTTAACCTCCTGTTCAACCTGGAATAATCTACAGATCAAGGTCAGTGAGGATGAGCTGTTTAGGTACTGCTTGAAGGAGTTCAGCATTCAGATGAATTAGCCCCATTATCGTGTCCTTTGGGGAGCTGTTGATGGTGCCTTCTACGTCTTTTTCTGAAACCAGTGCTGTCAGAATGTCACACTGAGCATAGGACAATGATGGACAATTTACACTGTGTACAGCTGCTACACCATAGATAACCAGTAGCCACATAGAGTAGTGGATTTTTATAATACAGGTTTGAATACTAGTCTTGAAAGATCTCATTGGTACCCAGCTAGGGCTCTCAGAATTTTAGTTTATTGCATAGATAAACTTGGTCTGTCTTCTTTCTTTTAACCTATAAGCTGGACATTTTCCTGGCTCACTCCACATCACCCATGAGCTCGTGGCAGCTGTCACAAGTTGTAGATGTACTTTACTTAGTTTGGCTTCTCCGGGTTCTCTATGAACCATTTTGTATTCTGTTAATGTTTTTTGTTTGTTTGTTTTTGTTTTTTGTTTTACTGTCGATATCACTGTTTCTTGCACTTCTTAAATGTTTTCTCTATTCCCCTGTCCAGGCTGGCAGTTTTCAGCTTTGTATTATTTAGTAATGCTGCTTTGTCCAATTTACACAACTTCTGAATTATTATTTGAAGGAATCCCACAAAACACACATGGGCATGGGGCGTATTGGATTGACCTTTATAAATTTGTCTGTGCCTTTCTGTATAGTTTCCATCAATACTATGTCTCATGGTATTAAAGGATCCATCTTCCAAGGTTTGGCCTTAACCCTTTTCTTACAGCAGAGTAAATTCTAAGCACATTGCTTTGTGGTCAGTTAAAGGCGCAGGTATTATATCCATCTGCTCTACCTCCACAACTGCCTGTCCAAAAAGTAGCCATTAATCCAATCTGATGGCATTTATGGTCTCTGAGCTGATAAATGTATAGATCTCTTCAGACTGATGTTGCAGCCAGGGCTGGTATTAGCATTTTTGGGACCCCCAGTAAGTGTCAAGTTGGGGTGTCCCCTGGATACTTCCAGTCTATGCATCAGCCTGTGACTGCCACCCCTTTTAAGCAACCTTTTAGTTTTTCCTGCAGCATTTTATGAGTAGGATGCACAAACTGGACTGTACCTAAAATGTTCATGTGTTATGACAGGCCTGTGTACCACATCATGTTGACCTATCTCAAACGGGGGCATTCAGTTACTGGCATTTAACTGCAGTGATGTTACTTGACAATAACCTAATATGCATGACCAGCCTTAGGTGAAATGAAGCCATAGGCAAAGTCCTGAATGGTGTCCCCCACTGTTTAGTATCTCACCCAGCCACACATGCATACACACACACACACACACACACACACACACACACACACACACACACACACACACACACACACACACACACACACACCCACACACACACACACATTGTCCAGTGCACACACCCCCTCGTTTGCCTTCATTCAAGGTTCCCCACACCATGCACGTTACTTTTTTTCTCTCACATTTTTCTTACTCTTCACCCTTTTTCCAGGAAACATGGCTTTTTAGATGTTCTGAAGTGCATTTTGGAGTCTTCTTTAACGCATCCTTTTCATCCAAAGACAGTCTAAACAAAAGTTATGAGTAAGGGAAAGGTGGAAAGATAAGATACCGTAACTGACCACGACAACACAGGAATAACTAGGTAGGAAATAACTGAATTAAGCTGGAAGGTCTTCAGAAGCCATAGGGTTATAGACTGACAGAGCCCATTTTCAGTAGAGGCCTGGGGAGAAATGTTCCAGGTGCATGTCTTTGTAATGTGGGAGGAAACTGGAGCACAGAACAAGAATATCAGCAGAAATGGTGGAGTACAGAACATACTTTAATATAAAACATATAATCAGGTAGAGGGTAATATGCCCAACTACCTAACTCAGACCGGTTTCGGCTACAATAACCATCTTCAGTGAAATTAGTAAAGCACATAATATCCATTCAAATGGGTATATTTATATGTAATGACATAAAGGCAGTTCATCGGTAAACTAAAATTGGTCATTGAGACCAGGTGGGAATAAAGCCCCTAATTTAATGATCCATTTCCATTCCTTGAAATTAAGTAAATCATGCCAACCTGATTTATCTCTACATTTACCTACAATACAGTCAATAGTAAAATAAAAAGAAGCAAATCTATTCTGAAATGTAGCTCAGAATCATTGAGCTACACATCAGGGGAGGATACGTCCTCCAACACTGAAAGGGAGGGGAACCACACAGATGCCTCACCTGATCCCAAAATGAGGAGTTTGTTACACCCTTTGGGTTCAGATACAGACGAGGGGGGAGGAAACACAAAAAATGAACACCAATGAACTGCCTTTATGTCATTACATATTAATATACCCATTTGAATGGATATTATGTGCTTTACTAATTTCACTGAAGAAGGCTATTGAAGCCGAAACCGGTCTGAGATAGGTAGTTGGGCATATTACCCTCGACCTGATTATATGTTTTATATTAAAGTATTTTCTGTACTCCACCATTTCTGCTGGCTATTCTTGTTCTCTGAGTGTTGATTTCACAGCTGAACAGTTGCCATACATGCACCACGTCGCTTCCTGGTTCTTCTTCTCCTTTGGTGTTGTTGGCGTCTGGTGGTTTCCTTTCTCTTGAGTGGAAGATTTCTCATTTTTACCAACATTTGTGCAGTTGGTTAGGAGTTTTTTGGTCGTTTGACTGGGTTTTTCTGTTTGGTGGATGTATCACTCAGTATACATCGGTTTTTACATGTATTCCTTGTATTTTGTTTTCGTGGCCTCCTGTTGTTTACGGATCTAGAAGCAAGCCATGGACTAAATTGTCGTATGGGTTCTTTTGCTTTTTTCTGATTTTGTATATTCGACTACTTTTACTTCATCTAGTTTTGGGACTACTATTAATACCCCCAGTTTCTGAAAGTAGCGGGACTGTGTAAGGGATGGCAGATCTTTGTGTTTTGTCACTTATGGACTAACAACTACAGGTGACTGTGCTTTCATTTTTGATCAACTCGCTTTTTTCACCTTTTGGATAAGGTGTTTATGGTCATATCCAAAGCTATGAATATCGTTTATCTAGTTTTGGATGTTTGATTTGATTTTTTGGACATATTGCAATTATTGTTTCTATACAGTGGGGCTGAGGGAATTGTATGATGTTTATGTGCTTTATTACTTAATTTGTCTTCATGGTTACGCAGCAGGCTTCTGCCGTGTCCACAAAGTTTACAGTTACGATTCTCTCCTTTGGGAAGACTCATGATTATATTTTTTGCCAAGTTCTATGTTGCAAATTTTGTTTTGGGGTTACTACATGCTATGTTAATAACGTATCTATAGATGGTGTTATCGCCATATTTATTTTTTCATTTTTATATAATATGCAGGTTACTCATGTACTAACTGGATTTTCCTAGGTATTTATTTTCAGTATACTGTTTATACGGGCAGTATTGTGTCTGTTATAAAGGAACAGCCGGTTGACTTCGGCATTTTTTGTTTAGTTTGCACATCTATGGTTAACAGTGGGTTTTCATCATGTTTGTACCTACCATGTAATATATATATATATATATATATATATATATATATATATATATATATATATATATATATATAAAACATGGTTTGTTTAACAATCTATGTGCAATCTATTATTTGTTTCAACTTTGGTTTAGAATCTAAGGTTTATGTATTATGTTAACACATTGGTGATTTTAGGGGCATTGTGTGAATACATTATCTTAGTATACCTACAAAAAATATATATCAATGACTGAACTAGAGGTATTTTGTTTTCCAACATTTAGTATGATGTTCTTTATTTTCCTTTAGTGATCCTGTAGTGGTGCCTGATTTGGATCTTCTTTTCTCTGGGGGGGGGGCCGGGTCTCTTTTAGCTTCTTAGTATTTCAACATTTAGCCATCTGGTGGTACCAATGCTGTTATATGGTTTCATGGGGTCACCCTGCTTGCAATATACATTATAATAATTATATTTTTTCTTCCAGTAAATGTTTTTGAAAATTGTCATTTCTGCTTACAGCAACTTATATAGACTTCATAATTGGAGTCATATATATTTTTATGGGGGTTTCTATATCAACACGACAATTGAGTCCATGATATATGTTTTTTGGAATTTGTAGGTGGTTGTGATATTGAATGGATATTTTGAATCATTTTTTTAATTGGCCGACAAGTATGGCCCTAACTTTACTATGATGATACGCAGCAGTGTGGTTATTTGATTAAGAGGATTATGCCTATATGACCACAGGGGCTAGCCATTGTATCATTAATATTTGTGTATCAATATAATTTATTTTTGGTCTCTGCGGACATTTTATAAAGAGGAGCTGACAATTTTGATCATTTCTAGATCCACATTTAGTGTTTTTTTTGTGTGGTTTGATACGCAGCATTGTGATTTTTCTGTGCTATTCAGGTTAGATTACAAGGGCTGCTTATTGTATCTTTGTTTGCTATTATTGTCAGACTCTTTTATTTTTGGATCTGTCTATGGTTATATATTATGTCCACCATTATACATGATCTACTATATATTTTTGATCCTATTTAACTTCAGCTTCCAAGTAACAGGAATATAGCATACCAATTTTCGTGTTGTTTGATATATACTTTTTCTGTCCAACAGGGCGGTTTTGGATAGGATATATATATATATATATATATATATATATATATATATATATATATATATATATATATATATATATATATCAGCCTTATTCTTGCTGTCAGCAGAACTGTTTGATTCACTAATGTTTTTGTGGAGTTTAGTATATGTTTCTTGCAACATGGCATTGACTCCTCTTGTAAAAGACCTAGCATCTGATATGAATGATTTGACCATTTTTGGTTTAGGTTTATCAGAT
Organism: Protopterus annectens; assembly: GCF_019279795.1. Taxonomy (NCBI): domain Eukaryota; kingdom Metazoa; phylum Chordata; order Ceratodontiformes; family Protopteridae; genus Protopterus; species Protopterus annectens. The sequence continues at coordinate 1,182,379,349 of NC_056737.1, forward strand.
ACAGGCAACGATTCTTTGGGGTTGATTCAAGACCCAGATAAATTATGTGAATCATTGTTTTTTAAGTTGGGTAAAAGCATGAAAGGTCTTTGGACCAATGTTTGGCATTTATGCCTGTTCAAGGCTTGCCAACTCAAAAAAATCACACCACATGGCTTAAGGGTCAAAGTACAACCTTTGATACATAATATTGATGAACAATTAATGGATGAATGGACATAGATCCAACAATCAGCATCCTTGGGTTTTGTGGATGCTTTAGCCAATTTCTATGAACGGGCGGTCAAACTAGGTAAACTATTTGCATGGAGGCTAATAAATTTGAATCTAGTGGATCTTTCACTTCCCGGGTGAACCAGTTAACAACAGAACTACTTAAGTTAGAACAGGTTCTAAAGGATAAAAAATTGAAAAAGTTTCAAATGAATATAGGAGATTATGAAAGAGATAAGCTATTTGATATGCCTAGGAATGTTACTTTTAAGCTTCCTAATAATAAACCTTTGGCCCCCAAGAGGAAAAGACCCAAATCTATTCTGAAACGTAGCTCGGAATCATTGAGCTACACATCAGGGGAGGATATGTTCTCCAACACTGAAGGGGAGGGGAACCACACAGATGCCTCACCTGATCCCAAAAGGAGGAGTTTGTTACACCCTTTGGGTTCAGATACAGACGAGGGGGGAGGAAACACAAAAAATGTCAAACCCATGGAGGGTTTGGAAGGTCTGTTACAACTGATGATAGAACATTAACAAACAGTATGAATGTACATAATATTTCATCTGTACACCTCGATGATTTACAAATTAAAAGTTCTTACAAAGGGCTTAATTTTGTCCCCGGCTTTTTTGTTCCAGAATACACTTTAGCACAAGATGTGGTCAATTTTTGTCATTTACTTAATTTGAAATTGTTTTTTGAAAATGACACTGTTCAGGCAGTTCCAGGGTTTAGATTTAAAAAATCATCTTTTGTTCCACCTATGTCACATCTAGTATCCACTTTTCAAGCTAATGTCCTAAAGGATCTACACTGTAACCTCAAAGATTTTCAGGTATCTTATAATAACCTTTCTAAAGGGTACAATGTATAGAGGAACTTAAGAACAACAAAGAAATTGTTATAGTACAAGCAGATAAGGGTGGGGTGGTAGTGATTCAGGACAGGGTCAACTATTATGAGGAAGCAATGAGACAATTGGGGGATAACAAATATTATATGGCTATGCCATTGGACCCAACTAGTCACTTCAAAACCAAAACTGACTCATTTCTGATACAGGCCCAGGAAGAGGGCATCATTACCGAGGCAGATAGACATCAGTTGTCAGTTTCATCTCCGTGTAAACAATATTTTTATCTTTTACCTAAAATACATAAGCATGTTAGATGTCCCCCTGGAAGACCAATTGTATCAGGGTGTGGCTCAATTACTGAACCCTTATCTGAATATTTGACTTACTATCTAAAACCACTACTACCTCTGATACGAGCCAGAATCCAGGACACTACTCAGTTTTTGGATATTATTTGTGACACACAATTGGAGCCCCACTGGTTGCTATGTACCTTGGATGTAACCTCTCTATACACAAATATCCCACATTGGGCAGGCTTGCAGGCTTTGGACTTTTGGTTGGGAAGATCTGTTTTTTACCAACCAGGCTTTAATACTTTTTTAGTGTGCTTGGCTGAATACATTCTTACCAGTAACGTATTCTACTTCCAGGACCAATGCTTTTGTCAGGTAAAGGGTACAGCAATGGGTGCCTCTTTCGCACCCATTTATGCAGACCTTTTTATGGCCTATATTGAGGAGGTTATGATTTATGACTCTAATCATAATATATACATGGATGAATTAGATATCTGGCGACGATATCTGGATGATTGTTGGTTGGTGTGGAAGTTGGATGAAATTTATCTTCAGGAATTCATTTGCTATCTCAATGACAATGTGTGGGGAATTGAGTTCAAAGTAAATTGCCATAAATCCAGGATTGTTTTTCTTGATGTTGAGGTTAGCAGGAATCCTGATGACACTCTTTCCACCCAGGTGTATAGGAAATTTCCTGAATATAATTCACTTTTACATGCTACTAGCTTCCACCCCCGACATATCATCTAGAATATCCCCAAGTCACAATTCCTAAGAGCCAAAAGGATTTGTTCAAGCCAACAAACTTTTGAGACCACTAGAGATGATCTAATATGTAGGTTTCATGAGAGAGGTTACCCCCCAGGTACTGTTAGCACTGCTTGCCATTGGGCTTCAAACCAGAATAGAGTTGACTTGTTACGATACAAGGATAAACACACAGTAAACTAAACTTTAAAAAGGGCACAGTATACTCAAATCAAGGGGTGGCGTAAGCCAAACACAATTGGGCTAGGCTTATAAATGCCCCAGGGCAGATAGCCTAGTATGAACCTATGAACCTATGAAACATAAGGATCTATCTAATTCTCTGGTTCATCTGGTGACCGCTTATGGTTGTAATACACATGGGTTCATGAATATTATTAACAGACACTGGAATATTTTGATGGCAGAGGAGAGATTACATTCTTTCTTGAGGGACAGATGCTCTTTTTCTTTTAGGAGAGGTCAGACATTGGGTTCCCTGTTTAGCCAGTATAAGAGGGTGGGTCCCAGATTTATTGTTTCTACTCAACATACACTGAGAGGTGGCCCAGTGCTGGGTTGTATACCATGTGGCCACTGTTCTTATTGTAATAAAGTTCAACATACGAGGGAATTCAGTAGTCGCAATACATCTGAAATTTTCAATATCAAGTTTTGGGCCAATTGTAGTACAGAGTGAGTCATTTACCTAGCCACTTGTTCATGCTCCTCATTCTATGTGGGACAGACCTCCAGGCCTTTTCGCCTCAGGATTGGGGGGCATCTTAGTGACATCAGAAACAAGCGTCCCAATAATGCCCTGTTTAAACATGTTTGTAAACATAATTCTGCTTGTTTTTATTTTACTGTTATTGACTGTATTGTAGGTAAATGTAGAGATAAATCAGGTTGGCAAGATTTACTTAATTTCAAGGAACGCAAATGGATCATTAAATTAGGGGATTTATTCCCACCTGGTCTCAATGACCAATTTTAATTTACCAATGAACTGCCTTTATGTCATTACATATAAATATACCCATTTGAATGGATATTATGTGCTTTACTAATTTCACTAAAGAAGGCTATTGTAGCCGAAACCGGTCTGAGATAGGTAGTTGGGCATATTACCCTCGACCTGATTATATGTTTTATATTAAAGCATGTTCTGTACTCCACCATTTCTGCTGGCTATTCTTGTTCTCTAAGTGTTGATTTCACAGCCGAGCAGTTGCCGTACATGCACTACGTCGCTTCCAGGAAACTGGAGCTACCAGAGGAAACCCATGCGAATGCAGGGAGGACATGCAAACCGTACGTGCACCATGTCGCTTCCAGGAAACTGGAGCAACCAGAGGAAACCCATGCGAATGCAGGGAGGACATGCAAACCGTACGTGCACCACGTCGCTTCCAGGAAACTGGAGCTACCAGAGGAAACCCATGCGAATGCAGGGAGGACATGCAAACCGTACGTGCACCACGTCGCTTCCAGGAAACTGAAGCAACCAGAGGAAACCCATGCGAATGCAGGGAGGACATGCAAACTGTACGTGCACCACATCGCTTCCAGGAAACTGGAGCAACCAGAGGAAACCCATGCGAATGCAGGGAGGACATGCAAACCGTACGTGCACCACGTCGCTTCCAGGAAACTGGAGCAACCAGAGGAAACCCATGTGAATGCAGGGAGGACATGCAAACCGTACGTGCACCACGTCGCTTCCAGGAAACTGGAGCTACCAGAGGAAACCCATGCGAATGCAGGGAGGACATGCAAATTTTGCACAGAAGACACCCCTGCTGAGAATTGAACCACAGAATCTCTTACTGTGAGGTGACAATGTTAACTGCTGCACTACTGCGCCACCCAAGATTATATCACCCAGATGGGGCTTGAACCCACAGTCCCTGGCATAGAAGGCTAATGCCTTATCCATTAGCCAGTGAGGCCTGACATTTTACACTGTTTTTCTAACTTTTTGATCCAGTGGTGACTTGAACAAAAACCTGAATAAGAAAGAAATTCAGTCTAATTTCTTTCCAGTGAAGGCATAAGTTGTGTGTGAAAGATGACAAAATAATAGCACACAATAAACTAATGAGACAAATGTTTTAGAAGATACATAAATCTATATGGCAATACTACCTGCCTCTAAACAACTCCCCTCCAAAAAAAAAAGGCAGTCACTGTTTGTGCATCCATCTCATGCCTGAGTGATATGAAAGCAGGTTGAAATGATCAGTCATGCATTTCAAATGACTGCTGTCATACAAATATGTAACAAACCTCCACATGCCTACCCTCAAACCCAGCCACTTGTATATATGCCTGATGTGAGATTATTTGGAAAGTGAAAAATAATGATAAGAATAATGTATTTCAACTTGTTGCTCCTAGACAGCACACTGCCCCTACAAAAGCAATAGTAACCAGCTTTATACGCTTCTGAGGTCTGTGAGGGAAGTAAAAGACACAATGACTCAACTGTCACCAACCCCAACACAAGCTATGATGACATCCTGTGCACACCTCTGAGATTTGATTGTGAGGACTATGTGGAAAATTAAAGATATAATTACCATACCATCCCCCCCACACACACACACACACACACAAGCTACAGCAAACCTCTGCACACACCACTGAGTAAGGCTAGTTTTTGAATAGGTGCAATTGAAGGCAAATGCAAGTTCATGTCAAAATGCATTTATACAGTGTGGGGTGTAGGGGCCATTATACCATTAGAAACTCCAAAAGTCTGAATGCTCTGTGGCATATTTTATACCTTATTTTGGGGGGATAATTACTTTTTAATTGCATGTTTAATGCCACACAAAAGAGTTGTTTGTGCCTGTCATTATTTTGTGTGTCCACAGATAACAGTGAGAGATATTTTACACACACACACACACACACACACACACACACACACACACACACACACACACACACACACACACACACACACACACAAAATAACACTGTCCCTGACACGCTAGGTCTGTCACAAGATGCAGAAATGCATATATACGTGCTACATGCTCACCTTCAGAAAAAGTGGAGGAATGCCAGTTCATGTACAGCATATCTTTAGGGTGCTGAAGTAAAGAAGATCACATAGATAAACCCAAAAACTGACAAGGAGGACCATGCAGACTCCACACAGAGAAAGCTATGTCTAAGAATTCAGCCAGACCACTTCACTGGGCAATGGCAATGCTACTCACTGTCCACTCAGCAGCTGTTTTCACAGCCATCCTGTTCCTGCCAAACAACCAAAGATAGCCACATATATGTATGTGGTAAACATTTGTGATAGTTGTTGTGTCTTTCGGCTTATCCCGGTTAGGGGTCGCCACAGCAGAACTCTGATCTGCTAATGTTTGGTAGTGGATTTTTACTTGCCGAGTTACCAGTCCTGATGCACAACCTTCAACGAAGGCACGCCCATTCACGCATGCCTCCACACAGAAGACGCTCTAGCTGAGAATCAAATGCGACAACGTCTTTCTGTGAGGTGACAACGCTACCGCAGCACCACTACTAAATTAAACAAATTACTATCAGCTTGTTAGTCTTAAATGCACTGCAGTGACACCCCCATGCACAAACATAATAGCAATACTTATAATGCTTGTGACAGAAACTGAAATAAATTATGGTCAGCTTGTTATCTTTAAAGTGCACCCCCCCATCCCACAAAACATAAGCCATAATAATATTAGTTTTACACAATCAGCAAATAACAATATATTGTACAATGCTAGTAGTGCCAAATGTGATCGGTAACTGTTTAGCAGTCACGGTAAATCACTTTTACTCTGCACATTCAGGAGGAATGCATATTTGTTGCTGTCCTTTATTTCACAGAATAGCCCTGATTTTGTCTCAGTTATTTGCTCTGTCCCTTGTAAAAATTTGATTTTCTGATAAATCGTTCAGCATTACAGCAGTCAGTAATACTAGATATTGGAGTTTTAAACTTGTTATTCTTACAAAAATGTAGCTTTTTGATGCAAAATGTGCTATTCTATTAACTTTTTAAGTGAATTAGAGCATTATTTAGAAAGCGTTTCTGGTTTTGAGGCTTCATTCCACCATTATTTTTGGTTTTGCCAAGAATTCTTGAGCAAAGAAGTTGAGAGTTATAGTGACTGGTGTCCTGCCAGTATTTATAAAACTCCCTAAAATTGAAAAGCATCCCTAAAGATTAGGAGTGTCTGCTCCTCTTAAAATCCCAGGTAAGTGCTGAGATCACTTACTTTGGTTTGCCGATCTCTAATGTTTTCCTCACTCATGTTCATTCACTGATTTCCTGCTATTTCTTAACAGGGTCATTTCACAACCTTGTTTAAGACAAAATGAATGCCATTTTTTCTCCTTATTTTCCCCCGACAAACAGCACCTTTTTAGTGCCCCCATAGAGTCAGGGATGATTGCCCCTCTCCCCAACAGCTGTGGGTATCACAGATGCTCAAAGCCAGCTATGATGTTAGTTTTAGTGGAATAAAATGTCCACCAGCAGGATTTAACTAAGTCAAGGGCATTATGTCAGTGATAAAACATTTAATGAAATGATGAAGCCTAACATTTGACAAAATAGAACTACTACAACCAGAGATATATTTGAAAAATCCATTAACATATTCTTTGCTAGCTACAAGTCCCTCACTGTGAACCAGGAAACCAATATATCATACTTGAAGTTACTAGAATCACTCACCATCCATCCCAATACCATACTCATGGGTGATTTTAACCATGCCTCCATTAATTGGGAGGCATACATGACCAGTAACATGCAGGCTCAAAGATTTCTTGACTTTGTAAATTCAAATGCCCTGGAGCAGCTAGTCAGCACTCCCACTAGGGGAACAAATATCGTAGATCTGGT
>NC_056737.1:1182391372-1182418872 GCF_019279795.1 Protopterus annectens
CCATAATGTTATACATTCAGGGTGTGGTGATAAAAGAATGATTAGAATAACACCCAGAATATTACACATTCAGGGTGGTGATAAAAGAATGATTAGAATAACACCCAGAATATTATACATTCAGGGTGTGGTGATAAACGAATGATTAGAATAACACCCAGAATATTATACATTCAGGATGGTGATAAAAGAATGATTAGAATAACACCCAGAATATTATACATTCAGGGTGTGGTGATAAACGAATGATTAGAATAACACCCAGAATATTATACATTCAGGGTGTGGTGATAAACAAATGATTAGAATAACACCCATAATGTTATACATTCAGGGTGTGGTGATAAAAGAATGATTAGAATAACACCCAGAATATTACACATTCAGGGTGGTGATAAAAGAATGATTAGAATAACACCCAGAATATTATACATGCAGGGCGGTGATAAAAGAATGATTAGAATAACACCCATAATGTTATACATTCAGGGTGTGGTGATAAAAGAATGATTAGAATAACACCCAGAATGTTATACATTCAGGGTGTGGTAATAAAAGAATGATTAGAATAACACCCAGAATATTATACATTCAGGGTGATAAAAGAATGAAAAGCTGATAAATAACACGGTCACTTAAGACAAATGTATAGCATTGCCATTTTGAGGAGTACTACAGACCTCTCAGTTGCCCAGATTTTGAAGTGATGCCCATTACTGGTTCTTATACGTTTCTCTTTCCATAAAACTAGAAACTATTTTGATAAGTTCTAAGTTAATAATACCAGTATTAAAATGTATTCATAATTCCAGGTGTTTTCTCCAATTATTTTCTGCATTGTCTGTAACGTTGGAGGTAAAAGTTAAAAGATATGGCTGGTTAGGATGTCTTGTTGACGTCAACAACCTTACACAAGTACCGATGCTCATTGCATACCCCCTTCTGGTGTTACTCATGTTTACAGGTTTATAGGTAAGAACTTGGCTTGCTGCCTTTGTTTGCCATTTTAAGCCTAGCCTATTTCCTTTAGAGGTGAGAATTAAGCCTTGCATCTTATGTCTGTGAGATAAACACCTTAACAATTATACCAACTCCCAATCCCAATATTTTATTATATTTACTGTGTGTCTAAACTTTTAAGTTAGTACTAGGCTAGCTGTTCTTTTGGGCCATTTTACTCCTAACTAAATTCCCACAAAGATGAGAGTCATACCCTGTATTTTGTGTCTGTAAAGTAAATACCTTAACCATTATGCCAATTCAAAACCCTGATGTTGAAGGTGGGAATAAAAAGGAAATATATCCAGAGTAAAGGGTTTGATTCCTTCCCCCTCTTCCATTTGCCTACCGAGTAACTCTGAGTAAGTCAATTAACCAGACAGTACACTGTGTCACCCCTGAAAGGGGACACTTGTGCTGAGTGAGGTGATGTAGTTAAATATATAAAAATAATGCTGTGCAGGTATGATATTAGATATGCTGTAACTTGTAGCTTCATTACGTATCACAAAACATCATCCCTAGCCCTGCAGTCCAGATATTACACACACTTTATTTATTATAAGCAGTATGACACTGTACCAGGGAACTTGATCTCCCCTCTGACCCCAAACATGGGTCAGAGAAAGTCTGAGGGTGTTATTATGTCCTAGTACTTATGTAAATATTTGCAGTTATATCAGTCTACAAAATTATGCATTTTATTGAATTGGTACTTTTTACCTGTGGGCAATTTGACGATGAAAAAGATTTGTTTCATGTTCAATAAATAAATGAGGATTGCATTAAATTAAAATAAGATTATACTGTACTCCAGGTGTAAATTTTATTTGTATTTATTTATTTGTTTGTTTATTTATTTATGCATATTTTGTTGGCTGGGTTAGCCTACTGGGTAAGAGCTCATTTCAGTGGGGACCCTGGAAAAATAAAATTCAAAAAACAAATTATTGCACAATATTATAAAAAGACAAAACATGAGACAGACATAGTAAATATAAAAGCTGTAGAACAGTAACAGTAGTGGAAATCATACATTTAATGAGATATAATTAAATACATAGCACACAGGGTTGGGAATTGGCATAATGGCTAAAGTATTTACCTCACAGTCAAGAGGTACAGGGTTCGATTTTCACTAAGGGGAAAAACTGACTAGGCTTAAAATGGTCCACAAGGGCAGCTAGCCTAGTAATTACCTTTAATCGTATATTGATATTGCTTGACATATAATTAAAATATAAAGCATACATACAAATGACAAGATAATAAAGAAAGAAAGGAGAGTATTGTTTAGCATGTAATCCAAATCATAATAAATGAAAGAAAATAATAAAGAAGAATGAAGATCGGCCCATGACTGTGTGGGTATTTGATAGTTGAAGTAAGCTAAGGAGGAACAAAAGGGTACAGTGTTAATGAGTATGTTGGAGTGGCAAAATGGAATTTTCCTCATGACAGGATACAACAAAAAATTCTCCATTCAAATGTCAACAAAATAAGTGCTATTTTTGATTAGATATTCTATTGTTTTTCAGAAGACTGGGGAAAACATAAAGTGCAAAACACTGAATTTAGCAGTTGGCACAGATGATTCAGTTACTTCCTGTAGCCCTGAGTAAAGGGTTTGGTTCTTCCTCCTGCTCCTCCATTTGCCTACTTATAACTCTGAGTAAGTCGATTAACCAGACAGTACTCCTGTGTTGCCCCTGAAAAGGGACACTGTGCCCAGTTGAGATGCTGTAGTTAAATGCGTAAAAATAAAGTTGTGTAAATGTGGTGTTACAGATGATAGAACTTTTAGCTTTATCACACATCACAAAACAGGGGGTTTAAAGTACATGATTATTTGACTTAGGTTTATGAGGATAGGTAAATGTGACTAAATGGTGGAGCCTGTGCCTGGAGTAATACATGTGAGTAAATGGCCTGTACCCAGAGTAGCAGATGTGACTAAATGGTGGAGCCTGTACTCGCCATAGTAGATTTGACTAAATGGTTGAGCCTGTACCTTGAGTAGTAGATGTGACTAAATGGTGGCGTCTGTACTTTGAGCAGTAGATGTGAGTAAATGATGGAGCCTGTACCCGGACATGCATCTGATAAGTGCAGATGGCAACTATTGTACCAGTGTAGGTTGAACTCAGCTATAGTAATCATGATGTTCTTCCTTTAGTAAAGTGCAGGTAGAATTTATACAATGCATCCTGAATTGTCCTAGTTGTAGATGGGTATAAGAAGCAGTGATATTGAGTTTTAGGTGCTTCTTGGTGCTGTATTTACATAAAACCCAACAAGAGATGCAAACAGGAACCAGCTGGAAACAAATGTAAAATCCCTAGTACTTGGCAATAGAAGTGCTTTATTCATAGAATAAATCCAGTAAAATCCAGATCAAATGTAGATAAGAGCTTTCGTTCCAAAAATTATATGTAGTTACAAGGAACTTCATCAGATATAACTAACAGTTACACTCTTGTTTAAATAGTGTGTTAAAATGGTGCCTATTTTTCACATTATCCAGGTTGAAACAGTGAGCACCAGTCAATGAGCAATATGCACTAAACCCCCTCTCCCCATTTTATACACCCATAGTAAGACAGAATAGTACCACTAAAAAGCAACAGTGGTATATTAAACCATAAAAAGTTATAAACACTTTGTAAATGCACAAAACAACTATCAAGTGATTTTGACTTCAGAACACTATTAATTGAGACGGACTCATTTAAACCAGGTCAGAACTTGGCATTTAAATGAAGCTGCCAAGACAATTCTGCTTTTTCCAGCAGTACTGGCAATGGTCCGTCCCTAGTTGTTTTCTAAACACACTCTTTCAGGAAAACTTGGTTAGGCTTAGAAAGGCCCCCTGGATTGTTACTAGGCTAACAACCCAGGGGGGCCTTTCTAAGCTTAAAATCTATGAATCTATGACAGTAAACTTGGTTCCATCATAAGCACCCTAGAAGACACCAAGATCCTCCAAGAAGGCCTGTCCTAAACAAATAACTGATGTCAATTCCACAAACTAAAACTAAATGCCAAGAAATGTATAAATGTATAACTGTATCCTCCAGTACGTATAACTTCACTTATAACTACCACATTGCCGACATCACTGAAACTATTGGGAGCAGAAATTGACCATAAGCTTAAATTTCATATTCATATTTACCAGACAGTTAAAAAAGTACACAAAAAAACTTGGTACCCTATATAGGAGCAAACACTACTTCACCAAAAATACCAAAATAGCCATCGCCCAAACCCACGTACTCCCAACCTTACTATATGCAACTCCCATTCTTATTAATCTTAAGAAATCTGAATTACAAAAACTTGAAACATGTTACAATAAAATAGCAAGATATGCCACAGATTTACCAGCTTTATCACACCATTGCCTTGCAACCAGGCAACTCAAGTGGTTAGAACTCCCCCAACTCCTACAGTAGATACAACTCACAATGTCCCATAAAATCCTCTCAGATCCTGAAAAAAATACCTGCCCTACAAACTCTTCTTCAGTCCTATGCTACCAGCAGACTACTCTGATCCACCAACAAAAAACAAATAAAAACCTATATATCCAAAAATCAAGCAGGAGATTCCCTGTTTGCAAACTACATAGGTAAACTCTGGAATGACCTGCCAGCAAATCTTACCTCCTTAACATCCCTAGTGCTATTTAAACCAAGCTTAAAAAAACACCTTCTTAGCGAGTGGCTTTGCCCTTGCTCCACTCCCAACTGACAGCTACTTACTCACTCTCCAGTGTCACATCTCCATCTCTTCTCCACACTTTTCACAATCTTACCTACAGCGATTTTCCACCTCACACCACCCACTTTACAACCTCTGTTTACCCGATGTACCAATGAAATACTTATTAAGAAGAAAGCATATCTCTAACTCTTGCTTGTTCAGTATTTTTATAATGTTAAAGACCTTGTAAATATGGATTACTCATGGATGCCTGGATGCAAACTGGAACAAACTATGTGATTTTTGCTATTACTATAATGTAAAACCTCTCTCTCAGAGTCTAATTTCCAAAAATGTGTATAAAATTCCACTAATGTCATACTGTCTGCATAACATTAGATTGTATATCACATTGCACACTATTGCTACTTAGCTGGCTTGACTTGTACAGGGTACATCTATGTTTTAGGTTCAAACTGTTGCTACTAGGCATTTGTTGACTTGTATTGTTACATTTATGTTCCTTATCTTTTGTATATCACTGTTCTAACTGGAGCTTTTCTCCCCAGGCCTCCGCTGGAAATGGACCTGTGTCCAGTCAGACTTTCCCAGTAAACAAATGGAAAATAAATAAATAAATAAGTAGATCCTGTAATCGGGGATCTGGGAACCTATGTTGACAACCCTTGTATCCGCTATTGTCAGGAAGTGGGGATTGTGTCAAAACCTTGGGCTTGGTCGAGGTATCTAATTTGTACCATTTTGCCTTCATCCGTTGATTTGGTGTCATTTCAAAAAAAAATCACAAGGTTGAGTTAGCATGACTTGCCCTTGATGAATCCAAATCGAAACAGGCCCACCGTTCCAAGATTCACTATGTCCTTATTGATTAGTTCTATGATAAGTCTTTTCATGGCTTTGTATATGATGCTGGTCAGACTTTTTTGTCTGTAATTCCCTGGCTCTGTAGGAGGTTCTCCCTTATACAGGGGAATGGCTGTAGCTGGTCTCCATTCACTTGGCTTCAAGACCTATGCATTGTTGTTAGGTGTGTGGCTAAATCATGCCTCCTGCTATATAAGACGTATCCTGGGATTTTCCCAGGACCCATTGATGCAGCATTTTTAAGTTTTGATAGCATTTTAGGACTTGGTCTTGTGTGATAGCAGGAGGTTCATAAAGTGTTTACAAGGCTAATGACCATAAGGGCCTTTTTAAGCCTAGCCATGCCTCCTAAATCTCTGACAATTTCTGGTACCCTTGATAAGTGTAAGCAGGGGCTTGGGAGATGAAACATTTACAAGCAGGGGCTGGAAGATGAACCATTAACAGGCTGCCTGTATCCATTACAGACATAGGTGACAAACCAGGGATGAATTTCCTGTTTCCCTTCTGATTGCGCAAGTTACAATTGATTGGGTTAGGGAGGAACTCTGCTTCACTTGGATGGGGAGCCTGTTCCAGATGATAGGGCGGTCTCAGGGATGCATACCTGTCTCTCCATCTGGTCCTATTTATATCACAAGCAAGGTTTACCTCTTTAGAAGGGGACAATTCTGGTGATGTTTATTTTGTTGATATGCAGGTGTTCCACTGGGGGGGGGGTCTAACAATGCCTTATATTCCAGGCATCGATCTTCCCTCAACAGCCTATAGGAGACAGAATACAGGCATAGGGCTTTGAGACAGTCTGCATAGGAAATGTTACTTACAGCCTGTATTCTTTTAGTGAGGAACCTCTGCAGACTTTCCAGTTGTTGGATGTGTCTTGTTAGACACATACAAAAAAGGGCATTGATAGTTGTGATAAATGCTGAATACAGGGAAACAATGATCTCCTTGCACCTATCCCAAGCCTCTGCATGGTGACTCTGGTAATATGCATGCAATGATTCAGGACATTCTCTGTTTTTTTCAAATGTTCAATTGAGAAACAAAAATATATAAAGAACACTAATCTTTTAAACTTCCCTGCAAGCTCTACAGTGTGAGCTGTGATTGTTCTTGATCCCTGCATTTTAAATCTAAGCTCTGGCTGCCATTGTCCCATCCCGTCTCCTAAATGTATGTGCAATTTTAACTGCATTTTGTGAAATACCTTACCCCTTGGTCATCTGCTGCACATCTCCAGATTGCCCTGGCACTGCCCACCCCTCTCCACACTGCTACACACCATCTATAGACAGACTCTTGTTACTATCTTTCTTCTTTCTTTTTTGCTATCACTTGTGCATCCAGCAATTTTGCACTTGTTAGCTGCACCTCTGCTTCTTTAACTTTACCTCACATCCTCTCAACCAGACCACGTAGTTGTTTTTTGATTTTCCTTCTGTACCTTCTAACTAGTTAGTTGTCTTTACTTAATACCTGCTATCGTCTTTCCTAGAACTCTCCAAATACTACCTCCCTATATCGCCCTACTAAGATGTATTCCCTTTCCCTGTTTTGCCTCTTAGTCCCTCTACTCTCTATACTGCCTACTATCTACTTAGCCATCTCTACACTTCTTCTTCCTTTCCCTTAGCTATCTAGGAATTCTAATGCCCCTTTTTTGCTGCTCACTTTACAGAGTTTATATATAAATTCGTTTTTGCTCAATTACGCCAACATATCTTCCATTCTCAGATTTACTGATTATTCCTGATGGCTTCTTCTTTCAGAGTCAGGTACAACCAACTCTGTTTGCCTTTGCTTCACTCAGGCTCACTCCACTCCCCTACCCTACCCTCATTTCCCACACACCCCACTACACCTAAACATACACCCCTTAGCTACATCTACTACCTAAACCAACAAATCACCCTCCAACACTCCCTCCTTCTCTTACCCACCATCCAAAACTAACACGTCCTATCCCAATGCCCCCCTCTATTTTATATACATTGTTCATATCTCAACCAGTACTACTACTAGCCTACTATTACAACTTTCCTCATTCAACTGAAGCTTAATATTCACTAAACACACATCTGTATCTACCTTCATATCCACCCCATTACAAAACTACACTGAAATACACCCCTGCCTCTCTCATATAACTTCACTACTCTGTTCTGAGATACTTATTTTCCTTATAAACTATACATCTCACTGCACAGGCTGTTCCCTCTCCCTTCTACTCAACATTATCATCTCTAAACAACCTACTCCCACACTTCTACAAACATCTATATTTTCAACATGTACCCACTGTGGAGGCATACATCACAACCCAGGTCCTACTACTTCGATCTTCCCTACTACACCCAACCCCACTAACTGCTATATATCATTATATTTTGTAACACTAAACCTACAGAGCATTCACAATAAAACTACTGACCTGCATGTCTGGCCACCTCATAATAAACCTGATATCCTTGCCGCCACCAAGACCTGGCTAAAACCAAATATAAAGGATTCAGAATTCCTCCCACCAAGCTACAATGCAATAAGGGTAGACAAACCTAACAAAAAAGGAGGTGGTATTGCCATCCTTTTCTCTAATACCATTAATATATTCCCATACAGTGGTCAGAACCCCCTTTTCTCCAATATTGAGGTTCTGATCTCCTTCCTAAAAAATAAATAATTCTAAAAAATCTTTGTATCATATTCCTGCATATTCTCCCCCTGGTAATAATATAGCAGTTCTGGAAGAAATACTATCTTGGGTCTCCATACTATAAAAAATGAAACTATAATTATGGGTGATGTAAATATCAACTGGTTAAATATTAATTCAAAATTTCCTTCCTCAAATATAAACCTGTTTCACTTCACCCAACTTATCACAAGATACAATAACAATACGAAGGAAGGATCCGTCTTAGACTGGATTCTAGTTTCCAACCCCACTAAGATCTCATCAATCAGCAGGTACCCTCTCCAACACATTAAGGGATCACCTTCCTGCTTTTATTATCTGAACTGCACCCCCACTACATACATTTCATCATTTTGACAGACATTCAACCACATCCTGAAAAGTATCAACTGGAATAGCCTAAAATATCTCCCTCTAGATGACACAATGCACTATTTCAACACTAGCTTTCTAAAAATATTAGACAACCTTGCACCCCCCCCCCCCCCGAATAAAATGATTGAAAATCAGTCATGTCCCATGGTTAACAAAATCTAGAAAGGAACTAATGCTAACTAGGGACAAAACCTGGAAACTATGGCAAAAACAGAAAAACAATTCTGATCTACTAACATACAAACAACTTCACAACCAAGTGAAAAGATTTGAATTCAAAGATAAGAAATAATATTTCCTAAAACTTAAAAAAAAACATACTCATAACCCTAAACAGTTTTGCACTTCTGTAAGAACTCTACTAAACACAGGCACAAAAAATAACCCATGCCTTTACCCAGACAAAACACCAGAACAAACACTTTAACTCATATTTCATAGACACGATAGCTAATATCACAGCTAACTTGTCACAGCCCCTCTCTACTACAAACATTTATAGTCAAAGCATAGTTTTCATCACCCACTGTCCCATTCCTCCTCAGCCACACATACCTTTCCTGAATTCACACTCACTACAATTCCAACCTGTTCCACAAAAAAGACTACTTCATAATCTAAAACCCAGCTCCAACACAGCAGACAGTTTACCCACCGAGTACCTAAAAATCGTTGTACACTCTATTGTTTACCCTATTAGCATACTCATTAACAGATCCATTCAAAAATCTTATGTCCCCAGCCTTTGGAAAAGAGCTTATATTCTTCCCCTCCACAAAGTTGGTACCTCAACCGATATCTCTAACTACCATCCCGTAGCTATATTTTATTTCCCATCTCCAAATTCCTTGAAAATGTGTATACATGCAACATCTGCACTTCCTTCTCAACAATCATATCTCATCTCAAACTCAACTTAGTTTCAGACCATGTGACAGTAATTCAACTGCCCTAATATCCTTCATGGATTCAGTGAATAAAGCCCATGACTCCAGGCAGATCTAATATCCTTCATGGATTCAGTGAATAAAGCCCATGACTCCAGGCAGATCTAATATCCTTCATGGTTCAGTGAATAAAGTCCATGACTCCAGGCAGATCTAATATCCTTCATGGATTCAGTGAATAAAGCCCATGATTCCAGGCAGATCTAATATCCTTCATGGATTCAGTGAATAAAGCCCATGACTCCAGGCAGATCTAATATCCTTCATGGTTCAGTGAATAAAGCCCATGACTCCAGGCAGATCTAATATCCTTCATGGATTCAGTGAATAAAGCCCATGGCTCCAGGCAGATCTAATATCCTTCATGGATTCAGTGAATAAAGCCCATGACTCCAGGCAGATCTAATATCCTTCATGGATTCAGTGAATAAAGCCCATGACTCCAGGCAGATCTAATATCCTTCATAGTTCAGTGAATAAAGCCCATGACTCCAGGCAGATCTAATATCCTTCATGGATTCAGTGAATAAAGCCCATGGCTCCAGGCAGATCTAATATCCTTCATGGATTCAGTGAATAAAGCCCATGACTCCAGGCAGATCTAATATCCTTCATGGATTCAGTGAATAAAGCCCATGACTCCAGGCAGATCTAATATCCTTCATGGATTCAGTGAATAAAGCCCATGACTCCAGGCAGATCTAATATCCTTCATGGTTTGGTGAATAAAGCCCATGACTCCAGGCAGATCTAATATCCTTCATGGTTTGGTGAATAAAGCCCATGACACCAGGCAGATCTAATATCCTTCATGGTTCGGTGAATAAAGCCCATGACTCCAGGCAGATCTAATATCCTTCATGGTTCAGTGAATAAAGTCCATGACTCCAGGCAGATCTAATATCCTTCATGGTTCAGTGAATAAAGCCCATGACCCCAGGCAGATCTAATATCCTTCATGGATTCAGTGAATAAAGCCCGTGACCTCGGGGAGATCTAATATCCTTCATGGATTCAGTGAATAAAGCCCGTGACCCCAGGCAGATCTAATATCCTTCGTGGATTCAGTGAATAAAGCCCGTGACCCCAGGCAGATCTAATATCCTTCATGGATTCAGTGAATAAAGCCCGTGACCCCAGGCAGATCTAATATCCTTCATGGATTCAGTGAATAAAGCCCGTGACTCCAGGCAGATCTAATATCCTTCATGGATTCAGTGAATAAAGCCCGTGACTCCAGGCAGATCTAATATCCTTCATGGATTCAGTGAATAAAGCCCGTGACTCCAGGCAGATCTAATATCCTTCATGGATTCAGTGAATAAAGCCCTTGACTCCAGGCAGATCTAATATCCTTCATGGATTCAGTGAATAAAGCCCGTGACTCCAGGCAGATCTAATATCCTTCATGGATTCAGTGAATAAAGCCCGTGACTCCAGGCAGATCTAATATCCTTCATGGATTCAGTGAATAAAGCCCATGACTCCAGGCAGATCTAATATCCTTCATGGATTCAGTGAATAAAGCCCATGAGAGGCAGATCTAATATCCTTCATGGATTCAGTGAATAAAGCCCATGAGAGGCAGATCTAATATCCTTCATGGATTCAGTGAATAAAGCCCATGAGAGGCAGATCTAATATCCTTCATGGATTCAGTGAATAAAGCCCATGAGAGGCAGATCTAATATCCTTCATGGATTCAGTGAATAAAGCCCATGAGAGGCAGATCTAATATCCTTCATGGATTCAGTGAATAAAGCCCATGAGAGGCAGATTGCATCCCCTTTATTTCTTGACTTATCAAAGGCCTTTGCTACTGTCTCTCACTCACTCCTTCTGTCCCACAGCTTTCTAACGTCAGTCTATCTGCACCATCTCTAAACTGGTTTAAAAGCTACTTATTCAACAGAGAACAGTCGATAAAATGGCAAAACTCTATATTCCCATATATTCACAGCTCCACCGGCGTTCCCCAAAGCTCTATATTAGGACATCTTCTTTTCAATATATTTATTAATAACCTTCACTCAGCATTTAATTAACCGTCCCTCATACAATATGCAGACAACTCCACTATTTTATGCTCTGCTGAAAATACACCTCAGCTACAACATATCACGCAATCCATCTTTACCTCCATTGAAACATAGCTTTACAATAACCACCTGTCTCTAAATACCAGTAAAAGGAAACTTATAATATTTACCCCCAAGAAAAGTACCTTCAGTAACAAATCTCAATTTACCATTTTCTCCCTGAACCACACAAAAAAATCAAAGTTTTAAACCACACTAAACTGCTGGGAGTAATAACTGATGATCACTTAAAATTTGACCTATACATACAAGACAATATCAGAAAGACACACCAAAAACTGGGCCTTCTTTACAGGCACAAACATTTCCTTTCTCCTCCTACTAAACAAGCACTTACTTCCACTTATTGACTTCCTTTTCTTGTCTATGGTGCCCCCTTGCTAACCAATCTCCAATCCCCACTAAAAACAAAACTAGAAACATGCTATAACAAAACCGCAAAGTTTACAACAGATTTCCACCTACCTATAAACCACTGTACACCCCTAAAGTCATTAAACGGGCTACAGCTCCCCAACTATCTCACTTATCTCCAGTTAACTACCTCCCACAAAATACTTTACAAAACCCTATATTGTCCCGTTCTAAATTCTTTGTTTGCCCACTATAATCCCAGTAGTTCCTTAAGATCGGAAAATCAACACCTCCTGCAAATTCATACACTCCAGCTACCTACTGGTCAGCTGCTATACTCCTGGGCAATAGCCAAAGCTTTGCATTCCTTTCCTCTACCAATTTGCACCACTCAAAGCCTCCACCTTACCTGGATCTGTAATTGTACTAAACTCCCCCCTTCCATAACCTAGCTGTCAGCACCCTCCCATATTGCCTTTCATCTCCTAATGCAACTAATAATCCTTCCTTCCACTGATTACCTAATTCTAATTATCTCTCTACCCCATCTTACGCTTTTTCCTACTTTTAGTATTCACATTACTCTTTCTTATTCTCTTTCACAAGTTTTATAGTCTTCTGTGTGCCCCCTGCTTCTATCACTTCCTTATTGTGATCTCATCCTTCATGCATTTCCCTCACTTGTCTGATAAACATATATTTTATATCTCCTATAACTTACTAGAATTAGTCAATATTGTCCAAATTTATACATACTTCTATGTAAACTGAAGTTCAGAAACCTTGTAAATATGTGCACTTTATGTAGATGATTTGTGTTTACTCATATCTCTATGTAGCTTGTAGTTAAGCTACTTTGTAAAATGCTTATTCTGTATGTTCTTATACATACTGACTGTTTTTACAGAGCTTTTCCTCCCAGGTCTCCACTGAAAATTGGTTTATCTTGGCCCAGTGGACTATCCTGGTAACCAAATGCAAATACATAAATAAAATACATAGATGTCATACCTTTGCTAATAACTTGTGCAAAATAGAATGATTTCCTCACTACTGTAGAAATATGATGGTCAAAGGCAAGATTATTGCCTATGTGTGTGCCAAAGTTCCTGACTACTGGGTCTGCTGTTAGGGGGTGTGCTGTCAGTATGATACCAATCAGGGGTGGACGACTTCCCAAAGGATACTATTATTCATTTCTGGGTATTTAGTTTTAGTCCAGGGCTCAGACACAAGTTATTTGCCTGTGTCAGTCCTTCCTGGAGAACATTAATGTCAGTGGAGGATTCTATGACTGCTTTTAATTTGTGGACATCTGCAAATTTGATCAGCCAGAGGCCCTTGACATTGGCCTTGGTTTCACAGAAGTGAATGCCAAACAGCAGAAGTCCGAGGATCAATCCTTGAGGGACTCCACTTGTGACTGGCCGCTTTGTAGAGGTGGACTCCCCAGTTCTAACTTCCTGGGTCATGTCTGTGAGCCTACTGGCTATCCACAGGGTGATATAAAGGTTTATACCTAACATCTTGAATTTTTCAACAATGCCCAAGTGGGGTATTGTGGCAAATGCCCAGGTCAAAACAGGCAGTGTGACTCATTTTGCCCTCATCCCTTGCTTTGGTGACCTTCTCAAAAAAGTCCACCAGGTTGAGTAGGCACAATCTGACCTTGACAAAAACTATATTGGGCTGGGTTCAGTACCTGGAGGTTCTTGTATCATTATTGATCATTTCTGTGATAATTCTTTCCATGACTTTGCATATGAGACTAGTGAGACTTACGGGTCTGTAGTTTCTAGGGTCTGTAGATGGCCCACCTTTGTGCAGAGGGATGACCATTGCTGTTCTCCATTCATGAGGCATGAAGCCTGTTTGGAGGCTACAGTTAAGCAGCAATCCCAGGGGGCCTGATAGGTCATGTTTCATGCTATTTAGAAGGCATCCTGAGATATTGTTTGGGCCCATTCATGCAGTGCTCTTGGCCTTAGAAAGAGCATTAAGGACCTGTTCTTTTGTGATAGTAGGGGGAGTTATATTTGATAGTATTTCTTGAGGGAAGGTTGAGGGGGACACAGGGGTAAAGTTGAAGCTGAATTTGTCGGCTAGTTGGTTTGCTATATTTTCTGGCTTCTCTCTTTTTTAATTTCTCCAGATCTTTTCTAATACCATGATGGAAATGGATCCCATTTCTAAGTCAAAGTATGATTACAGTTCATGAAATTAGTATTGTTTCAATCTTTGATATCAGCCAGAAGTGCTCTTCGCACTACCTGTAATGTTCCCAGTAATGACTCCTTCTGCAATTCGTACAGAGTTACATGTATTGGTAACATCTAAATATGACTGTAAATTCTTTTTCATAAGACCCATTGCTCCTACTACTATTGGAACTGTCTGGGTATCTTTCTATCACATGGCTCTCGTTTCTGCCTGCAAATCCTGATATTTTATGATTTTTGTCTCTCTGTACCCAGGACACTGTAGTCACTGGGTGTGGTGATTTCAGTGATCAATGTTACTCTTGTTTTCTTTGCGTGGATCACTTTACAGTATCTGGTTTTCTCACATCTGTCTTTTGAACTGTTGGTAATGAGTAATCCTATGTGATGTAGACTTCATAATTTTCTATAATGCTTTTTGGTTCATGTTTCCAGTGTTTTTCAGCCACTTCAGTATTATAATGTTTGCACAATCCCCAGTGAACAGTCTTGCCACATTATTATGCCTTTCAGTATACCGTCCTTCTGCATCCCAGCCACTGGGGATGCACAAGCCAGTGCATTTCTTTGTGCCGGTCCCAAGCCTGAATAAATGGGGAGGGTTGCGTCAGGAACGGCATCCAGTGTAAAACCTCTGCCAAAAATTACTGATGCGGAGAACTTTTCATAATTACATACCAGATCGGTCGAGGCCCGCGTTAACAACGACCGCCACCAGTACTGTGCTGGCGGAAATTGGGCTACTGTTGGCCGAAGGAGAAGAAGAGGGGGAAGGCATGCCCGAAGGCAGGAAGAGAGGAGGAAGGTTAGGAGTGTAGTACTGAGGGTAGGAACTTTGAATGTTGGCAGTATGACTGGTATAGGGAGAGAGATAGCTGATATGATGGAGAGAAGGAAGATTGATATATTGTGCGTGCAAGAGACCAGATGGAAGGGAAGTAAGGCCAAGTGTATAGGAGGCGGGTTCAAATTGTTCTATCATGGTGTGGATGGCAGAAGAAATGGGGTAGGAGTTATCCTAACGTAACAGTATGCCAAGAGTGTTTTGGAGGTGAAGAGAGTGTCTGATAGAGTGATGTTTATGAAGCTTGAAATTGATGGTGTAATGATGAATGTTGTTAGTGCATATGCTCCACAAGTTGGGTGTGCGATGGATGAGAAAGGAAAATTTTGGAGTGAGTTGAATGAAGTGGTGGTGAGTGTACCCAAGGGTGAGAGACTAGTGATTGGAGCGGACTTCAATGGGCATGCTGGTGAAGTGAACAGAGGGGATGAGGAAGTGATGGGTAGGTATGGTGTTAAGGAGAGAAATGCAGAAGGTCAGCTGATTGTGGATTTTGCGAAAAGGATGGACATGGCTGTGGAGAATACATATTTTAAGAAGAGGGAGGAGCATAGGGTGACGTACAAGAGTGGAGGAAGATGCACAGAGGTGGATTATATCCTATGTAGGAGGGCCAGTCTGAAGGAGTTTGGAGACTGTAAAGTGGTGACTGGGGAAAGTGTAGTTAAGCAGCATAGAATGGTGGTCTGCAGGATGATGTTGGTGATCAAGAAGCAGAGGAGGAGTGTGAAAGCAGTGCCAAGGATTAAATGGTGGAAGTTAAAAAAGGGTGATTGTGAGGTGGAGTTCAGGGAAGAGTTAAAACAGGCACTGGGAGGCAATGAAGAGTTACCGAATAGCTGGGTAACTACAGCAGAGCTAGTAAGGGAGACTGCTAGGAAGGTGCTTGGTGTGACATCTGGACAGAGGAAGGAGGACAAGGAGACCTGGTGGTGGAATGAGGAAGTACAGGAGAGTATACAGAGGAAGAGGCTGGTGAAGAAGAAGTGGGATTGTCAAAGAGATGAAGAAAGTAGACAGGAGTATAAAGAGATGAGGCGCATGGCGAAGAGAGAGGTGGCGAAGGCTAAGGATAAGGCATATAGAGAGTTGTATGAGAGATTGGACACTAAAGAGGGAGAAAAGGACCTGTACCGATTGGCTAGACAGAGGGACAGAGCTGGGAAAGACATGCAGCAGGTAAGGGTGATAAAGGATAGTGAGGGAAATGTACTCACAAGTGAGGAGAGTGTGTTGAGTAGATGGAAAGAGTACTTTGAAGGGCTGATGAAAGAAGAGAATGAGACAGAGAGAGAAGGTTGGATGATGTGGGGATAGTGAATCAGGAAGTGAAGCAGATTAGCAAGGAGGAAGTAAGGACAGCTATGAAGAGGATGAAGAATGGAAAGGCTGTTGGCCCAGATGACATACCAGTGGAAGCATGGAGGTGCTTAGGAGAAATGGCAGTGGAATTTTTAACCGGATTGTTTAATGAAATTTTGGAAAGTCAGAGGATGCCTGAGGAGTGGAGAAAAAGTGTCTTGGTACCTATCTTTAAGAATAAGGGTGATGTGCAGAGCTGCAGTAACTACAGAGGGATTAAATTGATCAGTCACAGCTTGAAGTTATGGGAAAGAGTAGTGGAAGCTAGGTTAAGAAAGGGAGGTGATGATTAGTGATCAGCAGTATGGTTTCATGCCAGGAAAGAGAACTACAGATGCAATATTTGCTCTGAGAGTGTTGTTGGGGAAATACAGAGAAGGTCAGAAGGAGTTGCATTGTGTCTTTGTGGACTTAGAGAAAGCATATGACAGGGTGCCTAGAGAGGAGTTGTGGTATTGTATGAGGAAGTCGGGGGGTGGCAGAGAAGTATGTAAGAGTGGTACAGGATATGTACAAGGGTAGTGTGACATTGGTGAGGACTGTGGTGGGAGTGACAGATACGTTTAAGGTGGAGGTGGGTTTACACCAAGGATCAGCTCTGAGCCCTTTCTTATTTACAGTGGTGATGGACAGTTTGACAGATGAGATTAGGCAGGAGGCCCCGTGGACTATGATGTTTGCAGATGACACTGTGATATGTAGTGAGAGTAGGGACCAGGTTGAGAAGACCCTGGGGAGGTGGAGATATGCTTTAGAGAGGAGAGGAATGAAGGTCAGCAGGGCTTAAAACAGAATATATGTGTGTAAATGAGAGGGAGGGTAGTGGAATGGTGAGGATGCAGGGAGTAGAGTTGGTAAAGGTGGATGAGTTTAAGTACTTGGGATCAACAGTTCAGAGTAATGGTGAGTGTTTAAGAGAGGTGAAGAAGAGAGTACAGGCAGGGTGGAATGGGTGGAGAAGAGTGTCAGGAGTGATTTGTGACAGACGGGTACCAATAACAGTGAAAGGGAAGGTCTACAAGAGGGTAGTAAGACCAGCTATGTTATATGGGTTGGAGAAGGTAGCATTGTCGAAAAGGCAGGAGTCAGAGCTGGATGTGGCAGAGTTAAAGATGTTAAGATTTGCACTGGGTGTGACTAGGATGGACAGGATTAGGAATCAGTATATTAGAGGGTCAGCTCAGGTTGGACAGTTTGGAGACAAAGCAAGAGAGGCGAGATTGCGTTGGTTTGGAAATGTGCTGATGAGGGATGCTGAGTATATTGGGGAAAGGATGCTAAGGATAGAGCTGCCAGGTAAGAGGAAAAGAGGAAGGCCTAAGATAAGGTTTATGGATGTGGTGAGAGAGGACATGCAGGCAGTTGGTGTGAAAGAGCATGATGCAGAGGACAGGAAGAAATGGAAACAGATGATCCACTGTGGTGACCCCTAATAGGAACAGCCGAAAGAAGATGATGAGTATACCGTCCTTTGGCCATAAGTATATCACAACCAGCAACAAGGTGTGTGATGGTTTTTAATTCTGTTTTACAAAACCTATATTTGTCTGTTTCTCCCACATGTTCAGTGGATTTTGTAAAACAATGTGTACATAGCCCACTATCTTGGGCTGCCAATATTATCCTTTCATCTTTTGCTTTGAATTTGCCTCTCCTTAACTATTCCTGTGTTCAGTCCTGATCAACATGAGGTTCTTCTAGGACTTTTCTATACTTGAAACTATATTTATGCATTTTCCACATTTCTTGCCTTTTCATCTGATCCTTCACCTTATAGTCTTGCTTTTGATTTTTGGCACATTCAGTTGCTGCCTGATTTTTATCTACTTCTGTTTCGATTTCCATTCCTGCTTGACGCCGATATGCTTCTGCTAGACTAAGCAGGGAAGTCATCTTAGATTTATTCTCCTCATGTCTCAAAACTTTCACTATGTTTGGGTCTTGTGAGGTCAGCAGATATGTAGTCAATTTCAAGGAGGCCCAAACATCCTACGGAATCGGGAATATATAATCTTGGTATGCCCTGATTTGCTTAAACAATTTGGTGAGCTTGAGGCGTCCTTCATGATTTCCTATCTAATCTATCCAACACCTTTTCGGGCCAGTCGATCACTCCAAAACTGTAAGTTAGGACAGAAAGAGCAAATTGGTTTATAGCTTGAATTTTGTTCCTAGATGTCAATGCTGTTTTCAGAATTAATTTGAGTCTTGTAAAGTATTCCTTACTAAGGTTTATTCACATTTATTCATGTTTTATTGTTGATCCTTCATCAGTTCCCAAATATTTATACACTCCCTCTTGCTCAAGTTCTTTTATATCACATTCTTGTCCCAAACTGATGTTTTCTTGGTGCTGCAGTTTTCCTGCTTTAAAGGTTGCTTTTGTACATTTATCAAGACCAAACGACATTATATCATTTGAAAAAGTTTTGACAACTTGCAGTTGTGCTTTTAGTTCCTCATCTGATGAGCTATACAGTTTTAAATTATTGACAAAGAGAAGATGAGAAGTCTTTACACTTCGTTGTTTTCTGGGAGTCAAATTACAGCCATGGCCTAATCTGTTAAGTAGGCAGTTTAATGGGTTAAGGGCAAGACAGAATAGCAGCGGTGACAGGGATTCACCCAGAAACATCTCCCTTTGAATTTTTATCCCAGGAATAATAAGTTGTCCTTTATCATGGCTTAATTGCAAAGTGGTCTGCCACTGTTTCATGGTCACTGTAATGTAATCAATCAGTGTAGGGTGTATCTTATAAAATTTTAAACACTTTTTTATCTATGAATGTGGAATACTGTCAAATGCTTTTTTGTAGTCAGTCCATGCCATACAGTTTTTTTACAGTTTTCCATTATGACTTTATTTAGCAACAAATGACCCTTTGCTCTATATTACTTTCTTTCATTACCCTTTTGTTCTATTGCCATGATTGAATTTTCTTCCAAATGACTAAAAACTCTGTCGGCATTAATTCTATTATATAGTTTATATGTCTTCAGAAGGCAAGTTAGTGGTCTGTAGTTTTTATGATAGGTTGCAGGTTCACTCTTAACTAGGAGCATTGTTTTTCCTGTTGTTCCAGGGTGGTGTCTGTTCAGGGTACTCATATAAATAGTTCTTACTCATGGCTAAATCTTTGTGGAAAAATTTTAATGCTTTTAACCAGAAGTTAGGTACTGCATCTGGCCCTGGGGTTTTCCAATTGGAGGCTTTTCTTAACTTTGTTTCAATGTCTCTGGCTGCTACTTCATCCCATTTCATATCCTGTACCTTTAAACTTCTTATTCTTTCTTTTACTTCTTTTATCCATTTAGCATCTTTGTTATGTTTCACAAGATCTTCATCGATATTTCTCCAAAATATATCTATTTCTTCTTTTTGGGTGGTCTTTCAATTCCTTTTAGCTTATTTCCCAATTCTCTATAAAACATTTTTAGATCATTAATAAATTGCTTATTTTGCACTTTTCCTTTATCTTTATCTATGTATCTTCTAAGGTTTTCTGCCTGTGCTGATATTTTATTTATTTGACATTTGTTGATCAAGTTTGTCCGACTGGGCATGTGCCTCTTTTCAGCAGAGACCAGAGGAGAAAAGCTCCATATTTAAACATAGATGATATAGACAGAGGAATACCATAAGTTACAATACAATTACTATCCATACATAACACAGTAATATATACATTTGAAGCAAAATGCAGAGAATCCTTAGACATTTTGAATATTCACATAAAACATGAGTAATATAATTACATTCACAGAAGTATGACTTGTTTGCTAATAGTGAGAAGTAATAACAATAATAACATAGAAACATGTTAGAACATAGACTACGGAATATGCTTGAATATCAGAATCTAAGAAGAAGGTCAAATGTTCTATTTTGAGGACATAGGTGGAAGGTCTAAAAGAAAATCAGATACGAATTACAGAGACAACAAGGAGAGGAAGATTAGGTTGGGTCATTACATGAGGAGGTCAAGGAGTTTAATATGGTGTCTTAATTTTTTTTAAGCAGTAAGTATCAGGAATCAGTCTGACATGCAGGGGCAATTTATTCCAGGCTTTGGCTACTGAGTGATTATAGTGAAGTTTACTGATGTTTTTATTAGGTTTATAAATCTCAAGGAGGTGTTGATCAGAGCTATGGAGAGTCTGTGTAGGAGTGTAGTGGGAGAGAAGAGTAGCCAGAGCAGGGCAATAATTGGGTTGGTTATGGATGTTGTGAGCTAAGAGTAGTTGAAGTAGGAGGAGTTGTTGTTGAAATTCAGGCCACTGAAGGTTTTTTAGGGATAGGCAATGGTGTGAGCGATAGGGTTTATTTGCTCCGAAACAAGCAATTTTATTATAGGTGAGTTCCAGCTTATTCAGAAGATTAGTTTGTAAGTTAATGAGAAATACAGCAGCATATAAAAAGGAGGGTAGGAGATAGACCAATGAAAAAGTGAGTCTAGATTCATTTGAGTGGAAATTTTTTGTATCTGTAGAGAATTTTTGATGTTTTTTTAATGCAGTATTGTATATGTAGACTGAATTTTAGTTGGTCATCTATTATTACACCTAGTATTTTAGTGTGGTTTTCTACCTTAACAGTTGTGTTGTTGAGGGAAGAGAAGGTGAATGTATATTTTAGGTGTTGTAAAGAGTTTGGTAGGAAGAGGAGACGTTTTTTTTTGGGGGGGGGGGGTTAAGATGGAGCTTGTTGGAAGTAAGTCATTTTTCTTTAGAGTGAAGACAGTCTTGTTTGATAGTGAGAAGATTAGAGAGATTGTCTGATTTGGAAATAATTGTAGAGTCATCCGTGTACTGCATTAAGGAAGAGTGTGGACAGGATGTGTGTAAGTCATTTCTGAAAATGTTGAACAGTAGGGGTCCAAGAATGGAGCCTTGGGGAACCCCCGTGTGAATGGGAAGGAATGGGGAGAATGCAGAGATCCATTTAACAGAGTGAAGTCTGTTTGAGAGAGAGCTTGTGAACCAGCATAGAGTAAAGTTAGATTAAAGTTGGAAAGTTTAGACAGAAGAAGGTTGTGGGAGACAGTATCAAAGGACTTTGAAAGATCAAGGAAAAGACAGGCTAATTTGTTGTTGTCTCTGGCATTAGAGATAGTCTGAGTGAAGGATACTAGAGCAGTGGATGTACTGTGAAATGGATGAAACCCATGTTGGGTAGCGATTAGGAGATTTTCTTGCAGAAGATGATTAAGGAGCTGTTTATGGATGCACTTCTCAAGAATCTTAGGGAGGACAGAATGGCTATGGGCTGGAAATTGGAGGGGTCATTTGAATTACCTCCTTTGTGTAAGGATATAACATAAAACTTCTTCCAGATGTCAGGAACAATAGTTTTTGGATAGATCTGTTTATGAGTATGGAGATGGGATAGGCAATAGATGTAGCAGCTAGTTTAAGGAATTAAGGGTGGAGTAAGTTATCAGCTGAATGCAGGCAAAAATCCACTTTTATTGAGCAAAGATTGAGCGCTTTCTTAAGTTTGTATCAAAACTTAATCAGAATCATTAATCACATAAAAGACACACCTTAAAATAACCCTCCAAGAGAGTCACATGATCAAACCTACCAATAAAAACCATGTTGAAACGTATAACTGCCCTATTCAGTATATACTTAAAGATGAAATCCTGTAAAAATAAAAAAAAACTTAAATTGTTACCTGTGTTGTGTAAAATACATATTCTACATATAATATGACATCAGTCTCAAAAACATGGCAATAGAAATTGAGTCATTTAACCCTGGCGGGACTGTGGCATTTGACTTCAATTGCCAAACCAGTTCCCTGTGTTCAATCAAATCACACAATGGCCTACCCATACTATTCTTGTGGACGCTGTCAACACCAAAAAACAAAAAAAAATCATGTTCTAGATGGTCTGCAACATGACAATAGGGAGAATTGCTGTTTTTTATTTGTTTTTAATATCGTATACATGCTCATATATTCTGTCCCTAAACTGACAGACAGTCTTACCTACATAAAAGCTTGGGCATTTTTTTGCATAATGCTAGATAAATAATACTCACAGATTTACATGAAAAACAAAACTTACTTCTAACTACCCTGTTATTTACTTTTATTTCACTGTTTTCTTTTAAATATTGGCATTGATTACAATTTCCACATTTAAATATACCACTTCTTCTGGCACTTGATACGAAATACATACTATCGTGGGATTCTAGTAGATTTTTCAAGCACCTAGCTCGCCTAGTGACAAAGCAGGGTCATTCCCCTAAGGTTTCCCTAATACCATCAAAGGCTTTAAAAATGGCTCTGTTATTTTTAATAATCCACTGAATCTAGGGATATTCTTATGTGTATGTAGTAATAAAGGAGCAGGAGTAATTGTCAGTTCTCCATCTGCCATGTTCTTCATATAATGGTTGATTAAATAATAAAATAGGTTTGATGTAACCATGTAGCCTTTTGTTGGAAACCTCCTCATACACCTTTTCAATTAAATTAAGGGGTTAACTCCTGGCTAAAAACATTTTGTTTAATTTATCTAAAAATATCATTATCAGATATCATGCGAGCGAACCTGATATACTGTCCTTTTATTATACCTTTTTTTGGGTGCACTGGATGACAACTACTGTAATGCAAAAGACTGTTAGAATATGTACTTTTCCTATAAATGGTACTCTGCAGTATATTTTTGTTGTCATCCTTCACTACCAGTATATGTAAATAACTAACTGTCTCACTATGATGATATGTAAATTTTAGGAAAGAAGTGGTAGAATGTAGGTAGTCAATAAATTTCATCGCATCCGTCTCACTCATATCTCAGCCAATAAAATGTCATCTAAATACCTGGCATAAAAATGCCAGGCTGGGGCATTGTCATTATTAAACAAAAAATGCTTCTCCCATTGCAATAAAACTATATTTGCAAACATTGGGGTGCAACTCACCCCCATCTCTACTCCTTTTTTTCTGTTGGAAAAAGTTTCCATCAATGTGAATAAAGTTGTAGCCTTAGTTTAAAATAAAGGAGGTGGGTTTTGACTGGTGGGTATGAGGGGGCAGTTGGGAAGGGTCAGGTGGGTGGTTAGAGTGGACAGTGTATAACGTTAGGGTATCTTGGGGTAGGAGGGAATGGGAGTAGGAGTGAAGTGATCCTAAGCATAGCAAGGTAGCTTTCAGCGTGCACAAAAAAAAATATCAATCACCCACCCTAAAATTAGCCGGAGAGATGGAGGAATGCTGAATTGGTACAGTAAGTATGTGCGTTCTACCAAAGACTTCCTTTACTCTTCAAACATAGAGCTCAAAAAATGTCAGTAACTTTTACATGTGTCACTACTTTAAATAAATACACCAACAATAAAATTACACTAGGGTTAAACAAGTGGCTTTTGAAATTAAACAAGGGGGTAATTAAACAAGCAAAATATATGGTGGCTTTTGAAAGTAGACAGGGGTTTATTAAACAAGCAAAATATATGGGACAAGGAGTGTACTAACAGGTATGAATATTTGTATTTGTATTGCTTGCATTCCAGAGGGCGTGCCCACCACTGAATAAGGAACACTACACAAACACTTCTTAATGTACTATAGATTAAAACATATTTTGGGATGTAGCCTTTTTTGCTGTTTAAAAAGTGATTTGCTAGTAACTGGAAGGTTCCCAGTCACTTTGGCTGATCCAGTCAAAGTTAGTGCAGGGAGGTGGTGAATATGAAAACTAAAAGGAAGAATATAAGTGAGAGAAGAGGGTGAGGAATGTTAAATCGCTATGAGAAGAAAGGTATTACAGGCAAACTAAAAGTAAAATGAATATTCAATAATACACGCAGTAGGTATTAGTATATAAGATTCACAGCAATTCAAGCATGCAATTACTAAGTTATAATCTGTACAGTACATTACCATGTCATCAAGCTTCAATAACACAGAGTTAAGCTCTGTGTAACCAGTAGTGGCGTCAATTGAAGTCTATTGTGAGATTGCACTTATCTAATTTCCATCAGTGCACATTCCCAGGCATACTAACAAAGTATAACACTATGGAACACAAGGTGAAAGCCCTGCTGCCTCTCACTTCACAAATGCTAACCAAAACAAATACACAACAAAAGGACAGTGAGGAGAGGCAGGGAAATATTCTGTAAACAGCATTTAGGAAACAGTAAAAATGCCATTTCTAATGCAGCTGTAGAGTATAAGATAATTAAACAGAAAGGAAGCACAAAACTCAATGTCCAAATTTAACACAATCATTTATTATCTGCAATAATGCATGATAAATCCTGATCCGTTATAATACTGTGCATTGCTTTTATCATGACTGTCTTTCTGAATATTTCTGTTGCTCTGTTCCCTCTTCTATACTCTTCTAACAGTGACACTTCTTGTCTTAATTGCTTTAGAGTTTTCTCTATTCGATACTTCCAGGATGGTATTCGATTTCCCCCCTTTCTCTCCCTCACTACCCTCTGTTCTTGTGGTAGAACTTTATTAGTTATTAATTTAGCTGCACGGTAATATATCCTGTTTACTTCTGTTATAATGTATGGATCTCTATGGATAGTCCTAATTACTATGTTCATTGGTTTTATTAAATGTCTGACCTTTTGGGATTTATTGACCTTCTGCAGTTTATCTCTTTCATTAATCTTAATATGTCTATCTACCTCTAGAAAATCAAGCAACTCTTCTTTTAGCTTATTTTCTTCTAAACTGGGGGCACATTTTTTATTTTCCATTTCCTGCAGGCGTTCTATAGAAAGTTCTATAACATCTTCCTGTGGCACATTCTCTTCAGTTTCACCCTGTGCCATCCGTTGCTCTGTCATATGGGAACTCACTGGCCTATCACCCCTCAACATTGACTGCATCAGAGTTTCCACAGTTTCCTGTCCCTTTCCTTGCTGTCCAGCTTCATGTGAATGTTTATACTGGTTTCCTGTCGAACACCAAAATATCTTCATATGACACCTGACCAGCTGCTTCCCATTTCACCAATTTCTCTTTAAGGATGTCCATTGTTCTATTCTGCTGTGGTGTTTTATGAACTAGGATTTTCTACACTGAATCTTTCACTTCGCAGGTACTCCATAACCTCCATTTCTATTTCTTTAACTTCTCCATCACTGGCCTTCTTTTCTACTTTTCCTCTTTGTCTTCATGTTTTTTATATTGTAAAGTTTTCCATGTCAGGATTCCTTTGTCTGTATTTCTCTTCAACTATCTTTGGTGCTGCTCTTTTTGAATTGATTAGTTTTGCTTTCTCCTTTGCATAAATATTGCATCATATTAAATCTCTTTTCCTTTCCCATGTCCATATTTCTTCTTCAGATATCTCCTGCTCCTCCTGTTTCTCCTTACTTTGGGGACTCATTCCATCCTGCTGTGATGTAACCTGTCTTAGACCTTCTACACCAAATCCTTCACTTTGCATGGATTCTATAACTTCAGCTTTTATTTTTTAAATTTTACTTTACTAATATTTTCTACATTCCCTCTTTCTGATATTATTTTTTATTGCACAATTTTCTATAGCTTGATGCCTCTGCCTGTATATCTCTTTGAATATCTTTGGGGCTGCCTTTTTTGTATTGATTAGTTTAGCTTTCAGCTTTGCATAAATATTACACCATATCAAATCTCTCTTTCTTTCCCATGTCCATATTTCTTTTTTATACTTTTCAAAAATCTCCAGGTTTTGTTGTTTATATTTTCACACTTCCTCAGATACTTCTTTTTCCAAACATATCAAGGTTTCTTGGTCTTTATCATATTTTAAATTTGTTGTACTAATGAACACAATTTTTTTATTTGAGGTTTCTGACAGTTTTTTTTGTTGCGGAAGTATTTTTCTTTCATCTAATCTCTCTCTTAATATTTCTTTATATCTTGTTTCTGGAAATTCTGGGGTTTTCACATAATAGTAACAATACATAATTTCTTTCTTATCCTCAGTAGTCCACTCTATCTTCTTTATGGCTGTTTTTTGGCCTATCAGTTTTTGTGATTTTTGTAGACTGCTACTTCCTTCTACAACAGGGGGGCCATCCACCCCCCTGGGCCTGGCCTGGCCCCATTGTAGGAATGTTATTGTATTCTGAGGATTCTACATTGTCATTTCTTTCCAGTCCTGGCACCAGTGCGCTTACCAGGATTGGGCACTTTTTTATCCTGGGTCTTGTGCACCCAGCTATCTTTTTTTGTTTTTGACTTACTTCTGTCCATGATGTATGCTTTATAAATACAGTCTATATATCAGTGTCACCTTGGTGAGATTTTGTGAAAAACGGGGTCCACCTCGCGAAGGTCCTCCCCAAGACTTGAGGATGAATTCGGTTTCAGAGCTGCTACTCTCCTTGGCGGCTGACTTATCATCTCTCCATTCGGACTCTGGGTCAGGGTAGGCGGCTCCATTAACAACAAGCTCTGTGCACAATTGTGTGGGGAGGTTGGCATAATGGTTAAGGTGTCTAACTTAGACACCAAAAGTGCAAGGTTTGATTCTTACATGGAGTATTTGGCTAGGCTTAAAATAGCCCACAAGGGCAGCTAGCCTAGTACTATTCTATTAGCCTTTGAGGTTGCTAATGAATGCCTTGTGGTTGCCCTTAGCCTAGGCGGCCAAATTTAGCTTTGGTAGTCTTTATTTTTCCTGTCAGTTGTTTGTTTAGTTTGATGAGAGTGGTTTTATCCTGTTGGGTGCTGCACCTCCTAATTTTTGCCATGATTTTCTTCCTTCTGTTATACAGCCTAGTGATGATACAATTCCACCAGGACAGCTTGTATTTTGAGTTAGTTATGTACTTCTTCCTGGACGGTACAGCTGCTTTTATGCAGTTGTTAACATACTTAAATAGGGTTTCTGTGAACATTTCCATTTAGACAGCAGTGTTCTCAGGATTTGGGGGAGGGGCTTGAAATTTTACCAGGTTATCACTTAGTAGTAGGAAGTTAGCCTTAGAGTAGGTCCTGAATATCCCAGAGTTAGATGGGGTTTTGGGTTTTATTCT
>NC_056737.1:1182423872-1182433858 GCF_019279795.1 Protopterus annectens
ATTTTGAGTGTGTCACCCTTCCCATAAGCCATTAAACCAAGGCCCGATTTGCTTGAGTTGGTTGTAGTACAGGTAGATGTAAACATTCCAATGCACCTGTCAAAAACAGTAGGGGGAAGTTTGCCAATTCCCTGGCCAAATTTCCCCTAGCAGAATAAATACCACCTTGGGTCTGCCCTGGAAAGAGGCTATTAGCTTAGTTGGACTAACCCAGTCAATATAGGATAACAAAATAACAGTGGGGACCATTAATAACCCTGCACTGGACAGAAAGATGCCATCAAAAAGAAGTTATTTAACATAAAGTGCCCCAAAAATATATAAATGGGAGCTGTAGTACCTAGTGGGTCTTACCTGACTGACAGAGCTGGAAAAAAGAACATAGGTACTTTAATAAAAAGCTCTGTATATATACCCAGGTCCTTTTGTCCAGATGAATAAATGTGATTTACATCTCATTGTCTGTAGAACGCAGTTTGTATGGTTCTTAGCAATACTTCCAATGCACTGTGCAGATCTGATAAAATAATGGCACTTATCTGGAATGTGTGCTGCCCAGACTGCATAATCTTGTTAGTCTTTTGCATATGTTTATATTTTAAATCAGACTGGTTTCAATGATTTTATAAAGATAGCTAGAGCATGTTACACAGAAAAGCTTTCATTATGTGACTCGAAAACAAACTCCCCAAAACTTGCACACTGTGCAACTCTGAGCAAGTCATTAAGAGTAAAGTGCACTTGTGCTTTGTGGACACACTGTGTTAAAAATATTTAAAGTACAGGGGACGAGTCATGTTCGGTCTTTAGTTATGACCTTGCTGCTTCCAAGTTAGACTATAAACGTTAACCTGTCAGAAAGCACACTCATATCACCTTTTTTACTTAACGCCAACCCCACCACCAACATGCACAGGTGGTACAGTTTATCCAGCTGATGGACTGGATTCTCAGGTTCCACTGTCTGTCATGGAAACAGCTGTGCATGTAAGGGTGGAGATGTTTGCTGGGTAGTGCAGTTTCATTTCTGAGTCAATAAAGAAATCCTTCACTGTTTGTTTAGAAGGTGGATGTTTCATGTGGTAAAGTTACAGAACTGACAGGTTTAGGAAACATCTTGTACATCTCTTTTTGCTGTTAAACGCAGGTTTTAATTAAATGCAAATGACGCGTCCTCCCTTACACATATTACTATAGCAACCAAGGGGACATGTGACTAATATATGCTTTACAATACAGGGATGAGTGTACTAGCTGCAGAAAGAATTTGTTTTCCCAGCTTCTCTTTGGCAGGCAGTTAAGGTTGCTGGCTTGGTTAAATAAGTTACTCAAGTCCTTGATTACTATTAAATTTTATGATTCCAAGATAACAGTGCAGGTGAAAACCACCTGAATGCCATTTTTAGTACAAACCTTCCTAACTTAACATAGAGTCATAGGAAGTACAAGGCATATGAGTCTAGATATCATTTGCACCTTGCCAAAATCTCACCCCCAAGTTGTACCTCACCCTTTGTCTAGAAGGGTACAACAGTTTTGTCTAGTGATGAATTTGTGGATGCCTATACAATTATCATGGTCTTCACCTGAAATATGTCAGGGTGTCACTTTGTTTGTCAAGTAGGATTAATGTAATCCAGAAACGGGGTAAATGACAGGTAATAAATCTATATCTCCAGCTTGTTTTATTTATGTGCTGGTGGAGATTTAAGTCCTTAGTTCTGGTATTTGTGGAGCTGTTAGTCTGGTGGAGATGCAGGATCAAGCAGGGTTATGTCCCTAATGGCATAAAAAGCCAAACTTATATCTCCATGTAAAAGTCTGTAGCAGACTACATACAGGGATAAGACTTTGAGTCTCCTGGTAGCACGAGATAGTAGCTGTGCCAAAAAAAACAAGGATTTCTGGCTACTGATTCTATGTGGTGTTGGAGGAGAGGGAATTATTGACAGACATTCCTAGATTTCTGACAGAAATTCCTAG
Organism: Protopterus annectens; assembly: GCF_019279795.1. NCBI lineage: Eukaryota > Metazoa > Chordata > Ceratodontiformes > Protopteridae > Protopterus > Protopterus annectens. The sequence goes on from NC_056737.1 coordinate 1,182,425,856, forward strand.
ATTTCTGACTATCTTGTCAGTATACACTGGGGCATTGGCTATACTGTACACTGAAGGAGAATTTTGTTTTCAAAACATAACAATACTGCACTTTTTTGCATTCAGTTTTAAACCATTTTCTGTACATCAGTAGTGTGTGTCACCTCTTGATATAATGAATTGGTATCAGATGGTTGTTTGGTAATAACAGCCAACTTGCAGTCATTGGTAAACTAAGTTGGCCAGAGGTATGGGTCTGTGGTTTGGAGGTCAGAGAAGTATATGCCAAAAAATAGGAGTCTCAGCACTGACTCCTGTGGTGCATTAGCAATTACCTTTTCCTTTCTGAGAAGTGCACACACACTTTACAATGTGGGCTTTGTAGATCAGACAGTGTGCCATTCACCATGCTGTGCACAGTTTAGGGCAGTTTATTTATGGACAGTGCAGTGGTTCATCAGTAGCATTGTCACCTCATGGTAAGAGGTTCTCCAGTTTGATTCTTGGCCGGGGTGCCTTCTGTGCGGAGTCTGCATGTCCTTCCTGCATTAATGTGGGTTTCCTCCCACATTAAAAAGACATGCTGCCTAGAATGTTTCTCCCCAGGCCTCCACTGAAAATTGGCTTTGTTCCAAGTTGGACTTTTCCAGTTAATAAATTATATATAAATAAATGCAATGCCAACATGGAGAGTGTAGTCTCAGAAGCCTCGGCCAGATACACTGCATGGACTGAATGACCTCTGTCTACTATCTAACTGGCCTTCTCAAGAAAGTTTATAAATTCGTAGACATGTTCAATACTTGACAAAGCCAAACTGATGGAGTATTAAGTTGGATGAGGATTTTGACACCATTGTTTATGAAATCAAATATGCACATATCATAGTCTTGCAGATTAGAATAGTCAGGTGAGTGAGTCTATAGTTCCCAGGGTCTAACGTTGAGCTACACTTGTAAAAGGGCATCATAATAGCAGCTCTTCATATTTCCAACCTGTACCTAAGCTCAGGTTAACCAAGCTTAGGAGGGTTTCCACCATGGGGTGTTTGATATTATTTGTTACACATCCAGGTAAATTATCTGGACCGATGGAAGTAGTATTTTTAATTTTAGAAAGTACAGCTAGGATGTGTTCATTTGTGATATTCTGGGATGTGATGGATTCAGAAAGTTGTGAAATTTCAATTACTATTTCTAGGGTGAAATTGCCACTATATTTTTCTTCTAGTATATTAGCTATGCCTTTTGGATCAGAGTTGGTGATGCCATCCTGGAAAAATTCAGTACACTGTTAGGTGCTATTCCTTAATTTCCTGATGTAACTAAAGTATTCATACATGCCTTTCACTTCCAGTTCTGACTAGTTTCCGTTTGGCTTTAGTCTTTCTCATCATGGCTTTCATACCTTTGCTTACCTTTTTAACATATTTTTTATTATGTGACAATTTGGATTTGTTATAGGACAACTATTTCCCCTTGTTATACAGTTTATTTATGCTAGTGGAACACAATGGTAGTTTGTTGGTTAAATTTCCCACTATATTTAGTTCTAGTAAGGACAGCTGAATTTAAACAGAATTAGGTGGGAATAGAACTCTTGTTACATAAGTAGTAGCTGAGGCTGCATGGGACTGATGATATGTGGAGCGTCTATATTACATAATCAAACTTTTAAAAGTTAGAACGTCATATGGTCGACACCATATGATCGAACTTTTAAAAGTTCGAAAATGTAATAAAAAAAAATAAACCAAAGAAAAACCTACCTGAACTGTTTAAGCAGGGGGGCAAACTGGGTCCCCACACCCCCGCTCTTTAAATATACCAACTCCGAGATCGCAGTACAGTGCAGAAAAGGGAAATCTTCCCACTCTGCACTGTACGGAGATATCCGTTGAAACATTCAAACTTTTAAAAGTTCGATCATATGGTGCCGACCATATGACATTTGAACTTTTAAAAGTTTGACAACATGATATAGACCCTATATATGGAGGCAGGTGATATTATATTACATGGTGACTGGGTGATATTACATGAGCACAGACCATATTACATGGTGACTGGTGATATTACATGAGGTCAGGCCATATTACATGGGGACTGGTGATACATGCAGGCAAGTGATATTTACATGGTGACTGGTGATATTACATGAGCACAGACCATATTACATGGTGACTGGTGATATTACATGAGGACAGACCATATTACATGGGGACTGGTGATATATGGGGCAGGTAATATTACATGGTGACTGGGTGATATTACAAGGATATCTTGAGAGTTCATCATAGAATTTGAGTAGGTATGTATATCTGAAATCCTTAAATTCAGATATATTGATTTCAGGGGTATTTGAGACTTTAAGGGGAAAAGTAACAAGTTTGTGGTCAGAATTAACCAGTGATGAGGATAATAAAGGAGTGGTGTATGTGGGGACTAGGTTGGTTAAAACCAGGTCTAGAATGTTCTAAACCCCATATTACAACATAGTACATAAGCTGGAGGAAGCATATTTGTTCTACAATCACTTTCTGTATATGCCTTACTGTAGTACCATGGCCATTTCTTCCTGTTTGATTTGATGTGTTTCTGCTGACTCTTTAATCGCACTTCCACAAGAGAAATTTTTTTTCTGCTGTGTTGCTGACATCTGGCCCCCAGCCTATACTGCATATGCCTTACCCCTCCATCAGGTTCCAAATTTCACTGGGAGAGAACCATGGCTGGATTACAAGTGATCAGTGCAAATCTGTGGACTGTGCTGAATATGGAAGGAGGAATCCACCAAGCAAAGTAATACATCGTATAAAGTAGCTGCAGAATTAACATACAGGTGAGTGATGTTTGACAAAGATCAAAAGAAAAACTGGAGATTAGACATCAGAGTAACTATAATGACTGTAAAACATGGGTGCAGAATTCAGAAACTAATAATTCAAAGGAAATAACCTTCCACTTTTGAAACGGAAAGCTCACACAGGAGAAGTTGAAGTAGTATAGCACCATCTTCCAGGGAAGCTTCTTTTACAATTTTGTGAACTCTCTCAATGTTCAGCTGGATGTCTTGGCTTGTTAATCACATCTAAAACATACTTTTCTTAGTTATTCTAAAGGCAAAGCTTAAATTCTGAAAAAAATAGGACTGTTAATTAATACTTACTTCATCTAAATCCAAGATACTGAGTGAGGCACACAACTGAAAATGGACCAGAATAGATTGTAGACTTTCTTAAAAATTTAACAAATATTTTACAGATAATTCTGCAAGATACCACAGAAAGCCTCATTAAAACATGAAAAGACCTTGCAAGAGATCACTGGCATGATCGCACAACAGGTCAAGGAATTACCTGCCAAAAAGAACTTTTCACTCTGCACAGTACTCAAATATCAGATCTACAAAATTATTCTTTCTTTTTAGATTCTAAAATAGACAACTTGGAGAACTACACTTGTTAGAACAACCTGCATTTTGTTGGAACATCAGATGGTAAAAAAGGGACTGATCTGCTGACCTTCATGAAGAACAATTAACAAAGACACTGCAGTTAGTGCACCCCCTGGTCTTGGAAAGGGCCCATAGAATTATGGCAAGAAACCTGTCCACTATGGTAAATGTTACAGCAATGTGCACTATGGTGTCTGTTACAGTAATGGGTACAGTGCTGTCTGTTACAGTAATGTGCAACACGATAACTTTTACAGTAATGTGCACAACAGTATCTGTTATAATAATGTGCACTATGGTGTCTGTTACAGTAATGGGTACAGTGCTGTCTGTTACAGTAATGTGCAACACGATAACTTTTACAGTAATGTGCACAACAGTATCTGTTATAATAATGTGCACTATGGTGTCTGTTACAGTAATGGGTACAGTGCTGTCTGTTACAGTAATGTGCAACACGATAACTTTTACAGTAATGTGCACAACAGTATCTGTTATAATAATGTGCACTATGGTGTCTGTTACAGTAATGGGTACAGTGGTGTCTGTTACAGTAATGTGCAACACGATAACTTTTACAGTAATGTGCACAACAGTATCTGTTATAATAATGTGCACTATGGTGTCTGTTACAGTAATGGGTACAGTGGTGTCTGTTACAGTAATGTGCAACACGATAACTTTTACAGTAATGTGCACAACAGTATCTGTTATAATAATGTGCACTATGGTGTCTGTTACAGTAATGGGTACAGTGCTGTCTGTTACAGTAATGTGCAACACGATAACTTTTACAGTAGTGTGCACAACAGTATCTGTTATAATAATGTGCACTATGGTGTCTGTTACAGTAATGGGTACAGTGGTGTCTGTTACAGTAATGTGCAACACGATAACTTTTACAGTAATGTGCACAACAGTATCTGTTATAATAATGTGCACTATGGTGTCTGTTACAGTAATGGGTACAGTGCTGTCTGATACAGTAATGTGCAACACGATAACTTTTACAGTAATGTGCACAACAGTATCTGTTATAATAATGTGCACTATGGTGTCTGTTACAGTAATGGGTACAGTGCTGTCTGTTACAGTAATGTGCAACACGATAACTTTACAGTAATGTGCACAACAGTATCTGTTATAATAATGTGCACTATGGTGTCTGTTACAGTAATGGGTACAGTGCTGTCTGTTACAGTAATGTGCAACACGATAACTTTTACAGTAATGTGCACAACAGTATCTGTTATAATAATGTGCACTATGGTGTCTGTTACAGTAATGGGTACAGTGGTGTCTGTTACAGTAATGTGCAACACGATAACTTTACAGTAATGTGCACAACAGTATCTGTTATAATAATGTGCACTATGGTGTCTGTTACAGTAATGGGTACAGTGCTGTCTGTTACAGTAATGTGCAACACGATAACTATTACAGTAATGTGCACAACAGTATCTGTTATAATAATGTGCACTATGGTGTCTGTTACAGTAATGGGTACAGTGCTGTCTGTTACAGTAATGTGCAACACGATAACTTTTACAGTAATGTGCACAACAGTATCTGTTATAATAATGTGCACTATGGTGTCTGTTACAGTAATGGGTACAGTGCTGTCTGTTACAGTAATGTGCAACACGATAACTTTACAGTAATGTGCACAACAGTATCTGTTATAATAATGTGCACTATGGTGTCTGTTACAGTAATGGGTACAGTGCTGTCTGTTACAGTAATGTGCAACACGATAACTTTTACAGTAATGTGCACAACAGTATCTGTTATAATAATGTGCACTATGGTGTCTGTTACAGTAATGGGTACAGTGCTGTCTGTTACAGTAATGTGCAACACGATAACTTTACAGTAATGTGCACAACAGTATCTGTTATAATAATGTGCACTATGGTGTCTGTTACAGTAATGGGTACAGTGCTGTCTGTTACAGTAATGTGCAACACGATAACTTTTACAGTAATGTGCACAACAGTATCTGTTATAATAATGTGCACTATGGTGTCTGTTACAGTAATGGGTACAGTGGTGTCTGTTACAGTAATGTGCAACACGATAACTTTTACAGTAATGTGCACAACAGTATCTGTTATAATAATGTGCACTATGGTGTCTGTTACAGTAATGGGTACAGTGGTGTCTGTTACAGTAATGTGCAACACGATAACTTTTACAGTAATGTGCACAACAGTATCTGTTATAATAATGTGCACTATGGTGTCTGTTACAGTAATGGGTACAGTGCTGTCTGTTACAGTAATGTGCAACACGATAACTTTACAGTAATGTGCACAACAGTATCTGTTATAATAATGTGCACTATGGTGTCTGTTACAGTAATGGGTACAGTGCTGTCTGTTACAGTAATGTGCAACACGATAACTTTTACAGTAATGTGCACAACAGTATCTGTTATAATAATGTGCACTATGGTGTCTGTTACAGTAATGGGTACAGTGCTGTCTGTTACAGTAATGTGCAACACGATAACTTTACAGTAATGTGCACAACAGTATCTGTTATAATAATGTGCACTATGGTGTCTGTTACAGTAATGGGTACAGTGCTGTCTGTTACAGTAATGTGCAACACGATAACTTTTACAGTAATGTGCACAACAGTATCTGTTATAATAATGTGCACTATGGTGTCTGTTACAGTAATGGGTACAGTGCTGTCTGTTACAGTAATGTGCAACACGATAACTTTTACAGTAATGTGCACAACAGTATCTGTTATAATAATGTGCACTATGGTGTCTGTTACAGTAATGGGTACAGTGCTGTCTGTTACAGTAATGTGCAACACGATAACTTTACAGTAATGTGCACAACAGTATCTGTTATAATAATGTGCACTATGGTGTCTGTTACAGTAATGGGTACAGTGCTGTCTGTTACAGTAATGTGCAACACGATAACTTTTACAGTAATGTGCACAACAGTATCTGTTATAATAATGTGCACTATGGTGTCTGTTACAGTAATGGGTACAGTGCTGTCTGTTACAGTAATGTGCAACACGATAACTTTTACAGTAATGTGCACAACAGTATCTGTTATAATAATGTGCACTATGGTGTCTGTTACAGTAATGGGTACAGTGCTGTCTGTTACAGTAATGTGCAACACGATAACTTTACAGTAATGTGCACAACAGTATCTGTTATAATAATGTGCACTATGGTGTCTGTTACAGTAATGGGTACAGTGCTGTCTGTTACAGTAATGTGCAACACGATAACTTTTACAGTAATGTGCACAACAGTATCTGTTATAATAATGTGCACTATGGTGTCTGTTACAGTAATGGGTACAGTGCTGTCTGTTACAGTAATGTGCAACACGATAACTTTACAGTAATGTGCACAACAGTATCTGTTATAATAATGTGCACTATGGTGTCTGTTACAGTAATGGGTACAGTGCTGTCTGTTACAGTAATGTGCAACACGATAACTTTACAGTAATGTGCACAACAGTATCTGTTATAATAATGTGCACTATGGTGTCTGTTACAGTAATGGGTACAGTGCTGTCTGTTACAGTAATGTGCAACACGATAACTTTTACAGTAATGTGCACAACAGTATCTGTTATAATAATGTGCACTATGGTGTCTGTTACAGTAATGGGTACAGTGCTGTCTGTTACAGTAATGTGCAACACGATAACTTTTACAGTAATGTGCACAACAGTATCTGTTATAATAATGTGCACTATGGTGTCTGTTACAGTAATGGGTACAGTGCTGTCTGTTACAGTAATGTGCAACACGATAACGTTTACAGTAATGTGCACAACAGTATCTGTTATAATAATGTGCACTATGGTGTCTGTTACAGTAATGGGTACAGTGCTGTCTGTTACAGTAATGTGCAACACGATAACTTTTACAGTAATGTGCACAACAGTATCTGTTATAATAATGTGCACTATGGTGTCTGTTACAGTAATGGGTACAGTGCTGTCTGTTACAGTAATGTGCAACACGATAACTTTTACAGTAATGTGCACAACAGTATCTGTTATAATAATGTGCACTATGGTGTCTGTTACAGTAATGGGTACAGTGCTGTCTGTTACAGTAATGTGCAACACGATAACTTTTACAGTAATGTGCACAACAGTATCTGTTATAATAATGTGCACTATGGTGTCTGTTACAGTAATGGGTACAGTGCTGTCTGTTACAGTAATGTGCAACACGATAACTTTTACAGTAATGTGCACAACAGTATCTGTTATAATAATGTGCACTATGGTGTCTGTTACAGTAATGGGTACAGTGCTGTCTGTTACAGTAATGTGCAACACGATAACTTTTACAGTAATGTGCACAACAGTATCTGTTATAATAATGTGCACTATGGTGTCTGTTACAGTAATGGGTACAGTGGTGTCTGTTACAGTAATGTGCAACACGATAACTTTTACAGTAATGTGCACAACAGTATCTGTTATAATAATGTGCACTATGGTGTCTGTTACAGTAATGGGTACAGTGCTGTCTGTTACAGTAATGTGCAACACGTACTTCGTATTAAC
>NC_056737.1:1182434358-1182505773 GCF_019279795.1 Protopterus annectens
TTTTGGGCACAACAGTATCTGTTATAATAATGTGCACTATGGTGTCTGTTACAGTAATGGGTACAGTGCTGTCTGTTACAGTAATGTGCAACACGATAACTTTTACAGTAATGTGCACAACAGTATCTGTTATAATAATGTGCACTATGGTGTCTGTTACAGTAATGGGTACAGTGCTGTCTGTTACAGTAATGTGCAACACAATAACTTTTACAGTAATGTGCACAACAGTATCTGTTATAATAATGTGCACTATTGTGTCTGTTACAGTAATGGGTACAGTGCTGTCTGTTACAGTAATGTGCAACACGATAACTTTTACAGTAATGTGCACAACAGTATCTGTTATAATAATGTGCACTATGGTATTTGTTACAGTAATGGGTACAGTGCTGTCTGTTACAGTAATGTGCAACACGATAACTTTTACAGTAATGTGCACAACAGTATCTGTTATAATAATGTGCACTATGGTGTCTGTTACAGTAATGTGCATTGCACATATGGAGCTCTAAGCCTACAGTGGCCGCAACACAGTAGCTATACTGCAATACTGTAATGTGTCACAAATACAGGCCCATGTACAACTGTGGCAAATGAGATCACTTGCATGACATACACAAGGGTACTATATGCCTGTACCACAGAAGTGTCAGGTGTGGTGCAAAAAAGTAGCAGCAAACCATGGAAACCTAGCCTGCAGCTACTGCACAGCAGCTCTGCAGTTTTCATGTGTAACTGTAACAAATATGTGCAGTTGCACATCACACATGCCACTACAAACTACACCATATGTGCAACCAATGATGCTGATGTAGGAATGTGACAAGCAGTGTACAGAACATCTATGCACAATTGCCATTGTGGAGCATAACTGTAAGGTGAAGTCTACAGGCAAATGCTATACATCTGTGGGCAACTGTGTGCCAAAACAGCATATTATGAGCAAAGTGTTAAATACATGCAGTTAAGCATTAGCACATTGGCTGCTGCATGTTGGATGGGGTTTAAGTACATGTTCAGCATTTCTGTGTGTAACTCTTATACCCAATGCAGTAGTATTCAACAGTAGCAAACATGTCATGAACATGGGTACATCACTGCTTATAGCAAAGCAATAATATACACATAGGTAAAGACATGGAAGCACATTATAACATGCACCATGACTGCAACAAAGTGAAACTACATTTCTGCATATATTTGGGAAGGAATAGGATTGGCCTTATGCACAGGCCGACTAGGCAGCCACTTAGGGCACTGTTCTTCTAGGAGTGCTCAGTCCATATTTATTTAAAGGAAAAACATACAGCGTTTCTTTGCTCTACAAAATAAATAAATAAACAAGGTGCCCCTATTAAAGCCAAATCCATCCACAGCATTGTGGGTACACCAGGGGGAGGTTCACTTCACTATTCATGTTGCATTAGACGTGAACCTTCTATGGGCCAAGAAGAGACATCACAACATTCAAATGTAGACATGATGCATACCTCTCAATGTCTTTACTCAGGAATTCTGGAAGTTTTACATCAACAAGCTTTTCTGAAAAAGAACAGGTATGCATCTCTAATGTCTGGCATTACTGACTGCCTGCACTCAATTTACCAGAAAATCAAGATTTATACGAAGAGCATGTCAAAAATATGAGAAGAAATCAGGAATATTCTGCAAAATTCTAGACATTTGAGAGACATGCTGTGATGTGAGGAAAGAAGCATTGAGCTAAGTGTCATTGTTAGTGTTAACATTACTGTTATTATTACTGTTACTGTCATTATTATTGTTTTATTATTCCTGATATTATTATTGTTGTATTATTATTATTATTATTATTACTATTATTATTATTGTTGCTGTAGTTATTATTGTTATTATTATTATTATTGTTGTTATAGTTGTTGTTATTATTGTTATTATTATTATTGTTGTTGTTATTATTGTTATTATTATTATTGTTGTTGGTATTGTTATTATTATTATTATTGTTGTTGTTGTTATTATTGTTGTTGTTATTATTATTATTATTATTGTTATTATTGTTATTATTATTGTTATTATTGTTATTGTTGTAGTTGTTATTGTTATTATTATTACTATTGTTGTTATTATTGTTATTATTATTATTATTATTATTGTAGTTGTTATTATTGTTATTATTATTGGTGTTGTAGTTATTATTGTTATTATTATTATTATTGTAATTATTGTTTTTTTGTTATTATTATTATTATTATTGTTACTGTTGTTATTATTGTTGTTGTTGTTATTATTATTATTGTTATTATTGTTATTATTATTGTTATTATTGTTACTATTATTATTATGATTGTTATATTATTATTATTGTTACTATTATTGTTATTATTATTATTATTATTATTATTGTTGTAGTTGTAGTTGTTATTATTGTTATTATTATTGTTGTTGTAGTTGTTATTATTGTTATTATTATTATTATTATTGTTTTTTTGTTATTATTATTATTATTATTGTTACTATTATTATTATGATTGTTGTTATTATTATTATTATTATTGTTACTATTATTGTTATTATTATTATTATTGTTGTTGTAGTTGTAGTTGTTACTATTGTTATTATTATTGTTGTTGTAGTTGTTGTTATTATTGTTATTATTATTATTATTATTATTATTATTATTGTTATTATTATTATTATTATTATTAGATGTTGTTGTTATAAAGATCCTGGCAAATGTCATCCAGGAATTTTTAGCAGTATTATTTTATTTGCTTGGAAGGTTCAGGACATTGCTAAAAATAATGATGCATGAGACAAAGATAATAAAGGCACCAAATCACTGGCAAATTTTAAATAGTATTGTAATTTAAAATGTCAGTAGAACAATAGCTTTTGCATACCAGCATGCATTTTCTGAGCAATAAGAAATACAAGGCTCTAGTGTTTAGTATTAACTGACTGCAATCCTCAGTGATTTATCAGAAAATTATAAATGTTATATTATACCATGACCCCCCCAAAACGTGCACGCTGATTGGCCAGCGTGCCCATTGTAAATTGAGTTATACTAATGGAAAAAGGTCCGGTCGCCCGGACTTTTTTCCATTAGTATAACTCGTTTTAAAACACTGTCGCTATGTTAAATGGGTTAAACATAGCGAGACAGCTTTAAAATAAGCAACGGAGATCTCCGTTGCTTATTTTAAAGCTGTCTTGCTATGTTAAACCCATTTAACATAGCGAGACAGTGTTTTAAAACAATGGAGAAAGCAAGATCTCCGTTGCTTTTTAGCTATGTTAAATGAGTTTAACATAGCGAGACAGTTAAAATAAGCAACGGAGATGTCCGTTGCTTATTTTAAAACTGTCTCGCTATGTTAAACTCATTTAACATAGCGAAACACTAACAAAAAAGCAATGGAGAGCTTGCTTTCTCCGTTGCTTTGCTCACAACTCTGATGTACTGCGCGGTGCGCAGTACATCAGAACTGCCGCGGATGCCAGACATCTGCGGAAGGGCAGTAAACAGGCATTATACTATGCCATTATTTAAGAAAAGTAATAGTTTCTTTTCTTAAATAATGTCATGGTATAATAGCAATAACCCACTTCTGGGTGTGGGTAATGCTAAATTTACCCACGGTTGGCTTTGTTTGGTCCCTCGGGCTTCTCGGGACCAAACCATGCCAACCGTGGGTAAATTTAGCATTACCCACACCCAGGCGTGGGTTATTGCTATAATACTCACAGTGAAATATTAGACAAAATCTGTGAGATTGTTGAGAGGAATAGTGGATGGCTTTTGTAGGACCAGGACAGAATAAGATCTTTTTTTTTTCCATGTAACAAAAGCCTGGTCATCTGAGATACACACAAACAAAGTAATGATAATTACTGAGTCTGTCTGTGAAGGAAAATGACTAGCTGCTTTTATTTTTTTTTTTCATTACTCTGGCTTTGTGATTTGTGTGGAGCAACATGAAATACTTTAATGTGTGACAACTGTTTGTATGAAGCAAAGATGAAATGTATTACATAGCCATTGTACAACTGAATTGTACACGGACCAATGGACATGGTTATAACTGCTGGGTGGGGATTGTTATTGGCTGGATACTAGTAACTAACACGTGTGTCATTTTATCAGTTTCTAGCTTTTCAGGACTAGTATGCATTTTTGTGAATTTAAGATGGACTATTAAACTGGACACCTGCTATACATGGAAAAGCTAGGTATAATTGCTGGGGCTGTCTGTGGAGGAAATGACTGTTTGCTATTATTTGCTTATTATTCTGGCTTTACAGGGCTAATATGATTTGTATGAAGCAACATGGAATATTTTAATGCGAGGCAACTGTTTGGAGCAAAAGTGAAATGCATTACATGGCTATCCACTTTATCACAATGAGATATCTGTACTGTACACATAATTGCTTATAATTCCTTGGTGGAGGCTGTCTGCATGAAAGTAGCTGACCTTTTTCACTTGTTCAATTTAAACAATCATATCAAAAAATTAAGGATGAAAATGCATCATAGAATACCCAGACCTTCAGAGCTTCTAGAGGTCTGGTGGCCCTCATATACTGGTATAGATTATGTCCTGTTTGTTTTTTTTTCAGTTTTATCCCAGTCTGACATAAGAAGAGTATACCCAGGTGGGAGTAGGAGTAAGGAGGCATATTGCATATACATATGATAGGAGTGACCTTAAATATATGACTCTGGCCATTTCTGCTTTAATGTTCATCCCAATTTAACACCAGCGGGGATAAGCAGAAAGTGACTACCTCTTTTACTTTTTTCGGATGTGATTTATGTAGCTTCACAAACATCTGTCTTCTCAGTTTACTGTGAATCACTATTTTATCAGCTTTGACCATTAAGGCTTGGATATAGTGTATTTCTTTCTTGAAATAATAATGTAAGACTGCATTTCTTTCCTTATGCATATTTTTGTTTAGGCCATCATTAATTCAAAAGGTTGGCAAAGATCTAAAATGCATCTCATAGCATCTATAGCCCAATACCTTGTGGTGCCTAGCAGCCTAAGAACTCCATCTTAATTTAATCTTGTCAGTGTAGACTTAGACAGTTAAACTGTGTTGAAAGGATGCAGGAAAAAACAAAACTGAAGGTAATCACTTTCCTTAATCATGATATTCATTCAGGTCATTGATTGATGAAAAAGTTGTGTAGAAAAACTCTAAAATGCAGTCCAGCATTTATAACCCTTGTGGCGTAGCAGCCCGCAGACCAGCAGCTTGATGCAGTTATTTCCTGTGTAGTTATTATAGCACTGTCTTGTTCAGTTAGCGCATGCTAAAAAGATGCATAAAATACAAAATTGAACAGCAAGGCCTTGTAAGTGTGATGTGGGGTAAGTGTGACATGGGGTAGGGGTTATTTTCTTCCCCTTGTGTTGTCAAACCACATTTGTTTTCGCAGTTGCTCCACAACCACTGTAGATTCTTTCAGAAGCATTGCAACGCATGCCTTCTTCCATACAACTGCACATTTGTACAATGCTGATATTTACTTGCTTTGAGCTGTCTACCTGTATTGCTTCACTATAACTTCTTAGAGTCATCAGAAAGGTATTTGATGACTAAAATTAATACTGAAAACAGTGCTGACATCTAGGAACAAATTCCAAGCTATAAACCAATCTTCTCTTCCTATCCTAACTTAGAATTCTGGAGTAATTAACTAGCCTCAAAAGTTGTTGGATCGGTTGGACAGGAAAGCAAGAAGGATACTTTATGCTTATCAAATGATTTATAAAAATCAGTGTATATGAAGATTATATATTCCCCGTTCTGAAGGAGGTATGGGCTGTCTCAAAATTAATTACTTGTATAAATCTGCAATCGTAGACTACATATTCTAGTAGCAGTGATAACTACCATATAGTCTGAGCAAGAGGGGACAGAGCAAGTAAACCTGAGTCAGCCTTTCCTAGGTGTGTGTGTGTGTGTGTGTGTGTGTGTGTGTGTGTGTGTGTGTGTGTCTAAATCAAATGTCAGAGTGTGTGTGTGTGTGTGTGTGTGTGTGTGTGTGTGTGTGTGTGTGTGTGTGTGTGTGTGTGTGTGTGTGTGCGTGTGTGCGTGTGTGTGTGTGTGTGTGTGTGTGTGTCAGCTACTTGGGCAGGGACATGAAGCACTGGTTGGACAGAGAGACTGTTGAAGAGTGTTGCAGGACTTGGTTGGGACCCTGGCTAAGGACTCAACTTTATAACTGTGCCAGTGGGGAGTCTTATTGGGGATACGAAAAAAGAGAGAGAAACCACCCCCAAACTGACTGTGTTCCCTGTGTGCTCTTAAGGGAAATTGTGCTTGATCGTGCTTGATGCAGAGGGCTGCATCTGGAGATACTGTGTCTATACCTGTTATCCTCTCAGTGAATGCTCCCCAGAGGTGCAAGTAGTGAGGATTGAGGCTCCTTGATTACTGGCCCAGAGGTGGAGGGTCATCACAGATGGCACCATTCAACTCTCCTATTTTAATGGTTCTCTGAAAGCTGTCTGTGAGGGGTGTAGAAGCTGTATTAATTTGAAGAAATTAATTATAACTGAAAAATTCAAATTTAACTTGCAATATTGTTAGTTCCCAGCACAGGTTACAAATCCCTAAATAGGAATGAAGTTTGGCTTTTCAGCTACGGCAATAATGGCATCATTCCTGAAATGACGGATTGTCGTTTTGTTTGAAACAGGGGGTGAATGATACGGAAGACCTAAGAGCTGATTTTGAGGTTATTTCCAATTAGGCTTTCCCAGTCTCCATAAAAATATATGCATACGGGTCCCCTTCAGAAACCCAAAAGCTCACTTACCCAACTTTCATAAGGTTGAGCTGAGAAAGCCAAAACTCCAAAAGACCAACTGCTCTGAACACCGATGTTTCATTACAGGAAAGTAACCGCTTGACCAGCATGTCGACCTTTGCCCCTTACCTCCACAGTAGTGCATTCTCAGAGTTGGCATATTTACTTGGGAGGGGGGGTTCTTTGCTTCTGTTTTGGTTTGTTTGCCAGATTGGCCAAGTGGTTACTAACCTGTAGTGAAACTTTGGCGTTCTGAGCAGTCGTCTTTTGGAGTTTCATTTTTCTCGGCTCAATCTTATGGAAGTCGGGTAAGTGAGCTTTTGGGTTTATGAAGTAGACCTATATATATATATATATATATATATATATATATATATATATATATATATATATACATATGACAAACTTGAAAAACCAAAATGAACTGTGCAGAAACACGGAGACGCTAATAAAATTTATATCTTTAAGTATAATGCCCCCTTTGGCATTTGCATCCCAGATGCATGCAACCATAGAGATACCTTGCTAAAAGGATGCAAGGCCTAAACAAGGTGTCTACATAGACAGACACAAAGTTGTGTCACTATACTCTGTATCCTACAGACTGCTAAGAGGTGACCTGTGCATGGTATACAAGGCATCCTCCAACCCAGAACAGATGGATTTACTGCAAAACAGCAAGCCAAATTTCATCAGAAATAGTTGGTCTAGAGAGCTAAACCTCTACTGTAACTTCAACAGAACAGTTTGGAGGGACTGATATATTGTGCAGGGGATACTGCTGCTCTGGAACAAAGTCCCTATCCACATAAAACAAAGTTCATCTTTGTCCAAGTTCAAGCGCAACTTAGATCTATGGATTAGAAACAGGAAATTTGCCCCAGGACTGTCCTTTGTACTACTAATGGACAGAGGTCACTCCTAAATGGTTTATCCCATGCATGGGTCTCCTCAAATTATCTTTGACATGATCCCAGTTATTCTCACTAGAGGTGATATATAACTATCGGAAATGGGATGGGAAGGCCAATGTAACAGCAACTGGGATTGGTTAATTCAAGCAACAAAGGGAAATTGGCTAGGCTTAAAATGACTCACAAGGACAGCTAGCCTAGTACCTACCTCTGATCCTGTCAACTAGTAAGACCATTTCCGAGAGAAAAATACCATATGGGCATTGTGATAAGCATTTGCTCATGCAAACAGACAAACAAGAACAAAGAGCAATGGTTGTACAGAAGCATATAGGAGAAGGGTTGGTATATGTCCCTTGTGCAATGGTGGTATAGAAATATATAGAGAAGGGTCTAGTACATGTCCCTTGTGCAATGGTGGTATAGAAGTACATAGAGAAGGGGCATGGGGTATGTTCCTTGTACACTTGTGGTTACAGAAGCATATGGGGGAAGGGGCTAGTATATGCCACTTATGTAGTGGTGGTACAGAAACATATAGAAGGGACCTGGTACAGACAGTGATGTAAACAAATGCATTTATCATGGGGTGGGGGGTTGAGCTATTCAATGTATAATTGTTTTACTTATATTGATGAAATACTGACATAATATGCTGGAAGGTCATAGACACCATATTCTGTATTACTGGCATTGATTTAAGTGAAGGCATTAATATACAAGTCATTACTTTTTTCTGTGATGCCAGTTCGATTTTACAGCAGTGGATGGTGATTCCATCATAACTCCTTACAGGTTCAGGGCCCAAACTTATCAATTGTTGAACACACATTTAGCTTCTCAAAGAAGTAATTCAGGTGCCAGGAAATGACAGAAGGTTCTACAGTACTGCAAACACAGACAACTAAATGTTTTATCATGTGCCATGTTTAATAACACAGATGGCAGCAGAGACGATGAGTCAAGGATCATAGAATTATAGGATCATAGGAGAATACTAGTCTAGTAGAGAAGACCCAAGATGGTTATGCCTGTGTAGACTGCAAGGAACTGACATGGGATTTTTAATATGCATCTCAGCTATCTATAACTGAGAGGAAATGAACCTTGGTTTAACATCACTTCAGCATTAAAGAATCCCTGTATTGCTGTATTAATTTCCCACTCTTAGTCTTTAAATAAAATATCAAGGTGTGGGGAAATTGAGGGGGTGCCACCACCTATAGTAGGATTTAATACTTTACCTATCTAATCTGTCTGTCTGACTATTATTCTGTTTATCTATCTATCTATCTATCTATCTATCTATCTATCTATCTATCTATCTATCTATCTATCTATCTATCTATCTATCCATCTATCTATCTATATGTCTGTCTGTCTGTCTATCTGTCTGTCTGTCTATCTAAATAAAAGTAATACTGGACTGTATGAGGAGAATTCTGGTATCTGTCCTCTCTGTTTGTCTGTCTTTCTGTCTGTCAGAAATAGATAGATAGATAGATAGATAGATAGATAGATAGATAGATAGATAGATAGATAGATAGATACAGAGGCAGACAAAGTCAGAGCATATGTGGGGTAAGAATAAAAAGCACAACATAGTTACAGAGCAGTAGATGACACTATCTACTCATGTAACCATGTCAGTTACTAGTCTAGACCTCTACTTAGAAAAAGTCCTTGTGTTCTCTATTATAGCCTACCTGTCTGGATGCACACAATACTCAGCTTGTTACCCTTTCTAACTAATTTTGATGACTACACATCTTTTGGTGAACTGCAGTGATTGTGTAATTGCACTCAATACTGGGCATCATATACAATACAACACTACCTGCTCATTTAGCGAATACTGGCACAGTGTCCGATCTCTTGGGGGTACTTGTACAATGAAGGTGAGTATTAATATGACATCACCTCCTGCTCACTTATTGGGTATAGTTACAGTACCTGGTCTCTAGGGATACGTGTACAATGAAGGTGAATATTAATATGGATCTTACTGCTAACCATCCTCCTGAAAAAGTGTTTTAACTGCAGGTAATCAAAGCAGATTCTACCTAATTTTTACTGAGAACTAGTAATGCAGATGAGGCCACAGTGCTTTCTCGTGAGTTTGGATTAGTCAGTTTTGCCTTGTTCTGAGAAATGTAACTACAATAACCAGCCCCAGTATCTGGGACATCCCAGTGACATGGGGACAAGAATTTAGGCCATCGGGCAGAGAACATTATGAATGGTAACTGACCCGTTAAGTGTCCACAAGGTGAAACACTGGTCTCATGGCTTAATACGGAAGATTAAAAAATAGAAACAAAATTAACATTCAGTTTCACATCTCTAAATAGAGCATGGTACTTCAGAGATGTAGCCAACTGTCATCGCGCTCTAATTTTTAAAAACTGTATTTCCAGCTTGTCATTAAGAAATGCTATAGAAACCAGAAAACATTTGCTTGTTGACTGTTTGTTCTACTACAACAGGGCCAAACTCCATGCCATCTGAGAATTGCTTCACAGAGGTATTCAGTTAAACAATCTTTCACTGCAGCTTGAGTTTTCGTGATCACCTGGTGCCACGGTGATTACTTGGCGCTTCATCTGTCGGTATAAGTTAACACTGATGGGTGTTTAGTTTATTTGCCTGCTCGGCTGGATAACAGATTCCAAAAGAGCACAGCTTGCGTTTCAAAGAAGGGCTCAGTCCAAACATGCCTCTGCATAGCTGAGAAGATTTTAACTGGCATTAACATTTCTTTTTCCACCTTTTGAAAGGTGAACAGACATCAGTAATAACTTACACTGCTGTCATTTTTTTTTTACATGTAAAGAATTAATTGTTATTTAGGAAATTATTGCAGTTTGCAATTTATCAAAACAATAATCCCAAACCAATAATTAGATAAAAAGTGGTTTTACAAGGATTAACATTTTCATATTTATCCATGGTATTTCTGCAGTCAGCTATTTTCTCTTAGTATGCCAAATACACTAATTTTACAAGACTTAATCTCGCATGCTGACAACTTTTAAGTTACTAATGCCCATTTCCTGTAGTTGAACACAGTGTTTCTGACATATGATCATGTATGAACCAGGGCATTAAGTCATTGCCAGTTAAATTGCAAAAAAAGTAATTCACTCAGAGTATCAAATAAAGACGACATCACTGTGTCCTGTCAGTGTTAGGATATGAATTTAACTGCTTCATGGGGTGGGGGAGGTCAGAAGCCACAACTATTTATCTTATAGAATCATAGATAACCAAGTGTTTCCATAATAACAGCAACTGACGACTACCAAAACCTCAAATCTGTACTGCATTCTCTGTACATTTTATTATCACCGTTAATGAATGTTTTCTATTTTTTTTGTCATTACAGATAAAAGTGTAGACTCTTTTCAGCCTTCACTGTTTTGTCATTAATGCAACAACTACCGTGAAGTAGGGCTTTAGAGATTGTTATACAACATCTGTTTTATTTTTTTCTTTCTTCCATATCAGGGAGGAAGGACAACCATGGCAAATAGAGCCTCTGACATTTTTAGGAGAGCTGTCAAAGCTTCAGCTTGTTACTTTTCTGTGTACTGCTAGCACCCCCTACAGTTCATACTGTTAAACATCCTTGCACAGGCTTGTATACAGACCTGCTACTGTATTTTCTCCGAAAATGTATTTGAGAACAAATCTGTCCATACTCAGCACACTGAAAAGCTTCATTTAGCTGTAGGTATGTTAGTAAGCCAATGCTGAGTTAAATAAATGAGTATATTGTGGTCTGAGGCATGATGCTCTTACCATTTATAGAATTTATTGTAATTTCACTCTGCATGACTTTGTTGTATAACTTAAAAGATGTTGTCACTGCATGTACTGGAGCTGGGTCTCCGCTGAAAAGGAGCCTTTGTGCCCAGCTGGACTTCCACTGTCAACAAATGTAACATAAGAAAATAAATGTGTAGGCTTTGTAAGTTACAGAGACCATTGTGCTCATTGCTGTGGAGAAGAGGCAACATATTTCTGGAGAGTAACAATGCATATGAGGTGGTTATCGTGCAGGTACTTTGCTATAACTCTTTTCTGCCTTCAGAGAATAACTGGATGATGACTACGTGCAAAACTGGGAAAAAAAGTGGTTCTGGATGGATGCATGGATGGATGGATGAACAATTTCCAGTTTTGGCTGCAGACTATCATTTCCTTGCCTCATCTTCTGGTAAGCATTGCACACACCTGAACAATGCACCATATTGTATCCCTCATTAGGCTTATTTGTGAAGAAGAGCTGCCAGTTTGAGAATCTGGAGATATTCTGTTTAAACTGGTGGTTTTATATTACAAATAGTGTAATCTTGATCTGCTTCTGGTTTAATCCTCATGGATTTGTTTTTTTTTACTGGGTTATTGTTCTTCAAAAAGGGACTAGCACTGGAAGTTATAGGGGTTTGAAGAAATTCACTCAGGGCTCTGGGAGAGTTTACTTATTATTCATCAGATAAATGTAAGGAAGTTTTTAAAATCTTCCTGAACTACAATCAGGTCAGGCCGATGGGACCCTAGCTTTATATTTCACTTTGAGGTATTAATTAAGGAATCCAGCACCCTCTACTGGAGTGCTGCTCTGTCAACATTAGGATATGAATTTAAGTGCCTGATGTGGAGAATAGAAACCAGAACCATTTGATCTTCTAGAATCAATGACAAGAGACTATTTGCATAATAAAACCGGTGACTGTCAACACATTTAATCTGTACTGTAGCACTGATGACTTGTATTAGGCATACTAATATTTTAATTTTCCAAACCTGAAATATTTCAGTGAGGAAGAGAAGAGCATTCTGAGTAGTTTGTCAGGGTTAGCCAATAATTAAATTGCCTTTGCCAAGGTTTGTTATGAAATAACAGTTTGATAATTCCCATTTTTATGACTGGTAGATAGATAATTTACTTCTTTTGGTTTCTAAGTGTTCTTCCTCAGATAAGATTTTATACTGATTTAAACTCTGCTTATATGGGATCTGGTTCCAAAACATTTAAACTGATTCATTATGTTTATACAGCATTCATCTTTGGTATTCCTCTAATTAAATTGTGTGCTTAATACAAGGGGTATTCTTCATTGGTGACAGCTGTCACATGATACTGAAATGAGAGCCAATCATCAAGAATCACGCTGAGATTACCCACCTTGGACAGACACAAGCTTCAGCCTATAACACATGTAAATAATATAGGGAGATTGGGGGTGTCCAAATGTGCTGGGAAGAGCCATGCAACAGTCTTGGATGGGTTGAACTTCTTCCTGTTGGCAAACATTTAAGAAATAATAGCTTTCAAGCAGGCCTTAGATGGGTCACACTAATCCACATAACCATGAGGAAAGGAGACATACAGTGGACAGTCATCAACACCACAGCTGTGGTGGTCTGAACATATCTGTCAAGCTAAGTAACTGAGTGGCAGCATGCATTTTCTGGAAAGTATTTCACCAAACAGGCAGTCCTGTGGGCTCCCACAAATAACAAGCATGCAGACTAAGCACGTCCTGAGTGTGCCAAGAGATTTAGGAGGTGAACCAATCAATGACCATATCAAAAACACCACACTAATTCATCACGCTCTCCAAAGGATTAGATGATCAGTTGTGTCAGATGCAGCAGAAATAGTAAAGAGAAATAACATAGAATAATTCCTTTAATCTTATTACATAAAAATATGATGTGAGAATAGGTTTGGTGCTTTGATAAGCTCAGAAACCAGACTGACATGAATCCCAGTGTCCATGAGAGTCAAAAATGGAATCAATTCCTTGTGTACCACTTTCTCTATAATCTTCCAAAAAAGGAAAAGTTAGAGAGAGAGTAGTAACTGCCCAGGATGCCTGGGTCCAAAGTAAATTTTTTAATGATTAGTATAATCAAAGACTCTTTTAAGATGTCTGGAAATACATTGGTTCGTAAGGAGCACTGGATCATTCTGAAACCCCCAGTCTGCAACATAGTAAGCCATGGGTCTAAATCACAATGGCATAGTAAGTCATGGGTCTAAAGCACAATGACATATTAAGCCATAGGTCTAAACTGCAACGACATAGTAGGCCATGAGTCTAGACAACAACGACATAGTAAGCCATGGGTCTCCTTTGAAGAATGAGCCATGAGAAATATGCAAAATACTTTTTGAGGACATACAAATGTTCCAGCTACATGACTTCTAAATTCCTACAGATGTTTTACTTTTTGTATGTTTTTTAGACAGATTCAGGCCCAGAAAGTAAAATGCCCTCATCAAACCAATCCTGTTGTAAATGTTGCAACCAGTCACCAAATATGTTTGGTTATTCTGAAACAACCTGTCATCAAACATGCTCTGTTCTAAATATATAAACCAATTTTTAACCATATCCTACTCCAAATATGGCAGCCACTGGTCAGCTATGCCATACTATGAATTTCTGAACCAATCATTATTCATGTTGTACTTAGACTAAGGCAGCTGTGAGTTAAGTCTTAATATGAAAGCCAGAAGCTACGAGATGCATTCCGGGTTAGAGAAAAGAATGATTATAGCTGCTCAGTGGATTTGTTGAAACACATGAGGAGTGTTTGTAGTTAATGATACAGTCAGACTCTGAAAGGAATACACTGCTAGAACAACTCCCTGTAACAGCCGGTACAATTTTGTAATAGTGAATTATCTAGAAATTAGGAATTAAATGAAAAATGCTACACTGTACTGTATCTAGTGAGGCTCTGGTACTTCTTATGTAAAAAAAAGTCCATGAAGATCAGTGCATTATCCCAGTTAACAAATAAAAGTAAATAGACACATATTATATTATATTATATTATATTTCTACCATTTCTTTTATAATTGTACAGTTCTTAATATTTAATATACCAATTTTTTCTCTAAAGCTGATGTATAAAAAAAGAGCCTTTTTTATTGTTTTAGTTTACAATGTAATCATTCCATTATCTGTCATTCCATCTGTCAGTCTGTTGCCTCTTTATTAATTTTTTATTTAGTGGGTAAGCTGACACAACTGGAACATTTACAACCATGATCTGGTCCAGAGGCTTTGAAAGACGTATGTACAAGCTACAGTTAAGTCAAAGGCAATAACAGAACTACTTACTGTATTCGTACATTAAAGGATTTCAGCATGCTTTGCTTTAAAATGTCAGGTTTTTGTGATATAAAAAAATGAGACCACAATAAATCATTTCAAAACTTTTCCCACCTTTAATGTGACCTATAACTTGTACAATTCAATTGAAAAACAAACAAATCTATTAAGGGAAAATATATTCAAAAAAAAATACGATAAGTTGGTTGCATAGGTGTGCACACCCTTAAACTAATACTTTGTTGAAGTACCTTTTGATTTAATTACAACATTCAGTCTTCTTGGGTGCACACCTGCCATCAATTAAAGAAACTCTGATTAACCACAAATAAAGTTCAGCTGTCCTAGTAGGATTTTTCTGACATTTACTCAGTTGCCTGCTACAGCAAAAGCCATGGTTTGCAGAGAGCTTACAAAGCATCAAAGGGATCTCATTGTTGAAAGGTATCAGTCAGGAGAAGGGTGTAAAAAAATGTCCACAGCATTGAATATACCATGGAACACAGTGAAGACAGTCATCAAAAACTGGAGAAAATATGGGACAACAGTGATATTGCAAACAACTGGATTTCCCTCCAAAATTGATGAAGACAAGATGAAAACTGGTCAGGGAGGCTGCCAAGAGACGTACAGCAACACCAAAGGAGCTGCAGGAATTTCTGGCAAGTACTGGTTGTGTACTACATGTGACAACAATTTCCCGTATTCTCCATATGTCTGGACTATGGGGTAGGGTTGCAAGACGGAAGTCTTTTCTTACACAGAAAAACATACAGTCCTGGCTAAAATGTGCAAAACAATACATCAACTCTCCCAAAAGCATGTGGGAAAAGGTTTACTATCAAAATTTTGTACCAAACTCCGTCGACTGTACTAACGTCAAACACGGAAGTTCGAAAATGGTAATATCGATGTCAAAAAAACAATCTAGGAACGGGTTTTAACATGGGTCGAGGTAGGGGAAATGTTTGTAGTTCGGAATAATACTGAACACCTACCTCGACCCATGTTAAAACCCGTTCCTAGATTGTTTTTTTTTTACATCGATATTACCGTTTTCGAACTTCCGTGTTTGACGATAGTACAGTCGACAGAGTACGGTTTGAAATTTTGATACTAAACCATGGGAAAATGTGTTATGGTCTGATGAGACCAAGGTTGAACTTTTTGGCCACAATTCCAAAAGGTACATTTGGTGCAAAAACAACACTTTGCATCACCAGAAGAACACCATCCCCATGGTGAAGCATGGCGGTGGCAGTATCATGCTCTGGGGTTGCTTTTCTTCAGCTGGAACTGGGGCTTTAGTCAAGGTGGAGGGAATTATGAACAGCTCCAAATACCAGTCACTTTTGACTTAAAACCTTCAGGCATCTGCTAGAAAGCTGTAGATGAAGAGGAATTTCACCTTTCAACACAACAATGATCCCAAGCATACATCCAAATCAACAAAAGAATGGCTTCACCAGAAGAAAATTAAAGTTTTGGAATGGCCCAGCCAGAGCCCAAACCTAAATCCAATAGAAAATCTGTGGAATGACCTGAAGAGGGCTGTGTACAGAAGATGCCCTTGCAATCTGACATATTTGGAGCACTTTTGCAAGGAAGAGTGGGCAAATATTGCCAAGTCAAGATGTGCCATGCTGATAGACTCCTACCCAAAAAGACTGAATGCTGTAATTAAATCAAAAGGTGCTTCAAAAAAGTATTAGTTTAAGGGTGTGCACACTTATGAAACCAACTTATTGTACGTTTTTTAATTTTTATATTTTTTCTGTTTGCTTTTTATTGAATTGTACAGGTTATAAGTCACATTAAAGGTGGGAAAAGTTTTGAAATTATTTATTGTGGTATCATTTTTTATATCACAAAAACCTGGCATTTTAACAGGGGTGTGTACACTTCTTATATCCACTGTATGTAAACCAATTTTTGAGAGACCAGTTGGTGTAGTGCTTAAGATTTTTTGCCTCTCATACACGAGGTACAAGGTTCACTCCTGACCTGTGGCTAATGCCTGTTTGGAGTTTGCATGTTTTCTCTGTGGGGTTCCTTCCACCTCCACAAACATGCTGAATGTTTCCATCTCAGGCTCACACTAGAATGAAGCTGTGGGCAGCAGCACAAACTCTACATGGTGCCCTGTAGGGGAAAGAGCTGTATAGACCAACCTGTGTGTAGTATCCTCAAGATAGGAGAACACAGATCACAGACTGCATGCCATGGCATGGTTAGTCACTCAATGGTGTAAAATATGGCTCTAGGTGATTCGGTCATGTTGACTAATGTCACGAAATGGGCATGGGTAGTTACCAGTGAGAGTTTGGTTGAAGATATGACCTACGTCATTGACCCATGCTAACAGCAGAAGGGGTATATGTGCCACAATTGGCCAATGTTGTCCTCCATTAAAAGGAGCCCTTGATCAGTAAGCTATTGGCTGCCCAGTGTCCAGTTGCCCAGCTTGGGTTGTCTAGAATATGTCTGTTGAGCAAAAGCTGGGTGTAAAACAATCAATCTGCCAAAAATAAACTAAGAATTGCTACACTCACTGTGGATATCCAGAATACAAGATGGAACGGCAGTGCAGCAAAGACACTTGGCTTGGAATCCAGAGTCTGGTATTCAGAAGGACGGCAGACTAGAAATGGTGTAGGAACTGTGGTGAGAGAGAGTCTTCAGAAGGCAGTGAGGAATGTTATCAGAATTACTGACACACTCATGGCAATCAGACTCCAGTGTAATAATGGGGCAGTGTGCATAATCTCAGCCTATGATAGGGCAGTGTTCATAATTTCAGCCTATGACAGGACACTATTCATAATCTCAGCCTATGATAGGGCAGTATTCATAATCTCAGCCTATGATAGGGCAGTGTTCATAATCTCAGTCTATGATAGGGCAGTATTCATAATCTCAGCCTATGATAGGGCAGTGTTCATAATTTCAGTCTATGATAGGGCAGTATTCATAATCTCAGCCTATGATAGGGCAGTGTTCCTAATCTCAGTCTATGATAGGCAGTATTTATAATCTCAGCCTATGATAGGGAAGTGTTCATAATCTCAGACTATGATAGGCAGTATTCATAATCTCAGCCTATGATAGGGCAGTGCTCATAATTTCAGCCTATGATAGGCAGTGTTCATAATCTCAGCCTATGATAGGCAGTATTCATAACCTCAGCCTATGATAGGGCAGTATTCATAATCTCAGCCTATGATAGGGCAGTGTTCATAATCTCAGCCTGTGATAGGGAAGTATTCATAATCTCAGCCTATGATAGGGCAGTGTTCATAATCTCAGCCTATGATAGGGCAGTATTCATAATCTCAGCCTATGATAGGGCAGTATTCATAATCTCAGCCTATGATAGGGCAGTGTTCATAATCTCAGCCTGTGATAGGGCAGTGTTCATAATCTCAACCTGTGATAGGGCAGTATTCATAATCTCAGCCTATGATAGGGCAGTATTCATAATCTCAGCCTATGATAGGGCAGTGTTCATAATATCAGCCTATGATAGGGCAGTGTTCATAATCTCAGCCTATGATAGGGCAGTGTTCATAATCTCAGCCTATGCCCTACAGCGGGGTTGTAGTAATGAGGAAAAGAGTGCAGTCAGACAGCAGCTGCAGGACCTACTAGATAAAAGCAGGACAACATGAATTGGTGTTGATAATGGGTGACTTGAATGTACATATGTGGACACATAGAACAGGATATGAAGACTGCCTGAGTCCACATGGGTGGAGCAACATGAATAAAGAAGTAGATGCCATTCTAGACTTCTGTCTGGCAAATAATATGATAGCAGCCAATGCATGGTTCAGAAAGAGAGACAGTCACAAGATCACATACAAGAGTGGCCGACATGCAACTCAGGTAGACTTCCTCTTAGTAAGATAAGGGTACTGGAGTAGAATCAATGATTGCAAAGTTATCTCCAGTGAAACAGTCGGCCCACAGGATTAACCTCTGGTTGCCACAATCAGCTACAAGCAGTGGTCAGAGAAGGCTCTAAGGTCAACAGAGACCTGTCTGAAGACCTGGAAGTTGACAGGGGAGAAAGCTCTTGACTCAAAAGTTTGTAAGACACTGAAGAAAGGGGTAGATCTTTCTATCTCTCTCTTGGTAGCTCAGGTGATCTTTTTGGTTAGGAACCATTGGGGGTTTTCAAATTGTTTAATATGTTTGGTGAGGTATATCCCAAATGGGACATTGTATTCGATAATTGCTAGATCAGTACTGAGTATAAAGGAGTGATTACATGTTTAGACATTGATGATATTGCTTTGGCAATTAGCTGGACTAAATAAAAAGATTTCTTGCCAACCATTGTCAAATGATGCTCAGAAAAGAGGGAGATACCAACCCCCAATCACCTAGGTCTTTAGTCTAGCAGGTGCGATGAGGGGAGGGGCTGTGTATATGGTACGATAAGGGAAAGGGCTCCGTATGCAGTACGATGGAGGGAGGGGTTGTGTATGCAGTACAATGAGGGGTTGTGTATACAGTATGATGAGGGGAGAGGCTGTGCATACAGTACAATGAGGGGAGGGGCTGTGTATAGAGTACGATGATGAAAGGGGATGTGTATGCAGTACAATGAGGGGAGGGGCTGTGTATACAGTACAATGAGGGAAGGGGTTGTGTATACAGTATGATGAGGGGAGAGGCTGTGTATACAGTATGATGAGGGAAGGGGATGTGTACATAGTACAATGAGGGCAGGGGCTGTGTATACAGTATGATGAGGGGAGGGGCTGAGTATACAGTATGATGAGGGAAGCAGCTGTGTATACAGTACGATGAGAGGAAAGGCTGTCAGTACAATGAGGGGAGGGACTGTGTATACAGTACAATGAGGGGAGGAGCTGTGTATACAGTATGATGAGAGGAAGGGCTGTGTATACAGTACAATGAGGGGAGGGACTGTGTATACAGTAAAATAAGGGGAGGAGCTGTGTATACAGTACTATGAGAGAAGGGGTTGTGTATACAGTATGATGAGGGGAGGGACTGTGTATGCAGTATGATAAGGGGGAGGGGTTGTGTATACAGTACAATGAGGGAGGGGCTGTGTATATAGTACAATGAGGGGAGGGGCTGTGTATACAGTATGATGGGGAGGGGTTGTGTATACAGTACGATGAGAGGAGGGGTTGTATATACAGTATGATGAGGGGAGGGGTTGTGTATACAGTACGATGAGGAGTGGGGCTGTGTATACAGTATAATGAGAGGAGGGTTTGTGTATACAGTGTTATGAGGGGAGGGGCTGTGTATACAGTACAAAGGGGGAGGGGATGTGCATATAGTACTATAAGGGGAGGGGTTGTGTGTATACAGTATGATGAGAGGAAGGGCTGTGTATACAGTACGAGTGCAGGGGCTGTGTATACAGTATGATGAGGGAAGGGATTGTGCATACAGTACTATGAGGGGAGAGGCTGTGTATACAGTATGAAGGGGGATTAGATGTGTATACAGTATGATGAGGGGAGGGGCTGTGTATACAGTACAATGAGGGTAGGGGCTGTGTATACAGTATGATGAGGGGAGGGGCTGTGTATACAGTGCAATAAGGGGAGGGGCTGTGTGTACAGAAAGATGAGGGGAGGGGCTATGTATACAGTACAATGAGGGGAGGGTTTGTGTATACAGTACTATGAGGGGAGGGGCTGTGTATACAGTACTATGAGGGGAGGGACTGTGTATACAGTATGAAGGGGAAGGGATGTGTATACAGTACAATGGGGGAGATGCTATGTATACAGTACGATGTGGGGAGCGATTGTGTATACAGTATGATGAGGGGAGGGGCTATGTATACAGTATGATGAGGGGTGAGGCTGTGTATACAATACGATGAGGGGAGGGACTGTGTATACAGTAGGATGAGGGGAGGCGATGTGTATCAAAAGGGATGATGATACACTTTTTAGCATTTAGCCTGAGCCCATTTTTTGTACACCAAGGATTTACTAGGGAAAGCTGATTCTGCAGAGTTTGGACATCATAGGGTGACTTAAGAACAACCTGCAATTTGCAATGGTCTGGAAACTTTGATAGCCAGTAGTATTGGCTCTTAACTTGGAGATCTGAGAAGTAGTTATCAAAAAGTAGAGGCCCCAGAATCAAACCCTGAGTGACGCTGCTGATCACTTTTATACCTTCTAATGAGACATCAGAAACTCACATTGTGTGGGTTCTGCTCTTCAGACAGTTTTATAGGGCCATACGTGTTTAACAAATGACCACAAGGCTATTTTTAAGGCTAGCCATGCATCCCAAATCTCTGACAAGTTCTGATACCCTTGATAAGTGTAAGCATGGGCCTGGGCGATGAAACGTTTACAGGTTACCTGTTTGCATCAGAGACATAGGTACCAAACCAAGGATGAATTTCCAGTTTCCCATCCAATTGTCTAAGTTACACTTGAAATGGGTTAGGGAAAAACTCTGTTTCACATGGATGGGGAGCCTGTCCGTACACAGGGTAGTTTCTGGTATACATACCTATTTCTCAAGCAGGTCCTATTTATATCACAGGCAAGGTTTAATTCTTTAGAATGGGTTAATTGTGGTGCTGTTTGTTTTGTGGATATGCAGGAGGTCCATGAAAGCGGGGTCTGACAATGCCCTGTATGCCAGGCATAAATCTCCCCTCAAAAGCCTGTAGGAGACAGAATACAGGGATAGGACCTTGATGTGGTCTGCATAGGACATATTACTTATGCTCTATATTCTTTTAGTGAGGAACCTCTGTGGATGTTCCAATTGTTGAATATGTCTGGTTAGGTATATACCAAAGGGGGAATTGTACTCAGTGATAGGTCTGATGAATGTCGAATGCAGTGGAATAATGACTTCTTTGGGCCCAGATGCCATACCTTTGGTTTTAAGTTGCATGATTTCCTCACTACTGTAGACATACAATGGTCAAATGCAATATTACTGTCTATGTGTATCCCCAAGTCCCTGACTACTGGATTAACTCTTTTAGGTGTGTTGTCAATATGATAATTACCAGGGGTGGATGACTTGCCAAAAGATACTATTATGCATTTCTTGGTATTTAGTTTTGCTCCATAGCTCTGACACAAGTTATTTGTCTGTGTCAGACCTTCCTGGAGAACATTAGTGTCGATGGTGAGATTCAATAACAGCTCCTAATTTGCAATCATCTGCAAATTGTGTCAGCCACATGCCATTGATATTAGCCTTGACTCCTGAGAAGTAAATTTGAAAATCAAGTGGTCCCAGGACTGATCCCTGAGGTATTGAGTGACTGGCCTCTTTGCAGACGTGGACTCCCCAGTTGTAACTTCAAAAATACATATTGATTCATAGGCAAGCCTTCTTTTAAGGGCTATTTTAGACAATTTTCCCCTCAAAGGTTAGAATCAAACCATGTACTTTGCATCTGAGGTAAACACCTTAACCTTTATACCAACCGCTAACTACTTTATATGTCAAGACGACAATGCAGCGTGATTAAATGTAGTAACAAATATGTGTGTGACATTTAGAGTAAAGTCAGAGAATGTAGTAACAAATGTGTGTGACATTTAGAGTAAAGTCAGAGAATGTAGCAACAAGTATGTGTGTGACATTTACAGTAAAGTCAGAGAATATAGTAACAAATATGTGTGTGACATTTACAGTAAAGTCAGAGAATGTAGCAACAAATATGTGTGACATTTACAGTGAAGTCAGATAATGTAGTAACAAATATGTGTATGACATTTAAAGTCAGAGATTGTAGTAAAAAATATGTGTGACATTTACAGTAAAGTCAGAGAATGTAGCAACAAATTTGTGTGACACTTAAAGTCAGAGAATGTAGTAACAAATATGTGTGTGACATTTACAGTAAAGTCGTAACAAATATGTGTGACATTTACAGTAAAGTCAGAGAATGTAGTAACAAATATGTGTGTAACATTTACAGTAAAGTCGCAACAAATATGTGTGACATTTACAGTAAAGTCAGAGAATGTAGTAACAAATATGTGTGTGACATTTACAGTAAAGTCAGAGAATGTAGTAACAAATATGTGTGTAACATTTACAGTAAAGTCAGAGAATGTAGTAACAAATATGTGTGTGACATTTACAGTAAAGTCAGAGAATGTAGTGACAAATATGTTTGTGACATTTACAGTAAAGTCAGAGAATGTTGCAAATAATATGTGTGTGACATTTACAGTAAAGTCAGAGAATGTAGTAATAAATGTGTGTGACATTTACAATAAAGTCAGAGAATGTAGCAACAAATATGTGTGTGACATTTACAGTAAAGTCAGAGAATGTAGTAACAAATATGTGTGTGACATTTACAGTA
Organism: Protopterus annectens; assembly: GCF_019279795.1. Taxonomy (NCBI): domain Eukaryota; kingdom Metazoa; phylum Chordata; order Ceratodontiformes; family Protopteridae; genus Protopterus; species Protopterus annectens. The sequence goes on from NC_056737.1 coordinate 1,182,457,567, forward strand.
AAATCAGAGAATGTAGTAACACATATGTGTGTGACATTTACAGTAAATTCAGAGAATGTAGTAACAAATATGTGTGTGACATTTACAGTAAAGTCAGAGAATGTAGTAACAAATATGTGTGACATTTACAGTAAAGTCAGAGAATATAGCAACAAATATATGTGTGACATTTACAGTAAAGTCAGGGAATGTAGCAACAAATATGTGTGTGATATTTAGAGTAAAGTCAGAGAATGTAGCAACAAATATGTGTGTGACATTTGACATTTACAGTAAAGTTAGAGAATGTAGCAACAAATATGTGTGTGACATTTACAGTAAAGTCAGAGAATATTCTTGTAATTCTTGTAAAGTATCAACACAATTACTGTTTTCATGCCCCCCCCCCCACCCACAGGACAGAACTGCCAAAATCAGTGAGACAAGTAGCAACCCTATCATCTAGATGCACTGATCCTGTTTATAAAGGTCTTTTATTCTTTCTTGTGACATCCTTCCAATGGGTGATGCTTATCTGGGGCACAGATGCATGGGAAGAGAAATCTCCTACTGACTTTGAGATTATCACAGGTGGAATGCATGAGCATTTTCTAGTTACAAAGGAAATATAATCGTTGATGGCAGTGATGGTGTATACAGTTGAATTTACTTTAGCATGCATGCGCTGTGTGTCCTTTCATTAAAAACATTAGGGAAAGGAAATCAGAGGAATGTTCACTATATATATGAAGTGCATGTATGTAGCACACATTTTACATGTATGTATAGAAAGACATGAGTGTGTGTATAATAGAGTAATAGATTACGTGTGTGTGTGTGTGTGTGTGTGTGTGTGTGTGTGTGTGTGTGTGTGTGTGTGTGTACATAAAGCTAGTGACACTTCACCTCCCAATCTGCTGTTGGATATGAATGGTATGTATATTTTATGGTACAACCATCAAGAATCTCTGTATTAATTTGGTATAAAGGACTCACCTTAATGTATAAAAAAGAAGGCAATGTGTCAGCTAAATCCAGAAAGGCGAACCACTACTTAGAAGTATAAAATGATCGCAAGCGTTATTCCAAAAATAAAACTGTATTAAAATGTTTGTTTAAGTGAATATTAAACTTCTTCAGACATCTGAACCTAGTTCCCCAAAGAGTAGCAGGGAAGCCTGACAGGGTTTCACTGAGTGGTGTTTAGTAAAAAAAGTGATTCTAGGCATTTTCATCTATACAAGGTACCACTAACCCATGTTGCACAGTGCCCAGCTTTGCACAAACTAGGGGCTTAAATACAAGAGAATTTAAAGAGTTGTAATACAACCTACCAACAGAAAAGCCCCTTGCAGAGCCTTTATTCCAGCAATGTCCAGCTCAGATGGGTCCTGAACTACACACTTCTGCTGCAAGGGTTCAGGGAGGCCCCCTTAATGTGATATGACTAGTTTTAGTGGTCTAGTGATGCCAAACAGTCTAGATTTAGCAAGTCTGAATCTAGCCCATGCTGTTTAAGGCAGAAGTAGTAAATATACAAATTGCAGAATGAATCCGTCTCAGCAGATAAAAACAGTAAAATGAAGCAACAGTTCATACACATATGACAAATAAATATAAAAGAGGGCATAGACAAGAGAATATTGCTAATGTAATTTTGTATATTTAACTGTGGAAAAGAGGGCTGAAAATGGAATGGAGAAGGAAAAGACACTCCAGCAAGGAAATGTTTTGTATATTAAACACATCACTGCTGCACTTATGACGTGAAAAACATTACGGAAAAGATCAACATGCAGTGAAAAGCTATGAATTTCTTTGAAGACTTACTGAAACCCACAATCACCACAGCTAATAACAGACAGAAGACGCATAGCATAGAAACAGCACTATGAAAGCTGGGATGTGTACTGAAAAAAGAATAAAGGGAGAGTGGCATACATTCATACAAAACTGCAAAGCTTGCAGTCCATAAAGCCATTAGGGAGTCTAGCCCAAATTCCCAATTGCTGCGAAGCATTGCCAGGATAAGTGACTGGGTCCAAGGTCAGATAGGACTATAAAGATGGAAAGATTCCATGTACTGAAAGCAGAACTTTAGCCCTCTGCACTTGCCAGACATGTCACAAGTTCAGTTAGGGGTACAGGAATGGGTTGCTGCAGCCCTCAATTCACTGATGGTTGTAACCATCAGGAGTGCAGTTTCCTGCAAAAGTATGCATAATAATTTCTACTTCTTACAGAGGACAGAGCATAAACAGTACTTGTGTCATTATCAATGAGTCATTTTTGCTGAAGAACGAAAAGAGAAAAACATGATGCTAGAAGACATCTGTGTTGCAAAACATATCCAAAGGTAAGGAATAAAAAGATGGTAATATTTGGCTGTAAATTTGCAGAACAGCATAGTGAGGAGAAAAAGATAACATTAGATAAAAAACAAATGCAAGTCATAAAGAATTTTCTACAATATTACACCCCTCCAAAAAAAATCTTCCCACTGCAGTGGCTGGGGAATATGTTTTTTTTTGGTTGCAGCTGTGCAACTCCATATTGGGTTTATATCATATAGTTGAAGCTTTCGACAATAGAATACCTAAAGCTCGACACCTAAACAGCTAAAGCTGTAAACTGCAAATGGCCACTTCCGTGAATTTTTTCATAGGCTAAAAATTTGCTTGGCCATTATTGGGAATCTGCCCTTTTCTCCACTGTAGAGCGATCTCAGAGTTGGTATATTTACTTGGGGGTGCGGGACACAGCCCCCCCATATGGGGTGATGTGATTAGGATTTGAAAGTTTTTTTTTGTCCGGCCAAGAAAATTTTTTCCCTATGAAAAAATTTGTGAACGTGGCCGTCTGTGGTTTACAGCTTTCACTGTTTAGGTATCGAGCTTTAGGTATTCAGTTATTGAAGATTATCTAATATAGACCCTCCACAATGTACTGTAAACCAAGCCCTGAGACACACACAAATGAGGGCCATTCAAGAAATAAAAGAAGCAATCCTGTTACAGAAGGTATATAAGATGACAGTGACTGACACTAATCCCATTATATATGAATGGCATGTGAATACACCACTACTTCCTTATGTCTAGCATAAGACATGAAATGGATTATGGGAAAGAGAAACACTTGATGAAAAACAAGATCATTCTATAAGAAGCAGTCAGAGTGATTATGAGGTGTTAAAATAGCTCAGAAAACAAAAACAGAGCAAAACAATAGATTTTTTAGTTCTAAGGTAGAGTTTTCTTTTAAGGCAGCTCAGCCAGCAGCTTCAATGCACGCACACACACACACACACACACACACAGACACACACACACACACACACACGCACACACACACGCACACACACACACACACACACACACACACACACACACACACACACACACACACACACACACACACACACACACACACACACACTCACACATACCCAATTGTTTGAACAACATACCTGAAAATGTAAAATAATATTTATATACTAAGAAGTAATATATACAATACTTTGAAGTACACTGTTGTATATATACACAGATTCATATAATCAGATGTGATAAGCAGTGTGAACAATACTTCCAAGTACACAGCTACAATACAAATATTTATAAATTCATATAATAAGAATTTAAAAATACTTTTTTATGCAGATAAATTTTACAGGGACTTGTTGCTCCATTGTGTGGTGGAGTTTCAATTATTATAACCTTCTCTGTATTTAAAGCATGCAGCCTTACTATACTCATCTGTTGCACTACCGTACGCTGTCACTGCATTTATTCTTTCTACACAAGGTGTCACTGCATTTACCCTTCTACACAAAGTGGCACTGCATTTAACCTTCTACACAAAGTGTCACTGCATTTATTCCTTCTACACAAGGTGTCACTGCATTTACCCTTCTACACAAAGTGTCACTGCATTTATCCTTCTGCACAAAGTGCCACTGCATTTATTCCTTCTGCACAAGGTGTCACTGCATTTACCCTAAAGACTTCACCAGCAAACAAAGCATTCATACTAAATAACTCTAAAGACTTCACCAGCAAATGAAGCATTCATACTTAATGACTCTAAAGACTTCACCAGCAACCGAAGCATTCATACTTAATGACTCTAAAGACTTCACCAGCAAACAAAGCATTCATACTTAATGACTCTAAAGACTTCCCCAGCAAATGAAGCATTCATACTTAATGACTCTAAAGACTTCACCAGCAAATGAGGCATTCATACTTAATGACTCTAAAGACTTCACCAGCAAATGAAGCATTCATACTTAATGACTCTAAAGACTTCACCAGCAAATGAAGCATTTATACTTAATGACTCTAAAGACTTCACCAGCAAACGAAGCATTCATACTTAATGACTCTAAAGACTTCACCTGCAAACGAAGCATTCATACTTATTGACTCTAAAGACTTCACCAGCAAACGAAGCATTCATACTTATTGACTTTAAAGAGTTCACCAGCAAACGAAGCATTCATACTTAACGACTCTAAAGACTTCACCAGCAAATGAAGCATTCATACCTAATGACTCTAAAGACTTCACCAGAAAACGAAGCATTCATACTTAATAACTCAAGACTTCATCAGCAAACGAAGCATTCATACTTAATGACTCTAAAGACTTCACCAGCAAATGAAGCATTCATACTTAATGACTCTAAAGACTTCACCAGGAAACAAAGCATTCATACTTAATGACTCTAAAGACTTCACCAGGAAACAAAGCATTCATACTTAATGACTCTAAAGACTTCATCAGGAAATGAAGCATTCATACTTAATGACTCTAAAGACTTCACCAGGAAATGAAGCATTCATACTTAATGACTCTAAAGACTTCACCAGGAAACGAAGCATTCATACTTAATGACTCTAAAGACTTCAACAGCAAACAAAGCATTTATACTTAATGACTCTAAAGACTTCACCAGCAAACGAAGCATTCATACCTAATGACTCAAGACTTCACCAGCAAAACGAAGCATTCATACTTAATGACTCTAAAGACTTCACCAGCAAATGAAGCATTTATACTTAATGACTCAAAAGACTTCACCAGGAAATGAAGCATTCATACTTAATGACTCTAAAGACTTCACCAGGAAACGAAGCATTCATACTTAATGACTCTAAAGACTTCACCAGGAAATGAAGCATTCATACTTAATGACTCTAAAGACTTCACCAGGAAATGAAGCATTCATACTTAATGACTCTAAAGACTTCACCAGGAAACGAAGCATTCATACTTAATGACTCTAAAGACTTCACCAGCAAACAAAGCATTTATACTTAATGACTCTAAACACTTCACCAGCAAATGAAGCATTCATACTTAATGACTCTAAAGACTTCACCAGCAAATGAAGCATTCATACTTATTGACTCTTAAGACTTCACCAGCAAACGAAGCATTCATACTTAATGACTCTAAAGACTTCACCAGCAAACGAAGCATTCATACTTATTGACTCTAAAGACTTCACCAGCAAACGAAGCATTCATACTTAATGACTCTAAAGACTTCACCAGCAAACGAAGCATTCATACCTAATGACTCTAAAGACTTCACCAGCAAACGAAGCATTCATACTTAATGACTCTAAAGACTTCACCAGCAAACGAAGCATTCATACTTAGTGACTCTAAAGACTTCACCAGGAAATGAAGCATTCATACTTAATGACTCTAAAGACTTCACCAGGAAATGAAGCATTCATACTTAATGACTCTAAAGACTTCACCAGGAAACAAAGCATTCATACTTAATGACTCTAAAGACTTCACCAAGAAACGAATCATTCATACTTAATGACTCTAAAGACTTTACCAGGAAACGAAGCATTCATACTTAATGACTCTAAAGACTTCACCAGGAAACGAAGCATTCATACTTAATGACTCTAAAGACTTCACCAGGAAATGAAGCATTCATACTTAATGAGTCTAAAGACTTCACCAGGAAACGAAGCATTCATACTTAATGACTCTAAAGACTTCACCAGGAAACGAAGCATTCATACTTAATGACTCTAAAGACTTCACCAGGAAACAAAGCATTCATACTTAATGACTCTAAAGACTTCACCAGGAAATGAAGCATTCATACTTAATGACTCTAAAGACTTCACCAGGAAATGAAGCATTCATACTTAATGACTCTAAAGACTTCACCAAGAAACGAAGCATTCATACTTAATGACTCTAAAGACTTCACCAGGAAACGAAGCATTCATACTTAATGACTCTAAAGACTTCACCAGGAAATGAAGCATTCATACCTAATGACTCTAAAGACTTCACCAGGAAACGAAGCATTCATACTTAATGACTCTAAAGACTTCACCAGGAAACGAAGCATTCATACCTAATGACTCTAAAGACTTCACCAGGAAACGAAGCATTCATACTTAATGACTCTAAAGACTTCACCAGGAAATGAAGCATTCATACTTAATGACTCTAAAGACTTCACCAGGAAACGAAGCATTCATACTTAATGACTCTAAAGACTTCACCAGCAAACGAAGCATTCATACTTAATGACTCTAAAGACTTCACCAGCAAACGAAGCATTCATACTTAATGACTCTAAAGACTTCACCAGCAAACGAAGCATTCATACTTAATGACTCTAAAGACTTCACCAGCAAACGAAGCATTCATACTTAATGACTCTAAAGACTTCACCAGCAAATGAAGCATTCATACTTAATGACTCTAAAGACTTCACCAGCAAATGAAGCATTCATACTTAATGACTCTAAAGACTTTACCAGGAAACGAAGCATTCATACTTAATGACTCTAAAGACTTCACCAGGAAATGAAGCATTCACACTTAATGACTCTAAAGACTTCACCAGGAAACGAAGCATTCACACTTAATGACTCTAAAGACTTCACCAGGAAATGAAGCATTCATACTTAATGACTCTAAAGACTTCACCAGGAAACGAAGCATTCATACTTAATGACTCTAAAGACTTCACCAGGAAACGAAGCATTCATACTTAATGACTCTAAAGACTTCACCAGGAAATGAAGCATTCATACTTAATGACTCTAAAGACTTCACCAGGAAACGAAGCCTTCATACTTAATGACTCTAAAGACTTCTGCAGGAAACAAAGCCTTCATACTTAATGACTCTAAAGACTTCACCAGGAAATGAAGCATTCATACTTAGTGACTCTAAAGACTTCACCAGGAAACGAAGCATTCATACTTAATGACTCTAAAGACTTCACAAGGAAACGAAGCATTCATACTTAATGACTCTAAAGACTTCACCAGCAAACGAAGCATTCATACTTTATGACTCTAAAGACTTCACCAGCAAACGAAGCATTCATACTTAATGACTCTAAAGACTTCACCAGCAAACGAAGCATTCATACTTAATGACTCTAAAGACTTCACCAGCAAAGGAAGCATTTATACTTAATGACTCTAAAGACTTCACCAGCAAACGAAGCATTCATACTTAATGACTCTAAAGACTTCACCAGCAAACGAAGCATTCATACTTAATGACTCTAAAGACTTCACCAGCAAACGAAGCATTCATACTTAATGACTCTAAAGACTTCACCAGCAAACGAAGCATTCATACTTAATGACTCTAAAGACTTCACCAGCAAATGAAGCATTCATACATAATGACTCTAAAGACTTCACCAGCAAACGAAGCATTCATACTTAATGACTCTAAAGACTTCACCAGCAAACGAAGCATTCATACTTAATGACTCTAAAGACTTCACCAGCAAACGAAGCATTCATACTTAATGACTCTAAAGACTTCACCAGCAAACAAAGCATTTATACTTAATGACTCTAAACACTTCACCAGCAAATGAAGCATTCATACTTAACGACTCTAAAGACTTCACCAGCAAACGACGCATTCATACTTAATGACTCTAAAGACTTCACCAGCAAACGAAGCATTCATACTTAATGACTCTAAAGACTTCACCAGCAAACGAAGCATTCATACTTAATGACTCTAAAGACTTCACCAGCAAATGAAGCATTCATACTTAATGACTCTAAAGACTTCACCAGCAAACGAAGCATTCATACTTAATGACTCTAAAGACTTCACCAGCAAACGAAGCATTCATACTTAATGACTCTAAAGACTTCACCAGCAAACGAAGCATTCATACTTAATGACTCTAAAGACTTCACCAGCAAACGAAGCATTCATACTTAGTGACTCTAAAGACTTCACCAGGAAATGAAGCATTCATACTTAATGACTCTAAAGACTTCACCAGGAAACGAAGCATTCATACTTAATGACTCTAAAGACTTCACCAGGAAACGAAGCATTCATACTTAATGACTCTAAAGACTTCACCAGGAAATGAAGCATTCATACTTAATGACTCTAAAGACTTCACCAGGAAACGAAGCATTCATACTTAATGACTCTAAAGACTTCACCAGGAAACGAAGCATTCATACTTAATGACTCTAAAGACTTCACCAGGAAACGAAGCATTCATACTTAATGAGTCTAAAGACTTCACCAGGAAGCGAAGCATTCATACTTAATGACTCTAAAGACTTCACCAGGAAATGAAGCATTCATACTTAATGACTCTAAAGACTTCACCAGCAAACGAAGCATTCATACTTAATGACTCTAAAGACTTCACCAGCAAACGAAGCATTCATACTTAGTGACTCTAAAGACTTCACCAGGAAATGAAGCATTCATACTTAATGACTCTAAAGACTTCACCAGGAAACGAAGCATTCATACTTAATGACTCTAAAGACTTCACCAGGAAACGAAGCATTCATACTTAATGACTCTAAAGACTTCACCAGGAAACGAAGCATTCATACTTAATGACTCTAAAGACTTCACCAGGAAACGAAGCATTCCTACTTAATGACTCTAAAGACTTCACCAGGAAACTAAGCATTCATACTTAATGAGTCTAAAGACTTCACCAGGAAATGAAGCATTCATACTTAATGACTCTAAAGACTTCACCAGGAAACGAAGCATTCATACTTAATGACTCTAAAGACTTCACCAGGAAATGAAGCATTCATACTTAATGACTCTAAAGACTTCACCAGGAAATGAAGAATTCATACTTAATGACTCTAAAGACTTCACCAGGAAATGAAGCATTCATACTTAATGACTCTAAAGACTTCACCAGGAAACGAAGTATTCATACTTAATGACTTTGAAGACTTCACCAGGAAATGAAGCATTCATACTTAATGACTCTAAAGACTTCACCAGCAAATGAAGCATTCAAACTTAATGACTCTAAAGGCTTCACCAGCAAATGAAGCATTCATACTTAATGACTCTAAAGACTTCACCAGCAAACGAAGCATTTATACTTAATGACTCTAAAGACTTCACCAGCAAATGAAGCATTCATACTTAATGACTCTAAAGACTGCACCAGCAAACGAAGCATTCATACTTATTGACTCTAAAGACTTCACCAGCAAACGAAGCATTCATACTTAATGACTCTAAAGACTTCACCAGCAAACAAAGCATTCATACTTAATGACTCTAAAGACTTCACCAGCAAATGAAGCATTCATACTTAATGACTCTAAAGACTTCACCAGCAAACGAAACATTCATACTTAATGACTCTAAAGACTTCACCAGCAAACGAAGCATTCATACTTAATGAATCTAAAGACTTCACCAGCAAACGAAACATTCATACTTAATGACTCTAAAGACTTCACCAGCAAATGAAGCATTCATACTTAATGACTCTAAAGACTTCACCAGCAAATGAAGCATTCATACTTAATGACTCTAAAGACTTCACCAGCAAATGAAGCATTCATACTTAATGACTCTAAAGACTTCACCAGCAAATGAAGCATTCATACTTATTGACTCTTAAGACTTCACCAGCAAACGAAGCATTCATACTTAATGACTCTAAAGACTTCACCAGCAAACGAAGCATTCATACTTATTGACTCTAAAGACTTCACCAGCAAACGAAGCATTCATACTTATTGACTCTAAAGACTTCACCAGCAAACGAAGCATTCATACTTAATGACTCTAAAGACTTCACCAGCAAACGAAGCATTCATACCTAATGACTCTAAAGACTTCACCAGCAAACGAAGCATTCATACTTAATGACTCTAAAGACTTCACCAGCAAATGAGGCATTCATACTTAATGACTCTAAAGACTTCACCAGGAAATGAAGCATTCATACTTATCCTCCACATATCATTTCCTAAGGTGACACAGACACAGACCCCACTATAGACAACACTATTCATATTCTTCAGTGCAGAACAATGTGAATGGATCCCAGAGTAATGAACACCAGGATTTACCCACATGTCAAAAGGCACCCAAACTAGACCCACTGCCATGAATGGATCACAGAGTAATGAACACCAGGATTTACCCAAGTGTCACAAAGCACCCAAACTAGGCCCACTGCCATGAACAGATCCCAGAGTAATGAACGCCAGGATTTTCCCAAGTGTCAAAAAGCACCCAAACTAGGTCCACTGCCATGAATGGATCCCAGAGTAATGAACACCAGGATTTTCCCAAGTGAGGAAAAGCACCCAAACTATGCTCACTGCCATGAATGGATCCCAGAGTAATGAACACCAGGATTTACCCACACGTCAAAAAGCACCAAAACTAGACTCACTGCCATGAATGGCTCCCAGAGTAATGAACACCAAAATGTACCCACATCAAAAAGCACCCAAAGTAAACCCACTGCCATGAATGGATCCCAGAGTAATGAGCACCAGGATTGTCCCAAGTGTGAAAAAGCACCCAAACTATGCTCACTGCCGTGAATGGATCCCAGAGTAATGAACACCAGGATTTACCCACATGTCAAAAAACACCCAAACTAGACCCACTGCCATGGACCCCCCAACAAACCCAACAGAATAGACCACCAACTTATACAAAGACCAGCAGAAAGAACCAAATTGTACACCACCCAGTGTTCCACAGCAGAAGAAGGACACTATACAATCTATGCCACTAGCTCACCACACACAGGACTGATACCAGCCATGAATGGACAGATCACCACAAGGAACATACCAACAGAGAGACAAAACATCAAAACATGACAGGGGGAGAGAGATATGAAGTAGCCATGGCACCCCTATCCCAACATCTTCAGCAGCAGACAAGGCTAGAGGAACAGAGAAAGCAACACACAATGTGGACACCCTCCACAAAGCCACTAAACAAGAATGAGTACAAAGTCCTGAATAGAGGACTGACCTTCATATCACACCAAAGGAGTGAGTTATTGGGCACAATCATTGACCTGAACCTTTTTTACAAGGAAGCTTAACCTAAAAATATTTTTTATGGCAGGAAAACATCACAACAGCAACTCACTGGCCCCAATATACCCAGTATTCCAGTAAGAAAATGGAAAAAATATTTTTGCCTCCATCCAACCCTACCATCACTGTTTATGAGAACAAATGTGAAACAGCCATTTGCAAAATACTGAACAATCTGGACAAGGAGGAAACCAGAAGACTGATCAACTTAAGCAAGAATAAAACAAGGAGAATCATGATGTCAGGAAAAGAGGGTGGATTTTGTTCACCGATGGATCAGCTTTTAGTGCTAAAATGCTGAATATACTCAACACCACTACATATTATAAAAATACAGACATGGGCAGGATCCAATACGCCTATTAAGAGATCCTAACCAAAATCACAAACCTCATCGATGGAGGACTTATAAGCAATGATCTACAAACATTTTTTGTAGTCACACACCTGAGATTCTGTAAGTCTTTTAGGCATTCCCAAGTCAAGCCCCACAAAAATCAACTTGACCCTCCTTACAGACCAGTGACATCCAGCAGTGGTTCTGTTACCAAACCTATCTCGATATACCTGGAGATGCAGATTAAGACCCCAGCTGAATGCAACAAATAATTTATACTGGATTCCATGGACTTCTGGAGAAAAAGCAAGGAAATCCAAATGGACTATGAGTCTAACCTGGTCACAGTTGTGCTAAAACGTTTGCTTAATAATAACTATTTTCAATGTGAAATTAAATATTTAAACAAACCACACAGATTGCAGTAGGAGCAGCCATGGCCCCCAACTTGACTAACAATGCACTGCGTAAGTGGGGTCTATTGATGAGGATCCCATCTGCATCACTATCTCTAGAATCTTATTAAATGTGTTGTCTTTGGGATTGCTCAGGGCATCAGCACTGACAAATTAGTATCTTCCATCATTGTTGGTAACAGCACAGGCTTTAGTACCAGTTTCAGGGCTAACTGTGCCAAAGCAGGACCTGGAGGAGGAACAACTTGAAGTGCCATAAACAGGAAGGCATGATTATTATTCATCATTACATGTTTATTCAGTGCATTTATAGATATTCTATTCCTAATGTCTCTTAAATGCGCAAAAATTCTAGTTCTAAAATAACAATTCATCTTTCCAACTTAGAAGCAGCTAAATTTTGTACATAATGCTACATAAACCAGATGTTGAACCCTACAATCAGCGTATGTCCTCATGTAATAGGAGTTATGTGTAACAGGATGTTGAAAATGTTGATTCTGCATTATATATGGACATGCTGGCGATAGTGTAGTGTACTGGCTCATCAGATGCGCAGTAGCAAGAACTGCCCAAAAACCTTCCCCCGGTGTTGTACCTCATTTGGAAGTATTCAATATTCATCCAGTGTGAATGAATATTTATTCTGTTTCTGAACTGCGCAGAACTGAAGGTGAGCCAGTACACTACACTGTCAACAACACATTCTATAGTCTCTTCCTAGTGTTTAAATCTTCCCCAATTTTAACATTGAAGATCAGATTTTCTTGAAAAATGTTTGGGTAATACTTTAACACTGAAGGTCTGGCTATAGGTACAGTCATGTGTCCAGTTATTTTTGGTTGGTGATATAAGTGAGATTTTTGGATTCCTCAAAGCCATAATGCTCATTTTGGACCTGGGCTATCTCTGCACAACACATGTGTGTTGTATCACTTCTACAACTCCCCACTAAATAAAGTGACACATCAGCAGTAACACAGTCAATTTTAAGTGGCTTGCGTTGAGTAAAGATAGTTGCTTCCTTCAACTCACAAGCAGTGGTTTGGAAAGTAAGCACTTACCTTTAACTCTCTATCAGAAATAATATTTTTTGTAAGATGTGAGAGTATTTTCCCATTTACGTAATGTCTGATGATGAATTACAATTCTGGGAGCATTTTATTAAATTTTATATAACAATGAGACTCATTCAAGTGCCAGAGTAATGTTTCTCCAACTACTAAAAAAGCAATTAACCCTTACTAAATTGTAGTTCTCTGTGAAATTTCATAATACGATATTTAAAGTGCCTAGTTATGAAGTATGGTAATATTTAGTTAAGAGTGGAACTCTGCCTGCAAATATTTCTGTTCCTTGAAAAGTGTATCTCAAACTAGTGGATGTCTCCTGCACTGGAAAATGACGTTATATTTTAATATTTTTAAAGAGTTTTGTGTGGTTATAGTTTGGGTCATGGTTTGAAGAAAGACAAATAAATACCCAATACTGATTATTACATATTTCTGGCATTGCTGTTAAAAATACTAAATTAATATAGTGTAGTGTACTGGCTCACCTTCAGCCACATTAATTGTATGCGTGATGTTACTGCCTAATATGTATGGCATGTCAATCATGCCTTATTTCATATACAACTTTTCACACCAATCGCCGAGCCACACCCACTCCTGCGCAGAACTGAAGGTGAGCCAGTACACTACACTATCGCCGACATGCTTTGCAGTGGCCACATTTAAAGATATCTTGTCTATGTGTTAGGGTATTTTTCAGTTTACGTACATCCTTACATAAGAGTTGTTTTATATTCATCTTGTTTTTATAACAAAAAGTGTTTCCCCCACTATTCTCTGTATATTTCTGTGAATTTGTGAAAAGCTCCTGGCTGTGAGCAGAGTTGGAATCTATACCAAAGTGATACGTACACTTTTTGCAACTTAATTTGCACTGTGCTGTATCTATACATTTGTTTATTATCTGTACATTTGCTGCATTGTTTCTGTCCTTCGTTGTCTCCACTGTGTTTTTTTTTTTCTCAGGGTAGCTCAGAAGCTTGTTTCAGGTAGGAGGTTGTTGAGCCAGCCCACATCCTAGCTCTTAGTCATTGCCTGAGGTATATTTTCTCTGTTGTAATTCCAGTACAGACTGCTTTTCTGTGAATTGGTGCAAAGCTGGTAGATCTCCTGGCTATGTGCAGAGTTGGAATCTATACCAAAGTGATAAGTACACTTTTTGCAACTTAATTTGCACTGTGCTGTATTTATATTTTTGCTTATTATCTGTATATTTGCTGTATTGTTTCTGTCATTTGTTGTCTCCACTGAGTTTTGTCTCAGGATAGCTCAGAAGCTAGTTTCAGGTGGGGGGTTGTTGAGCAGAGTTGGAATCTATTCCAAACTGATAAGCACACTTTTTGCAACTTAATTTGCACTGTGCTGTATTTATACATTTGCTTATTATAATTACATTTGCTTTATTGTTTCCCCTCCCAACCTCCCTGTGGGTATATTGCTCTTATACTTGGTGACTTTGCAGTTGCCCGCCCTTACTGTAATTTTCATCTGGAATAGTCCCCCCAGTCTAGTGTCATTAGCTCATTTTGCCTATTACAGAGAGAACATTTGAGAAGGCCAACCCACTTAGCTTATTAAGCTTTGCAGTATCTTCTGCTCCTCCTTTCTCCCTTTCCAGTTTACAAAAATAAGAAACAAAATATAAAAAAATGCTAGAACCTCCCTGTGTTCTAAGTGTGCTTTTCAGCTGATAAGTATATATTTTGGCACTTTTTAACTGTTTAGAGTTGAATAAAACAATAATTGGATTCAGCTCAGAATACATTTTGACTAAATAAAAAGTGCACTTATCAGTTTGGAATAGATAAATAAATTATATATATATATATATATACATATATATATATATATATATATATATATATATATATATATATATATATATTGCTTTTTTTATTCAGCTGCTCTTACTGTAACTGTCTTAGTTGCTGTTTTGTGTGCTGTTATCTGTTCAGTCGCTCTTACTCTGCACTTATTACTGTTTGTTAGTAGCCTTCTAATTTACTACCTTCTGCGCTGTACTGGACTTACAACAGAGAAAATATGCCTCAGGCAATGACTAACAGCTAGGGTGTGGGCTGGCTCAACAACCCCCCATCTGAAACTAGCTTCTGAGCTACCCTGAGAAAAAACTCAGTGGTGACAACAAATGACAGAGACAATACAGCAAATTTGTTAATTTAATTGCATTTAAACTGTATTTGCCATAATATTGCTAAACACTCAAGTGTGCTAGCCTGCACTGCAATTTGAATTGTATTTACTGCTGTTTTAGCTGCTTTTCTGTAAAAAAAAAAATTTCTAAGCTTGTTTCCAGCCTTTCCTGTAACTAGTCTAGTCCAGATACAGACTTGCTGTATCCAGGACTGTTGGCAAGCTTCTGAGCCTCCCAAGCCTTTCTGTGTTGGAGGGAAGCCTTCTAGCTTATCAGTGGGAGTGGTAAGCACTAGGTAGCCTATCTACCATGGGAAGAGTGGGTTTTGGCCCAGAAATTGTAGTTCACTGGCCGTTTAGGCAGTTTTTCCATCTCTTTCTACTTTCTGGTTTAAAAACCCGCATTTGCGTTTGGCCCCTTCCTTTCGTGTAATTAGTGTAGTCCAGGTACAGATTTGCTGTATCCAGGACTGTTGGTAAGCTTCTGAGCCCCCCAAGCCCTTCTGTGTTGGAGATAAGTCTTCTAGCTTATTAGTGGGAGTGGTAAGCACTAGGTAACCTATCTACATAGGAAGAGTGGTTTCTGGCCCAGAAATTATAGTTTATTGGCCATTTTGGAAGCTTTTCCATCTCTTTGAACCTTCTGATTTAAAAGCCTGTGTTTGGGCTTGTTTCCTGCCTTTCCTGTTACTAGTCTAGTCCAGGTACAGATTTGCTGTATCCAGGACTCTTTGTAAGCTTCTGAGCCCCCAAGCCTTTCTGTGTTGGGGGGAAGCCTTCTAGCTTATCAGTGTGAGTGGTAAGCATTAGGTAGCCTATCTACCACAAGAGGAGTGGTTTCTGGCCCAGAAATTGTAGCTATTGGCTGTTTGAGCAGTTTTTTCCATCTCTTTCAATTTTCTGGTTTGAAAGCCGCACTTGCGCCTGTTTTTCGCCTTTCCTATAACTAGACTAGTCTGGTTACACAGTTGCTCTATCCAGGATTGTTAGTAAGCTCCTGAGTCCCCCAAGCCTTTTTGGTTTAAAACCCACACTTGCACTTGTTTCCCACCTTTCCTGTAACTATCCTAGTCCAAATACAGAGTTGATGTATCTAGGGCTGTTGGTAAGCTTCTTTGCCCCGCAAGCTTTTCTGTGTTGGAGAAACACCTTCTAGCTTATCAGTGGGAGTGGTAAGCACTAGGTAGCCTGTCTACCTCAAGAGGAGTAATTCTTGGCCAGAAATTGTAATTTATTGACCATTTGGACAGTTTGTCCATCTCTTTCAACTTTCTGGTTTAAAAGACCACAGGCAGGATTCACGAAGGCTTGCATGGAGTGTAAAAGACGTCAAACACTCCATGCAAGCCTCGCGATCCAGGAACAGCCCTAAGCTCCGTGTAAGAGACCAGCTAAAATGTCTCTTACACGGACTGGGCGTGGACATGCTAAATACCTCACTTGCATCCGAAAGGTATGCAAATGAGGTATATTAGTGATCCACGAAGCAGAAAGCAGTCCGTGTAGGAGATGTTTTAGCTGCAGAAATGTACTCAGTTGACAACTGAGTACATTTCTGCAAATTCCACAACGGAGCCATGTCAGCTCCAAAAAAAGGTTGCATATGACTCAGGCAGCATGCCAATGGCCAAATATGTGGCCATTGGCAATACAACCCGATGCCAAAATAATAAAATTATAATTTTTTTTCGGCGATCACCGATGTGTAAACCCAGCGCAGCCCCGCTCAAACAGGCTGCGCTGTATGAAAACATAAAAAAGAAGGTTATAAACCCACAAATGTGGGTTTCATGCAATACATGGAATGACAATGCAAGGACCAGCAGACCAAAACCAACATGGCCACCGTGTAGTGGTTGCTAAGGGGGGAAGCTGAGTCTAAGACATGTAACTAAGCATTAGTAGGCAATCTCATGTAAATGAGGGTTCGAATACTGAATCACACAGTCACATAGCAAATGAGCACAGTCTGAGTAGTGTAAGAGATACATAAGGGGAAGGAATAGAGTAGGAGATAGGTGACATCACAGGGGGGAATGGTAGAAAGAAATGCAGTTCATTGGAGGCCAGTGTAACATGACAGATGACAGGCACAGATCATGGAAAGAGGTGTGCCACTAGATAAGTCATGGAAAGTCAAGAGATGGAAAGTGTATACTGTTACTTACACCAAAGTTTCTTGCTGTGCGTGCATGCGCACGTGTGCACACCATGAAGCACGAGTAGGACAGTGTGCACGCGTGTAAGGCAGTCTGAGCATGTGGGAGCGTGTTGGGACATGTTTAACACTGTTTGCCCGGGTGTGCGCGCATGTAGGGCAGGCTGAGCATGTTGGAGGCTGTTGGCAGACGTGTAACAGTGTTTGTGCGGGTGTACACGCATTCTAACCTGAATAAGTAGATTCTGAACTGTGTAAGCACGTGTAAGCCACTGTGAGCGTGTTTCAGATAGTATGCACATTGCTTCCCCCTGAGGAAACAGAGAGGAAAAAGGAAGCAACAGAATTAATAGAAAGCTAGCAGGGATAACTGCTGAAGCTAGCAGGTGAAAACAATTAGAAGCAGGCAATTACACAGGCAGAATAGTAGCCCAGCCCAGCACTTAAAACTCTGCAAACAGTAGTGCAGGATGTTTCCCTTAAGAGACACTGCAAGACAGGAGTAAGGTAATAGAAGTGAAAACTGAAAAAGCTGAACTCAGAGCAGAAATGTTAGGGGCTGCCATAGCTGTCATAATGAGACATAGGCGACTTGCTGAGGGTGGTGACAATGCAGATGGTGCCAGACAACCCACAGTGAGGAGACGGAGAAGAGTGTACAGGCCCAGGGTCACCTACCATGGGTTACATGAGCTGGAGATAGTAGAGTGCTATAGAGTGGACAGAGAGCTCCTGCAGCAACTTGTTGAGCTGTGCAGGCCACGACTCACACACAGAACCAACAAAGGGGAACCCATCCCAGTGGAAACCAAGGTATGTGTTGGCCTATGAATACTAGCAACAGGCACCTTCCAGAGACCAACGATATGATGGGGATATCACAGGCATCAGCCTCCAGAGTACTGCACCAGTTCCTGGATGCCATGTCAGCACATGTCGGTGATCATGTATATTTCCCCAATGCCCGTGAGGTATTGGCCAGCAATATGCTTCTCTTCCAGCAAATAGCGGAATACCCTGAGGTACTGGGTGCAATAGACTGCACGCACATACGCATCAAAGCACCAGCCGGTGAGCAGGGTAAGGCCTACATTAACCGCAAGGGCTTCACCTCCATCAACTGCCAGGTCATGTGTGATGCCCAGGGCATAATAATGAATGTGTGTGCTGGCTGCCCTGGGAGTTACCACGATTCCCACATCTGGCATTTGACGCAGCTGTACCAGACATTTGCCAATGGGGACATCCCACACGGACACCTAGTGGGGGATGCAGGTTATGCACTGGAGCCGTGGCTGATGACACCCATCAGAAACGCACACACACCTGAACAGGAACGCCATAATGAGGCACACGCACAAACACGTAATGTAATAGAGCATGTGTTTAGGCTGCTCAAGTCACGGTTCCGGTGTCTGGACACATCTGGTGGAGCCTTGCAGTACACACCAACTACATGTACCCAAATTGTCATGGTATGTGCTATGCTACATAATATGATCTTGTGAAAACAGCTGCAGCAGGACCAGCATAGGGCTGGGCCAAACAGCCCCCCACCATTGCCAAGGCCATCACAGGCAAAGAGTGACTCGGAGGAGGAACAACCTGAGCCTGCCCCAGTAGGCAGAAGGAGGCATGCCCAGTATGCCCTGGCCTTGGCAAAGAGGCAACGCATAGCACATACACTGGCTCAGTAGGAACCCTGGGAATGATACCCCCTCTGACTCACTCAAATAATAACATGGCTGCCTAAAATGACATGACTTGCTCACAAACATGTACAGGGAAGTGGAACATGTGCATCCGATAGAGGCAGCCCTGCAGCACCACCTGAGGCATGAATGCTATGTGTTAAGTAATGTAACGCCATGTACTATATGCACACCTGAGCATCCTGACTAACATCCACCCTCACCAAGCGTGAAGTCACAAAATGACGATGGGATGATCAAGTGCAATAACTGGCTGAAGTAATGCAGTCAGTCAAAGGGGAGCCAATGTGTTTCAGGCTGGGAAGATATGTGGAGCTTGACATGATGCACCACCTGCTAGGGGTGGCGTGCACCTATCATGCCATGCCCCATGAATACCGGCAAAGGCTGTCAGTACCCACAGCATGCCCTGAATAGGTAAGTCTCAAAACACAAACCCACCTTCATAGGTTCTACAAGGGATAGGAACCTAGATGTAATGCTACCCAATGACAGATGCATAAACAGCAAGATGTGTGCAGTGTTAACGCACACAGTATGGAGAATGTAGATACCAGTCCTGTAATAGAGAACTGGGCAAGGCTCACATCAGCAGCCTAACACTACCAAGTCACACCTCATACTGTGCTGTACAGCCGCAAAACATGGAACAAGCTACAAAAGGAGGGTGACTAGCAAGAAATGGCAAGGATAACCACACCCCCATGTTGGTACCACAACAAGAAGCAGCATGGAATAGCCATGGTCAAATACCAATGGCTAAAACGGCCTTGCAGTATATAGCCTGCTGCAGACTACTGTCCTAATACCAGGAACAGCACCTGTCCTATGTCGGAATACATGAATATATCAAGCCCCCCAAACCACATTATATTGCTTGACTGAAAATACCCAGACATACACTGGTAGCATTGTACTAGCAGCAACACAGTAGGAGAAAATTACCCAGATTCCATAAACCAAAATGCCCAGGAACAATTTACTACTCCCACAAGAGAGGTAAGCATACTGGATGTGATAATCAGCAACATGTGTACTGGATGGCAAGATGATAAGTGTACCCCTCACTGGTAAGACCAGACCATAGAGTAATCACACTGGATATACACATCCTGACCCCAGTCCCTGGCCAGAATACCACAGTGAAAAACATGTGTAAAGTATAGGTTGCAGCCCTCAAAACCGATGTTGAATCCACAAAAGGCCCTGTGCAAGTGCAGAATATGGGACACACCACAGAACATGTTATACAAGCATTCCATGAACACATCCAGGAATGCTTGGAGTATGCAATCACAAATAACAACAACACACAATGCCATACACGCAGGCATTTGGCATGCTGGACTCCAGCCATTACCAAACCATGCAAGAGAATGAGGAAGCTACCACATGATAGAGCAAACATAAAAAGGGAAGTAATCACTGACCAGTAGTATGGCAACAACATATGTCCACACATACAATCCACTAAGTCCAGCCACAACAAGTAGAATCTGTGAATCCAGAGGCAATGTGACACCAGTACCAAGTACACAGACAACCACAACACCCCCCAATAAATACAAATATATGTGATAGATGCATCTATGTATCCAAACCAGAGGTTGAGCTCCAACAACTCAGTACTGTCAACACTAGTCAGGAGGAGAAGGTAACCACATACACCACAAACCAGGTCCCACATAGACCTACCACAACTGTAAACCAAACACATAAACACAGAAAAACATTCACGGAGGCCTTAATTACAAACACACCACACCAACAGAAGCCTCCAAAGTAGATCACAAGCAACCACAACCTTCAAGCATAGCACATGCAACGAATAGTACGCAAAGCTGGTGTGCCAAACAGTCACAGGCCAGAAGGAGAAACAACATACCTGATACAGTCATAATAGGTGTCTGTATAGGCAGACACACAGCTGTCCCACTCACCAGACTGAACAAGGGAAAGGGTAGAGTAAGCTGCTTGTAGGCTGCCACAAAATGCCACATAACACAAGTACGCAGGTCACCCCAAAGCAAGCAGAAATATGATGCACTCAATGTCCATGCTGGTGTGAATTACCTGAGATGTACCTCCCTGGTCAACATCAAAAGAGACATAGATGGTCCCTCTGAGTATGTACCCCAGGGCGGGATGACACTGGCTGTGTGCAGCATCCAACCCTCACCAAGAATGATGCCACTGTACAAACACAGAATGCTCATGTTTAACAGCTGGCACAGTTACAGCTGTCAGTCCAAGAGGGTCTAATGTGTGTCTGCTTGAGATGTCAAGCATGACAAGCCATGCTGCTGTTACAGGGATGGCTGTCAGCTGTTACCCTTGTGCGTCTGGATACTGGATAAGGCCTTTGCCGCCTCCATAGAGCTGTATGTAGGCAAGGCCAAAAAGACTACCCACCACCCTAGAAAACATAAGTGGTAGGAAACATAAGGGTAATGCTGACCAATGCCAGATGTGTAAACTGCAATATGCATGCCCCTGAGGCACTTCCCATTATGGAGAACATTGATGTCTGTCCAGTGACAGAAGCCTGCTGCAAGCCTAGTGATAGCACACCAGCACTACTAGGTTATACCACATATCATGTGTTATGGCCCCAACACCTGCACCAAAACATCAAAGGAGGGGAGTATCCATATGCAGCACAGACACCCATATTGCCAGGTAACTGACAATGCACAAAGCAGCGGACACTACCCATGTGCACATAACTGTAGTCAAAACTGCTGTACAGTCTGTAGCATGCGACAGACCACACTCTCACACACAAGAACTCCACCCAGACATCCGAAGACACTGGACAGTATGAATGTCCCACCAAATACCAGACAAGGTACACACAAAGTACCACATAGGTGTCAAACCATTATGTATGCAAGGAGTAATCAGGGACCTAGGGACATAGGTCGACATTAATCTGTCATGTGACACCCACAATGCCAATGTGGCTATGAAGACTGTTGATACTGGACACCGTACCATGAAAGGATTCACATCAACATCAACAGAGGTCACTGTGCCGCTGTTCTGTTCCCTTATCAGACCCATAATCTAGTACAATGACTTATATGGGATGTACCGTACGTGACACCTGCAGCGGTTCGGAAGACCTCTTAGTTACCCCACCAACAGGATAAAGGGTGTGAAATATATGTCATATGCTGCCTGGCTGTAGACACCCCAGCTGACTGCAGTCACACACTGCCTACACAGAGGCATCGTATGTCTGTTGTACAAGGCCATGTCCAGCACAGGAGTAATGGACATGCTACACCACAGGAAATCAAAGCCATTGGAGCTGTGAGAGTCACAGATGTCAACCTCAACACATAATGAAATAAGATGTGCTGGAGGGACAGATACATAACTCATAGGCTCCCCACACCCAGAAACAGGATCCCAATCCATGGTAGGCAGAGCCCCTCACTGACACCCCTCAACAGGAATATTGCCAAGTGGATGGATGACCGTACATGTATACTGGGGGTCCCCACTGTGTCACGACCAGACAGACGCACAGTGAAGAACCTCATAAATGGCTATAATTGAACATAGCAAGGGGTGGCAAAAGACACACATGCTCTAGCTAGGCTTACTAATGGCCTAGGGTGTCTAGCCTACTATGAACCCATGAACCTATGAAGATACAAAACGTACAGGACAATAAGGATAATCACAAGGCTTACCCAACTGATGGTAGGAACCATGTTGGGCATCCACAAATATGCTCCGAATCACACAGATATTACAAACAACATACCAAACACACACACATATTGCTAACATACAACCTGTCAGATGTAGTGCAAACACCCCCCCCCCCGAGTGCAAAATACCTATCCCAGCAGATGGTCCCCTGACATTGCAGATGCTGAGGTAACAGCCATCATCTGCAAAGCAGAACACACAGCAGCAAAGGTATGTGATGGTGTCCTGTGCTGAGGCCAACATGGACACCAAGAATAATGGAATGCCAAATCACACTACTGCCCAATGTCAGCCTTACCACGGGATATGTACCCAAAGAGCAGTGTACAACAACAGTGGTCCATCACAACAAAGGTGTTGCATGAATGGATACTCCAAACTACCACCCCAGGATCCTGACAAGCTTGTTCTGCACAGCTATGGAAAGGATCAGTATGTACCGCAGACAGAAGGCTATTTTAGACCTACTGATACTGGACCCTACACACTGTGGCTGTTGTAACTGCAGAATCGGTCCCTAAACATGTCTGACCCATTTGAAGCAGTCATTAAGGTCATTGATGAGGGCTATGTAGTCCACACAGCGTACCTGGACCGTGCACATGCTTCTAGACAATACCATACGAGTTCAGTATGGATATGTTCACCAGCTTAAATATACACCCCTATGTCAGTAGAGGGGTTGCAAAGCAGACCAAGGACAGAACTAACATGGTCAGACATGCCGCATCCATGTCAGACTACAAAGCGGATATGAGTGGCATCCCACAAGGCCTGGTCTTGGCACCCCCCCCACCCCCATTCTGTATACATGTCCCATAGGTATAGGCCAACATGGAAGGACTGTGACTGAGCATGTATGCAGAGGAGTACAAACAGCCCACCATATCCGACCCCCAGCTGACACAAGCAACCCACAAAAGGGCCACCTACAAACAGACAACTGTAGCCATAGCCATGTCAGCAAGCTAAGTGCAGAACTGTGGATAGACAACCACCGTGGATATACAGTAAGTGCCCACAAATTACCACACAGGTGTTAATCCATGAGGTACCTAACATGTAATGTGAGACCTGGGTACAAAAGGTGATAAATATCCTGCACTGGACAAACATGTGGCTGTAGTGTTCGCAGAAACATGTACCATATACCCACCCAAACATGAAGGTTGGCAGATGTAGATAAGGGGAACTCACTGTGGCTCTGCAGCCATCCTCCATCAACGTCACAACTGACTACAATAGCCCCTGTGGGATATACCGCAGCAGACACCTCCATCAACTGTAAAGTCCACAACAGTACCCCACCAGGGGTAGCAAAGAGCATGAACAGATGCCATGTGTTGCCTGAGTAAACAAACTGCAGCCCCACACACCACCATCCTTCCCAGCTACAGGAAACCTTTGCCTGATGTATGAAGCCATGTCCAACCTGGAATGAATGAACATGTTGCACCTTGTACAATCTGAATGGCAGTGAGCTATGCACATGAGAGACCTGAACCCCAGCACTGCCATACATAGGACAAGCTGTACAGAATGATCCATAACACAGAAGGCACCCCCACATGTCAGTAAACTCCTGGTACAGGTCAGCCAGAGAGCCACATATCGACACCCCTCAAGAGGCATCCTGATGAGTGTATGGGAGATGGTAGGCTACCCTGGGTATCATTGTTATGTCAGAGGTAGACGGAGACACAGTATACTAACCATGACATATGTAATGGCAAACTCCAGTTACAATGTGTATCGAAGGACAAACACACCCTGTGACTAGTATCATAAATGGCCTAGGGAACATCGCTAGTATTTGCCAATGTCCACCCATGTTGTGGAATACACTAGCAATGTTGGATGAGCCTGGTGTAGGTAGTCCATATCTGAACATATTGCAACATGGTCATATGTGCACAACTGGCCCCTACACAGTCTGTTGTGCAAACTATGAAGATGTCAAGCAGTCATAGGACTAAAGCCCAGGATACTGTCCACCACAGTGAAAGTACCGAACCAGTACACTATACGGTACTACAGTGTTAGGTCATTATGAAAGTATGTTGAGAACTGTCTGCAAAGTATCCCATGCAATCCCTGCAGGCACAGTATAATCCCTGTTGTGGCAGACACGAAGCAGTTGGCCAGTTAGTACACAACATGACACCCAACACACAATCATAAATGTGCGATATTGTCGAAGTTCACACACACCCAAATATGTGGTGGACGTCAGAGTGCAACATATGGAAAGCTCACACTGGGCATGCTCGCACACTTTGATAAATGAGGCATATGTCAGACAACATGCCATGGAAAGGCTGAACTGGGCATGCTCACACACTTAGGCCATATCTCCATTTAGCAGTTGGCCACACATATCTGGTATTTGTACGTGTCAGTCCAGGAACCAACCACAACACAGCAATTAGCCCAGTGCACACAGTAAATGACCACAGACACATAAGTGACATAGTGGATCGCCCTCATATGCAAACATCTTCCACAGATACACAAGTTGGTCGTAGGAACAGGGAATGCCATGGCAATAAAGACCTGCAAACAGTAGAACAGCACAACAAATATTGTGCATCCGACAATTGAACATATGGGTGTAGAGGTCAATATTAGGCTTCTTACCCCAGGGACTGACAGCTCAGCCAGAGTGTGCTTGGCATCTGCATCCCCAGGATAGTAGGCTACTGTGCCACTGTAAAGTAGGTCACAGAAGGCAACATGTGAGGCTAGTGAGCTGTGCCTCTGTCAAGCAGGGGCACCGTGGAGGTCTCAGGGATTGAATGTGCTAAGCCACAGCCATGTTGTCGGTGTGTGCTGTGAGAGGTTTGCTGAGGATCTCTGACAGTAGGTGTCCTTCAATAACAGACTGAGGGGAGCCCTATCTGCGTTCTCTGGACGATTCCACTGTCAACACTATGTTGTAATGAGTACGTGTAAATGAAGTGCCGTGCTGGAACTGTCCACAGATGTCCTCCCTCTGTGGGCCACAGCTCTGCAATGTATTAGGTCACTCTGTCTGTTGAACGGCACATATATGGCTGGTGTACAGCTGACAGGTGTCTTGTTGTGGAGCAGTCATGGGTATATGTGGGATAGCATGACCAATGCAAACTGTACACATGCTCATAGAATGCAATTGTCAAGGATTATGCTGAGTGGCCAGTATAGTCCTCCAGCATGGGTCCTCTGAATTCATCCACCCCAGTCTACACAAGTGTAGAGTCTGCTTGTGCTAAACACAGTTTGTGTGCAGTGACAACCTTGCCTGGGGGTGGAGATGAGATATGGATGTCCAGGGAAAGGTGGGTATGGTCAGATATCAACAATGGTGGTCTACCTCTGGTGTGAAACAGTGAGTACCCACGTTGCAGATGGACAGGTGCAATATGTATTCACCCATGTGGCTGTGGTGTGTGGTTCTGCCATAGCACATGGACCCACAAATTGTAGTGGCCGTAGGGTAAAGTGGTAGAGGCCTGAGTAGTCCTCACACACAATATGCCTGTACCTGATGTTAACAACTGGAATGGTGTATGTGAATACCTGCATATCCTGTCACTGTTCCCAGGGAAGCTAAGTGTGTGTCCTGGATGTAGGTGTGGTGTTCTGGACTGGTTGTGTTGTGTGTTACAGGTCCTGTGGTCCCAAAGCATGGTATAGAACATAACCTGCCAGTGCGATGTGCATATCTGACCCTGACATAGGTGGCTGCAAATGCATATATATGCTATCCCCCACTCGACAGGTAGTACAACATGTACATACCTCTGTAGAAATAAAGATGTCAGCACCCTATAAATACTACAGGTGCAGAACAAATGCCCAGTAATTTGAATAGTGCACTCTGCTAATGCGTCTCTCTCAAGTGTCATAATATAGTTAGGTAGGGGTTCTAATCCTGCAAATGCTTTGTGTGTGTGTGTGTGTGGGGGTGAGTGGGGTTTGTGTGTGTGAGAGGGAAATGTCCCTTTTGGCAACTGGGAGAACACACTACAGGATGCACACTCCCCTTTCTAAACACAGATGATGTCAGCACCCTATAAGTACAGCAGGAGAAGGGAAGCCTCCCAATAATGCGAATAGTGCACTCTGCTAATGCATCCATCTTAAGTGTCATAACATAGTTAAGTAGTGGTTTGAATCTTGCAAATGTGTGTGTTTGGATGAGGGGGATTAGTATGTGTGCAAATTTGGGTGAGGGAAATATCCCTTTTGGCAACTGGGAAAACACACTACAGGATGCACATTCCCCTCTCTAAACACTGATGATGTCAGCACACTATAAGAACAGCAGGAGAAGGAAAGCCTCCCAGTAATGTGAATAGCGCACTCTGCTAATGCGTCCATCTTGAGTGTCATAACATAACTAGGTAGTGGTTTGAATCCTGCAAATGGCAAGTGTTTGTGTTTGGATGAGGGGGGTTAGTGTGTGCAAATTTGTGTGAGGGAAATGTCCCTTTTTGGCAACTGGGAAAACACACTACAGGATGCACATTCCCCTTTCTAAACACTGATGATGTCAGCACCCTATAAGTATAGCAGGAGAAGGGAAGCCTCCCAGTAATGTGAATAGCGCACTCTGCTAATGCGTCCGTTTCGAGTGTCATTACATAGTTAGGTAGTGGTTTGAATCCTGCAAGTGTGTGTGTTTGGATGAGGAGGGTTAGTGTGTGTGCAAATTTGTGTGAGGGATATGTCCCTTTTTAGCAACTGGGAAAACACACTACAGAATGCACATTCCCCTTTCTAAACACTGATGATGTCAGCACCCTATAAGTACAGCAGGAGAAGGGAAGCCTCCTAGTAATGCAAATAGCCCACTCTGCTAATGCGTCCGTCTCGAGTGTCATAACATAGTTAGGTAGTGGTTTAAATCCAGCAAGTGTGTGTGTTTGGATGAGCAGGGTTAGTGTGTGTGCAAATTTGTGTGAGGGAAATGTCCCTTATTGGCAACTGGGAAAACACACTACAAGAT
The DNA here is from genome assembly GCF_019279795.1 of Protopterus annectens. Taxonomy (NCBI): domain Eukaryota; kingdom Metazoa; phylum Chordata; order Ceratodontiformes; family Protopteridae; genus Protopterus; species Protopterus annectens. The sequence continues at coordinate 1,182,485,491 of NC_056737.1, forward strand.
GCACATTCCCCTTTCTAAACACTGATGATGTCAGCACCCTATAAGTACAGCAGGAGAAGGAAAGCCTCCCAGTAATGCAAACAGCGCACTCTGCTAATGTGTCTATCTTGAGTGTCATAACATAGTTAGATAGTGGTTTGAATCCTGCAAATGGTAAGTGTGTGTGTTTGGATGAGGGGGGTTAGTGTGTGTCCAAATTTGTGTGAGAGAAATGTCCCTCTTTGGCAACTGGGAAAACACACTACAGGATGCACATTCCCCTTTCTAAACACTGATGATGTCAGCACCCTATAAGTACAGCAGGAGAAGGGAAGCCTCCCAGTAATGCGAATAGCACACTCTGCTAATGTGTCCGTCTCGAGTGTCATAACATAGTTAGGTAGTGGTCTGAATCCTGCAAATGGCAAGTGTGTGTGTTTAGATGTGGGGAGTTTGTGTGTGTGCATTTCCATATGAAAAACATGTTAGTTTTGGCAATCAGGAGATCACACTACCTGATGCACATTACCTTTTCAAAATACTGATGTTGTCAGCACCCTATAAGTACAGCCAGAGAAGAGGAACTATCTAGTAAACTGAATAGTGCGCTTTGCTAATGCGTCTCTCTCACGTGTCATGACTTAGGTAGGGGAATGAACCCTGCAGGTGTGCGTGTGTGGGGGGGGGGTAGTAGGGTGTGTGTGTAAATGCAAGTGTGAGAGAACAGATCCTTTTGGCAAATACTACAATACACCAGATGCTGCATACTCACCCAGTAAACACAGGGGATGTCACCACACTATCAGCACAGCCAAACAGGGCTAGTTGGCTAGTAATGCCAATAGTGCGCTCTGCTACTGTGTCTATTACCATTGTCAGAGTACAGATAGGTATGTTTTGGTAACCCACAACTGCCACGTGTGGTTGTGTCACACAGTATGACCTTGTGTGGGTCTTTGTACATAACAATGCATGCCATTACCTAAACCAGCAATGGCATTGCACACATGATGTATGTGTGTGACACATACACATAAATACCTGTGACCTGCACTAGTTACCATGTCTGACACATGCCTCGAGTGGATAAATGGTATTTGCAATGTATACCAATATGACTGTGTCTTACTGCGCAGGGTCTGCACATGGTATGTCTCTATACAGTGTGGGTGCATATGGTGAAATACCTACAGCAGGGGATGCACATCTGGTCTGGGCCATATAGTGTACATGTAGTTGATGTACAGGTGCTGCATGTTCCCACCTGTTGTGGTAGTGGTAACATGTCATTCCACTGCAATTCAGTGACCACATGCTGTGAACCCTTCAACTAGTGTGTTGTAGCTACAGTAATGCTCACACACAATGTCTGGCTGGATGCAGTCCAGCCATATAAACACAGTTCTTGAGGCTGTCATATTGCCAGTGTTGTTATGGAGGATAGGTGGTCTTCCTGTGTATGGGAGGGTTGTGTGTGCCAGGCTATGAACCAGATGGCAGTCTGACACACTGTTAGCTGCACATGATTAGGCCCTGATTGTTTGTGCTGTGCCAACAACCTGGAGGTGTGTGTATCTGTGGTACCTTGGGATACCACCCCCCTATCCATGTGTGTTACATATGTAGGGGACGACAGGCATGGTATGGGGCATAACCTGTCAGTGATGGGTAACACCTGTGAGCCATGAATCATGAATCTGGTACTGCACAGACAATGCAGTTCACCATGCTGAGGGCAGTGTCTGGTGCATGCATCTTCTGGTGTACACTGCTGTTGTTGTGTAGCAGCACTGTTAGTGTCCTAACCTGTGTGATACCCATGGAGGTGGCTATGTAAACCATGTCCTGCAGCATAAGGCAGTTTGTGTGTACCAAGGAGCTTTGCCATTATACATCGGGCCATGGGTGTCACGTGCAAGATGACCCTTGCACATCATTGTGGCTTCCCTAGCATGTAAGCACACGTTGACAGCCAGTGGATACCCTATGAATGACAGTGGAGACTGAGCATAATGTAGACATACAACACCCTTCCCACATATAGTGGTAGAATACCTGGTAAGGGTATGTTGGCAACCAACATCAGGCTCATACTGGCCTGTGCCACATGCTGACAGATCCATTCTGTTTCCTATCATGTAGTCCAGGGAGGTATGTCTCAGGCAGCCATACTGGCATGGTCATTGAGTGAGTCATATGTGTCCATGCCTCTGACTGACCTGTATGCATGTGTTCTGTGGTGGACCATAGTGCCCCTGAGGCATATCACTGTGACCTTCACCAGATACAGCCTCTTGAGCGGGACCCCAGTGCAGCACACAAGACAGGTACCTGACACGTCTGTAGCAGGTGTGTTGTGTAGCCCTACAGGCTGTGAGTGTGTGGCACAGGGGATGTGCGTGCCATGTGTGGCATGTGCTCTGTTCCGACGGAACATATGCCTGTGTGCCAGCTGCGGAGGTGTGTGATGCCCAGGCAGGATGCTATTCTGAGTCCCCACGTATGCCCCAGTGTGTTCAGCATGCTGTCAGTGCGTGTCAATATCTGACTTGTATTGTAGTCACTGTAATATATTTTATTTATTTATTTATTTATCCTACATTTGTTGACCGGGATAGTCCGACTGGATGCATGTCCATTTCCAGGGGAGGCCCGTGGAGACAAGCTACGGGGGTAGCAGATACTGCATTACATAATACCAGCATTACATATTACAAACAGATTATTTACAGAGATTACATAAGTAAGCAGGTTAAACATGTTCCACAGGTTAATGTTAGTCCTGAGCACAAGTCAGGATTAAATTAAATTACACAGTAAAGTGGTTCACAGATATTACACATTCGAGTTAGCCAGGCTTGCTACATTGACATAGCCAGTTAAGTGACAAATGTTGTATGAGTCTAGTGTTAAATTGACCTAAGGTGGACAGTAGGGTAATATCAGCTGGAAGTGAGTTCCAGGATCTACTTACAGAGTTTGCAAAGAGAGAATCAGCGGCTGTGTTATTAAACTTGCTAGTCTGAATTAGCAGTTTGTTAGAGGATCAACGCGGTCTAGGATTGTTATAGGGGGTGATAATATTTGAAGTGCAGGAGTATTGTCTGGATTATAGAGGATTTTATAGGCCATAATCAGTTGGTTATACTGTATTAGGCTGGGTATTGCAAGCCAACCAAGCTGATTTAGATTGGAGCAATGATGTGTCCTAAAAGGCAGCCCAGTGGCAAACCTGGCAATGTGGCTGTAGCAAATTGAGTGTTTGTTAAGGACAGTCTTGTTCATATTCCAGAGTAGAGGGGATGCATACAGAAGGGTTGAAACAAGGTGTGAGTGAGCTATGGCACCTTTAGCTGGAGGGGCTAGGAAGGCTTTAATTCTGTAAAGTGACCCTAGTTTTCTATTGATGGCTTTGATAATTTGGTTAACATGTAGGTCACATTTGAGATTATTGTCTATGATGACACCTAATAGTTTAGTAGATGGGTCAGGGGAGATTATTGTGCCATCAGTTGATGTTATGGTACCGGTGAAAGCGGTAGACCTATGTGTTGGTGAAATAACAGCAGTTTAGTTTATTTGGGATTTAGGATCAGACGATGTTCAGAAAGCCAGTTTTCTATTGTATTAAATGTGGTCTGGGTAGCTGACCATAACTCTACTAGAGATGTGGCTGAGTAGATCAGAGTAGAGTCTTCAGCATATTGGATACAGCTGACTTTTGGGATGACAGTATAAAGGTCATTAATGAAGATGGAGATCAGCAAGGGCCCTAGTATAGAGCCTTGTGGTACTCTGAGGGTGTTAGGTAGAAGGTTAGAGAGTTTGTTCTGCCAGAGGCCAGCCTGTTGTCGACCATGCAGGTAGGATTGAAAACATTGGAAGGCTCCAGTATCTAGACAGTGTTTGCAGGGTGTGGAGTACAAGTTGGTGATCAACCATATCATATGCCTTGGACAGATCCAAAAAAAAGGCTGAGGATATATAATTAGTGTTGCAAGTATGGTTTATGGTGTTAGTAAAGGCTAGGAGGCCTGAAGTAGTGCTGTGATGAGGACGTAAGCCATGCTGAGTGTCTGCCATAATGCGATGTTGGATTAGGTGGTGCATGAATTGTCTATGACTAACGTTTCCATAATCTTTGCAAGTGGAGAGTATAGCTATTGGCCTATAATTGGAGAATTCAGTAGAGCTGCCTCCTTTGTGAAGTGGGATTACATATGACATTTTCCAGATGGTGGGGAATTTAGATTCTACCATGGTTCGTTTGATTACCTTTGAGACGGGGTAAGCAATAGCATCATCTGATTTTGATAGGTACTCGGCAGGGAGTTGATCAGCAGAAAGTGTAGTGGGTTTCACTGTTTCAATCAAGGTACGGAGAAGTGAAGTGGCGACTGGTTGGCAGCTGAACGCAAGTAGGTTTCTAGGTGTGCTACTTTCAGGACCAGGGGAGCTAGGATGTAGATGGCTAGCTAGGGCCTGAAATGTCTCAGACTGGTCAAAACTATCAGGAACATCTTCAGTGGTATTATCAATAGTAGCAGCAGGGATTGGGGTTGATGTTTGTCCAGGATGTAGTATATATGACATGCCACCTGACAGGGTATGGCATTACTGGGTTCAGAGAGCCCAGTCCCCAGATTGGCTATGTGGTGGCATCCCACACATGTGTTGTACGTTCCTGGCCAAGGGTGATGGCTGACTGCATGCATGTGGCAGCTGTGACATTGACACATGACTCACATAAACCACAACTGGACCATAGAGGCGATTCACAGGTTACCTTTGCACATGCTACCCTAGTAGTGTGATTGCCATGGTGAGTACCAACACATAGGGCCAATGGGGAACAACATACTGAAGGTGTGTATGTGTGGGTGTACCGCTACTGTTTCATAGCACTGACATATATGACTGCACATGTGGGTAAATGCCAGGTAAGACATGTGCAATGTGTCACAGGCAACGTACATGCGTACAGGACAGACAGTGACGTTCTATCTTGTGTAAAGTTGACATACGTATCGTACGCTATGCAGATGTCACTAGAAGTCTACAGAAGCACTGTAACTCTGCATTGCAGGTGTAAGCAGTGTTCCAGGGAACCCCAAGCGAACATGCATGCAAACAAAGCTACAGTAAACAGGGCTGGAAGTACTGCATTGTACAACATAGAAGGGGTAACAATAACAGTAAGTAACAATACAAATATGTAGGCACTATCAACATGTACCCAGGAATACACAGTGCAGATGCCCATGGTAGAACTGATATTATGTCATAGTTATTTGTGATTTGGATAACATTGGTACTGCACACATATCTACATGCGCGAACATCCACATGGCATAGTCATTGTGGACAACTTGACACCATTACTGTACATGTCCACCATTGCATATCACTACTTGCGTTAGCTTTCCCCCTGTGCTACCCATGTATACGGCTATCTGTTGACAACCTTACCACCGGCATGCAATTATGTGCAGCTGTTATACTTTGGTATGTACTATGGGTGCAGATAACAATTCAGGACATTCATACAGTTACTGCAGCAGGCATGCTGGGATAAACACACAGTCATAGCAGCACACTGTACTGTTACCAACATGATACTACTAATACACTTCTATGTAGTCACCCTGTGCATCAGCAACGTGTTTACCTGTTCCCGCAATGATGTTGGAGATTGCAGGAGGTGGCACAGTGTCATCATATGCACAGGGTGTGGATTAGGTATGCCTGAGTCAGCCACTCATACCACCAATTGACATGTGTGTGTATGTGTGTTGGTGAGGGGCAGCAGTACAGGGTGGGGCAGTGTTGGTGCAGTGTGTGTGTGTATGTGGTCTCCCTAGGTGTTAACATTTCGCATGTGTTTATGCACACACACAGTTCCACCTCATGGCTGCCATATACAGGGGTTTGTGGACAGCCACAGACTGCACCTGGCAGGTCATACAGATCAGTGTCTGTGTGCACGGACATGGTACCTGTGCCTGGCAGGGGTGCTACAGACCGTATCCAGTACTAAGCCAGACTGGGTACTGTCATCAGAAGTGGGTGTGTGTTGACTGGACACATGTCCCTGTTGGGACTGTCCAGAGCCACGTGCACGTGGTCTCCTGGGGTGTTCCGATGACAGCACAGACCCAGCATTGCTGGGGCTGCTGCTGGCACTATGGGGGCATGCGCGAGCCTGTTGTCGTCCACGCCGACTGCCAGCTGCTGCTGCTGCCGGCATACGGCCACGTCGATGCCGGAAATGCCCACCATTGCCCTGGCTCATGGACATCTGGTTGTGGAACTGCTGTAATATGTCCCCACAACGTCTGTCTATGACATCGGTGAAGTTACAGATAGCATCCACAATGTCACGCATACTGTCTGTCATGGATGTGCGACATGCTCTCAGCTCCCTCAGACCCTGTCTGGTGTACCTTTCCATATGTGACTGTGCCTGCATGACAGTCTGAAACATAGCTGAGGTTGACAGACGTCTTTGGGCATGTCGGCCAGAGGCAGTACGCCCACGGATGCTCCCACGAGAACCCATGGGCAACTGTCTGTGTGGTACCATTGGAGGACCCTGCCCATGGCTGCTGTGTGGGGACGCATGTGCCACAGGTACCACATTACCCTGGTCTATGCCCACTGTATCCTGTCCATCACCTAGGGACAATGGTGACAAAGGATGTACTGGCAGGATGACTGTGCGCAATGATGGGGTTGACAGCTGTGTACTGTCAATTGGCTGACCAATGGCAGACCCTGACACACCTTCCTGTACCATTACACAAATATCATCATTACCAGTAGCCGTGGCACAGGATTCAGGTTCCATGCTGCAGGTCACCAGAGCAGCCCCAGAACCTGTGGGAGGAAGACAGGAAACACAGTTTACAGTCTCCAGACATTGTTACCAGTGATGCACTTCTACACACATGCACACATGCACACATGGACACATGCACACATGCACATGTGGACACAGGCACACATGCACACATGGACACAGGCACACATGCAGACATGCACACGTGGACACATGCACACAGGCACACATGCACACAGGCACACATGCACACATGCAGACATGCACACATGGACACATGCACACGTGGACACATGCACACATGCACACATGGACACATACAGACATGTACACATGCACACATGGTCACATGCACACATGGGCACATGCACACATGCACACATGCACACGTGGTCACGTGTACACATGAACACATGCACACATGGACACAGGCACACATGCACACATGCACACATGCACAGATGCACACGTGGACACAGGCACACATGCACACATGCACACGTGGACACAGGCACAACTGCACACATGCACACATGCACACATGGGCACAGGCACACCTGCACACATGCACACATGCACACCCGCAGTATACACACAGTGCACTACTGAGTTACACTACTGTTACTAGCATTATCAGGACTATTATAGGTTATGTTAAACACACTCACCAGCATGGATGGCCTGCCTTGCTGTAACCCCGGAGGGACCTGCAGAAATGATGAGATTAATGTCAGTGGGCACAACTGTGCCATTGATATTGCATATGATACAGTGTAAAGAACAGTCAAGTGTACATATGGCATATTACCTGCACGCTCCATGTCGTGCTGCTGTGTGGAACCAGCCTCCATCATAATGCAGGTGTACTGCTGTTGGTGTTCCGGGGCTGAAGCCACAACACTTAGGAGTAGCCCCTCCAGTCTGGTGAAGGGGGGTGTGGCCACCCCACCTCCTGTGGCAACCTGTTGCCTGTGGATATCTGATGCACGCTGACGGACACTTCGGATTAAATCACTGCAGTGGTGTCGTACCTGCTCATATGTCCTGTTATGCGTGCCAATATCATTTACCCTATGGACCAGGTCTTGCCACAGTGCAGCCCTCTACTGCTGATTCTGACTGGTGTGGGGAAACAGGATGTCATACTCCTGCACCAGGCTCTGGTGGATCTCCTCGTCTTCCGCCACAGAGTAGGTGGGGTTACGCTGACACGCCATCTCCCTGGAAGAGAACACAAACAAGATATCAGCAGACCATGTCAGCAATATATGGCACACATACTAAACATGATACTCATGTGTAGTGATATTCTACTACTCCCATACGTTGCATGTGTGTATGTCCTGGTGGATACACAGGTACATGACCAGATATCAGTGCTCAGCCAACACCTGTGCAACAATACCTGCCACATTCCACACAACATAGTAGGATGCCCCATCAGTCAGCACACACTGACAGGTGCAATGCACAACCTCACTCTGGGGGTTCATCCCAGGGTACTGTATGTGGGACACCATCCACTACTGTGATGTGGACAGAAGTTACTCGGCCTGGATATACATATCCCACCACCACCACCAGCACAGTAGACTACTTTGATATGGATGTGATTAGACAGTTATTCACTTGCTGGGACTGAGATGGTATCCATGCAGCACACTGGGCCAGTGGAAGCCACAAGCCACACTGCTGACCCCTTTGCAAATGCTTACCACGGACATGCCACAGATTGCATGGAACTTGCACACACATTTCTAACCCAGACCCTATGCACAAAGGTTAGGCATCCTGTTCTGTGGACCCCAGACAGAGGCAGATTGTATAACAATAGCAGGAGGTACTGCAGGACAGAGCACATTCACATTAAGGGAAGGCATCTGTGGTCAGCACTGGTACTACGCTACGGTCCGTCATAACGGCCAGGCCACGGCCTACTCTGGGAGGGAAATAGACACAAACACTGTGGATGACCACAAGTCCTTCTTCAGTTATGTTACACATATGGACCACATGCCTCAGATATGCTCTGTGTTAATACACACCTACTTAACATTCACCAAACACACGGATATTGGCAACAATCTTGCAGACATGTTCGGTGCACGTATCCCCCCTCCTTCTCCCCCACCAGTTGAAATATTTATCACAGCTGGATGTAACCTCCCTGTCATCTCACATGTCCAGGTGAAGTCTGCCCTCAGCAGAGAAGAACACACAGCATCACTGTGACCTCATGGTATCCCTGGATGTGTGCTACCTGCACTCCGAGAGGACATACAACCGCATATAACACTGATAATTTATCTTGGCCGTACTACAGGATATGTACCTGGACAGTGGCATACAGCAACAGTGGTCCCACACCACTAAGGGGGCACCTTGACTGACCCTGGGAACTACCACATCATACGCATAACCAGCCTGGTCTGCTAAGCTATGGAATTATGCAGTATGGGATGCATATGCAGTGATATTGGGTACCTGCAGACACTTGTTGCCAGCCAGTGTGCCTTTGTGATGGGCTGATCCTGCCTTTTGAACCTGGCTGACATTTCAAAGCAGTCACTACAGCCATTGCTGGGGGCAACACACAGACAACTGCTGCCAGGATCATGGCCTAAGACTGATTGACATGTAATGTATGGTCATCCCCTTTTGGTGGAACTACATACACACAACATATCACATGGACATACCTATGGATACAGACCTAGGACACATTTGGAAGGTTCACAGTATGCACACTATTAACCTGCTACTTTGCATTACCTGTGTTTGTCGCAGCTGGTTGCGTTACCACTGCTTCTGCTTGCTGCTGCTACTGTCACTGCTGACAGCTTCGGGTGACAGAGTCACAGTGTATAATTTTTTTTTTTTTTTTTTTTGCTCTCTCTCTTTCTCTCACTTCTCGCTCTCCCTCTGTCTGCTTCCAGACAGTGCAATGAATGTATTGGTTGCATGTGTGGAGTGTTAGCACTGGATGCTTTTGTAGGTATCTGCATAGGTCCATGTGATGGCCTCTGCACCAATTGTAAGCCAGCATTTGCTAATTGCATACAGCCAGTTGTGTACTGATTGCAGCTCTCACTGTGATTTCAGGTCAGTGCTATAAAAGGGTATGTGGGATAGGCGTTGCCCTTTCAGATTGTAAGGGCGGGGACCATGCTGGTATGCTGTGGACAGTGTTCTGTGAGTGTAAAGGTTAGTATTTCTCTCATGATTCAGGCTTTGTTGTATATTCACATTTCTCCATTCCTCTCTCATGTTCCCTGTAGCAAGTGTGCATGCACAATGACTTATATATATATATATATATATATATATATATATATATATATATATACATATACATACATTTATATATGTATTTTAACTGACATTATTATCTACAAGCTACCAAGCTGTTTCTGTTCACACACTACTATTATGGGAATCCAGTAGTTTTGACAGTAATTCTAAATGACAAGCTTTGTGTACTACACATCCTATATTCCCTTTACATTCATCCCTACTATTACATGTTATATTTATTTTAGCACAATATTATTGTAAAAGAGTCATGGCTTAGTGGTAGGTCATACAGACTAGTGTTTCCAAGGTCCTGGGTTTAGGACTGACAGTGGGATTTTATTTTGCTTTTGAACTGAGTACAGGACCTGTCAATCAAAGTGACTAAGGCACTTTTAAGCAGTTGTAACCGGGTTAGCGCTGGTTTGCGCAGAGCTCATGCATGCGCACTGCCAGTTAGCTCCGCACACACAAGCGCACACCTGCTTACAACCGCTTAACGGTGCTTACTCTGGCGCACACCTGCGCTATTTTCTTTGAAAGAAAAGAAAATGGGAAGACAGGAAAGTGGTGAAAAAGGGGTCACAAAGAGGGTAAGACAGTAGGGAAAGAAGCATGGGAAATGAAGGAGGGGTGTAGGTAAGGCCCATAGCTGCCAATTTCTTCATCAGCAACAGCTGTGCATATGTATCTAATTTGGTGTGACATTTGAAACCTTCCACTTCTGAGAGAGGTGTCAGGACAACAATAATACTTGTTGTACAGCCAATTGTAATTGATAGTTTCCATGTCCAGCAGACATGTGTGCGGAATGGGCAGCTATGTATGGGGCGTAATTTTTTTGTGGGTACAGAGTGCCCTTTTTTTTTTTTTCAGGTGAGAGTGGTATGTCAGGTGAAGGAAGTCAGTACAGCTGGGGAGGTAGGTTGGGTAGGTAAACAGACAAGACAAACAAGACGCATACAGGGGCGGTGTATGACACATGTGGGGGGGTTACACAATTGACGGGGACGGAAGTTTGGATATCCAGAGCCCATGAGCCCACAGATGGCAACAGTGGTACTGATATCCCCACCCATAGGCAGTTGCCACTGTTCCTTCACTGCCCAGGACAGGGCTGTTCTGGGGGCTGTGTAGGCCAGGCAACAGGCATGCCCGTTAGTTGTGCCACCCATGCCTCAAGCTGGTGTAGGGGCTCGAGAACAGAGTCCCGAATCTCCCTAGGCACCACAGTCCAGATGCTACGGAGGGTGAGTGGTGGTTCTCCTCTGGCCACACTTGCAGAGGGGGGGCGAGCCCCATCCCCTGCAGCGCTTCCACCCGCAGGTGGCACAGGGCCACCGGAGTTCGGAGGAGGGTCCAGACTCGGTACTAGTGCCAGGTGCACTCGCCAGCTGAGGTGGGAGAGGTGGGTCCGCTGGAACCCCTCTTCCCTGTCATCCTATGTTTTGCATTATGTCATGACAGTTTGGGTTAGTGACATATAATACCATTCACAATTAGTTGTAACAGCATGCATTAGTATTCCCATTAACCAAACACCCAGATATTCACACCATTGAACAGCGTGCATAACACATGCATAATTTGACCAGAAATACACAGTCCAACAACATGCAGGGTTAATTGATGGCAACAGGCCATCAGGTTTGGATGTATGAACAGGGCAGATGCATCAACGGACATGCAAATATATATGACCCAACATGACAAACATCCAGGGGTATTCATTGTGATTGCACATACCATTTTCACGTGGAATGGGTTATATGTGGTTATAGGGTGGGGTAAAAAAAATAATATTAACACCTTTGAATACCAATACATATGCTGTACATTTCTAATAGCTAAAGTTATATACACACTACTGTTGTAACTACAGTTTCCTATATGATAACTATTTCAACTTGGTGATAGGACTGTTACTGCAACATCAATATACATTTTATTGTTCTTTATACACATTCATATCTAGCTTTATTCAGCTACATCATCCTGCTACATTTGCTTTATATAGCTGTAGACAAGTCTGGATGTTTGGTATATCATACAATCATCCTATCTGCATATTGCAGACTGAGAGCAACATATCCAGATTTTGGGATACACATTCCAGATGCAGCAACACTTTGAACAGATTTCGCTGTTTGGTTTTGGTTCTCACGTGCATTTCATTCTGTCTTGACTGCAGTATACTTTATTCAGGGGTTATTACTACTGTATTGCTGGATTTATGACACTTTCTCACACTCTCTCACTTGCTTTCATTTTACTATTCAGGATGGTACTTACTTCTAGGCTTTATTGACATGTTTTACCTGTAGTTATTACAATCCTTTCCAGCAGTCTCACTTCTGTCATGTTTCAGTATTTCAACAGGGATATATTTCACACATGTGATTTCATCATCTTCTGAAGCTATACCTTTCAGCCTGCTGCAGGTTGTGTACTATTTTCTTAGAAGGTAGGGCATTTTTATTTCAGAATATATGACAGACAGTTTCATTTTTTGGTTTAACTTACAGGCTGAAACACACTTTTGTAATCAAGCAATACTTGCAGACACTTCCACACTGTTACTTGCACAATTTATTCCTTACTGACTACACTGCACTCTTTTGCTGACTGTCATACTTTTATATTTCTTTACAGTTACTGGTAGTGGATTACTGACCTGCCTGGTGGCGCAACCGCACCAGCCTATCACCATAGGCTCTGCGGTTCGCAGAACGGACACCTGCAGCTGTAATATAAATGAAGTAATATTGGAATACACATCTCCATAATATCAGCTAGTTTAATTTCTTACATACATAATTAAATGTAACTTACTCAGTAGTGGGGCGTTGGGTGTTTGCCGGGCCTCCTGGATCCAAAGGTTCAGTTGGTCCTGCTTGCATCTTTTCAGGTCCGCATGGTGGTGATGGACCTGCTCACCTGTCCTTGGAATCCCTGTGGCACTGGTGAGATCATGAGCCAACCGGTACCACGCCTCGGCCCTGTATGCTCCCCAGAGGACCTGGCCCTGCATGAGTTGGGCCTCATGATTGTGGACTAGGAGCCAGACCATGTTCCTGGACTCCTCAACGCCCCACCTCTGTGCTCGAAAGCAACTACCCTCTCCTACTCCTGTCATTCTGCCTGCAGGTCAGTTCTACAATCGTTTATGCTGTGTATTCCTGTCTATGGGGCTTATATAGCCCATTTTTCCCGCACATATCTGTGATTGGCCATTTTGGAATTGTATCAACTTCAGTAAACCTGCATTGTCATGCTCCAGTTTGTATTCATTCCTATATATTAGCTATTATTGCATTTCTGGGTACTGCTGTCATGGCTTAGTGGTTTGGTACCTTGACTATGGTGTATAGTATCCTGGGTTCAAACCTGGCCACTGCTTTTTATTTTTCATGACTGTCTAGACATGCTGAGGGGTGTGTCTGTGTAAAGGCAGTTTTGATACGGCTTGCTCAACGCGTTGCCCGTCGGTTAGCTTGTTTGCTGCGCAGCTCTGGCGAACGGGCACGCTGCTTTAAGCCTCATTTGGCTATAAGCACGCATATTATGCTCAGCTCAGCTAGGGGCACATAGATTCAGCGTGTTAAACTACTGCTCAGCTACGGGCACTCATTTTGCACCAGTTAAACCACTGCTCACCCACGGGCAGATGCACTCACCCTGTTAAACTGTAGCTCAGCTATGGGCACATCTGGCATTTTTTATTCTTTTGTTACCTCACATTTCTTCAATATAAATGGGCTATTTCATTACATTTTACATAAAATGTGATTTTATGTGTACATATTTGTCAGGGACTTGTTTCCTGCTTATTTTGCTAAAAATAAAAAATTGGTGTTGTGGGGGCTTGAACCATTAATGCCTGCTCTTCAGCCAACATCTCTACCGCTACGCTATTGCTTCCTGGCTTATTTTGCATATTTAGTTCTTATATGCTTTCCCACTGACTGCTAACTGTAGCTGCGCTACGGGCATGCTCGCGCAAATGAGCGCACTCACGGTTAAAAATTTTTACAATTTAAAAAAATATATATAACATGTTTATTTATATGTTTTCTGTTTATAGTCTGTGGGGGCATGTGTTGTGTTCTGTTTATTCACATTTCCGTGGACTCTGTCGTGGGTGTTTACTTTGGGAACTTTTCCTCTTCTGGGGGTGTGTCCGCTTACAGGGCTCGGCCTACAGACACGCCCCCTACTCTCTTACACGGACCGTGTTAGCCTTAAGTGTGATTCAGCATGCTCTCATGAATATGCAGAGCATGCTGACATCACTCCGTTTAACTGCAGCCTCCGTGTATGAGTTATAACTCTTACACGGAGGCTTCGTGAATCCTGCCCCACATCTGCACTTGTTTCCCATCTTTCCTGTAACTAACATACTGGGAAGCACTAGAAAGCCTTAAACTGATACAAGCCTTCTAGCTTAGAAGATTGACTTTGGAATGATTAAGTAGCAGTTTTCTGTGCTTTCTTGCTGTATTTAATTGTTTTCTGCCCAAACACTGATTTTCCAGTGTTCCTTGTTTATTTAAAAGCTTGTTTTTTTTCACATATTGTACTTATTTGACTGCCTGCACTTTTAAAAAGTTATTTTTATTTAAATAATTTAATTGTTGTAGGCTACACAGTAAAAGGCAATAGCATTTTCTGATCATTTGTAAAGCTGTTTTAAGTGTATTTTTTACTGTTTTGGCCTTATCTTTAAAAAAAACTAAAATAAAACAAGAAAATTCCTTGTTTCCCGCTTTTCTAAGCAAGTATGGTCCAGTTTTCTGGCTAGTGCTGAATTCAGGGCTGTGTTACAAGTTTCTGAGCTGCCCATTCCTAACTTGGATAGAAGGAAGTTTCTCTGTTCACCTGTGAGAGAGCCTATCTGTCCCTGGAGGAATGGTTCCAGCCCAGAAGTTAGTAGTTTATTGGCCATTTTGGGCTAATTTCTATCTCTTTCATTTCCCTGCTATAAAAAACATGTTTGCATGGTTTTGCGTGCCGGGCAGTGCCGTTTAGCTAGGGTTAAATTATTCCTGGCTTCACTAAGTCTCCTCTTCAGTTTTCCCTTGAAACTAGTCTAACTCTCAAACTAAGCACTCAAAAAGCATCCTACAGCCTAGTACCTGTTCAGACCTAATAGCAAGCATTAATATACTCTGACACTTGACTACCCAGCAGGGCAAGGCTCTTTATTCACCCCTCACCAACTAAGCGACTAAGCAGCTCACCCTACTATTCAGGCCTGACTAAAGGGCAATTTCAGGTGTACTCTCCAGTCCAGCTGGTGAATCTGGGTATCCTGAGGCAATGTTACAACTACCTCATGTACACTGACAACCCTCTCCTCTTACCACAAAACACTAACATATGTGAGAGATGCAATTATACAGCCAAGCTGGAGGCTAAGCTGTCTCCACCCAAGACTGGAACAGACAGTCAAGAGGAGAAGGTTAACTCCTGCACCACACCTCCAGCCACACACAGACCTACTAAAACAGCACTGGCAAAAAATACACATAAATACACAAATCATACTCAGAGGCTCTAAATAAAAACCTGAAAAAGCATCAGAGACCTCCAAAGCAGACACCCAAATAACCTGCACCTCCCGTCACAAACCAGACAACACATAAAACACAAAATCAGTGTGCTGCACAATCACAGCCCTTAAGGTGAAATAACATATCTAACACACTAGTAATAGGTGACTCTATAGTCAGGGACACTGATGTCCCACTCACTAGGCTGGACAATCAGAAGGTTACTGTTAGCTGCCTGTCAGGACCCAGAATTCGCCACATAACACACGACTCAGGTCGCTCCAGAACAAGTACAAATATGAGTCTGTCATTGTTCATGTTGGTGTGAATGACCTGAGACGTACCTCCCTGGACTGCATGAAAAGAGACATGGAAGAGCTCTCTGATCATGTAGCCCAGGCGGGTATGACCCTGACCCTGAGTAGCATCCTGCCCTCACCAAGCATGATACCTTAGTATAAAGAAAAAAATATCAATTTCAACAATTGGCTAAGCTTCTGGTGTCATTCAAAGAGGATCCAGTGTCTGTCAGCCTGGGACGACATGCTCGACAAGCCACATTGCTTCGCAAGAGACGGCTTGCACCTGTCACTCCTAGGCTTTCAAATACTAGCCAAGGCTCTTGCTGCCAAAATAATGCCTTTTTTAGGCAAGGCTCAAAAGTCAAACCCACCCCCATAAATAGCACAATTAACAAAAAACTGAGGGTTATGCTACTCAACACCAGGAGTTTAAATCTCAAAATGCACGTGCTTGAAGCACTCCTCAGTATGGAGAACGTTGATATCTGTGCAGTAACTGAAACCTGGTTCAAGGCTCCAGAGAGCACCCCAGCACTACCAGGCTACAACTTGTACCACACGTTTCGGCCACAGAACACACACCAAAACACAAAAGGAGGGGGTGTATTCATATTCATCAAGGATACCTACACCTCCAGGTTAGTGATGCAGCATGATATCTGAGATCATCCATGTGCAACTAACATCGGGAAAATCTGCAATTGAAATTTTGGCCTGCTACAGATCACCCTACATGACCCAGAACCACCACTCCACCTTTCTAGAGACACTGGAAAACATGAAGGTCCTACCGAACACCCTGATATTGGGTGATTTCAATTACCCTATTATTAACTGGGAAAAATACTCAAGTACAAACTCCCAGGCCCAACGCTTCTTGGAATTCATCAAATCAAATGCCCTGGATCAGCTGGTAAACTCCCCTATCAGAGGTGAAAACATATTGGACCTGGTCATCACAAACATGGGCGACAGTTGTTCCACACCAGAGGTCAACCTGTCACTGGTTAGATCAGACCATAAACTAATCACTCTGGATGTCCACACCCCACCACCAGCCCTAACTAAGGAAACCACTGTAAAAACCTTTTCTAAAGCAAACTTCACCTTACTTAAGACAGAGGTGGTAAGTTTCACAACCCCCACACTAAAGGATAATGCTGCCCAAGATGCAGAAACCTTTACAAATGCACTCTATGAGCACCTACAAGGATGCATGGATCATGCCATCCCTAGCAAAACCGACTCACTCCTCTAAGAGAAGGAAACCAGTCTGGTGGACCCCTGCCATAAACAGGCTATATAATAGAAGGAGGAAACTAGTTAAGAAAAAAAGCAAATCCCAAGAAGGAAAGACATCCCTGATCAGTATCAGTAAGAAACTAAGGTCCCTTATAAAATCATCCAAGGCTAACTTCGAAAGAAAAATAGCCAAGGATTCAAAAGATAACCACAAAGCCTTCTTTAGCGATGTTAAGAATCTAAGTGGCAACTCACAGATATGCACTGAACTAGTGCAAAATAGCACAAAATATACTGAATCTACTGATATTTCTAACATCCTGGCAGATAGATTCAGTGCTTTACCCCCTCACCCCAAAAAAGGCCCACAACAATACCAGAAAAGTGTAGTGTTCCAGAAATCACAGATGCACAGGTGAAAATAGCCCTTTCAAAAGCCAGAAACACAGCGTCAATGGGGCCAGATGGTATCCCAAGCTGTGTCTTGCACGAACTACAGAAGGAACTAACCCCCCCCCACCTAAATACGTTGCTCAACCTCAGCATCTCCACAGGCTATCTGCCCATAGAATGGCACACAGCAATGGTTATTCTACTCCACAAAGGAGGGTCGACAACTGACCTTTGTAACTATCACCCCATAAGCCTGACTAGCCTGGTCTGCAAGGCTATGGAGCGCATCATCATCATGGAACTCATTAACAAAGACACTGGAAACCTCTAAGCACTTGACCCGACCCAGTTCGGCTTTGTTAAGGGCAGATCATGCCTTCTAAACCTGGTTGACTTCTTCGAGACAGTCACCAAGGCCATAGACAAGGGAAAGGTTGTTCACACAGCCTACCTTGACCTCACCAAGGCTTTCAACACCATTCTCCACTCGAGTATTACAGAAAAACTCACCAGCTTGAATATAAACCCCTACGTCAGGAGATGGGTTGCCAACTGGCTTACAGACAGAACTCACAAGGTAAGAATAGCGGGTCCCAGGTCCAACTCTACACCAGAAGTGGTGTCCCGCAAGGCTCAGTCCTGAGACCCCTACTGTTCGGCATATACTTCTCAGAAGTATAGGCAAAGACAGGAAGACTATGGCTAACCAAGTTCACCGATGACTGCAAACTGGGAGCCATAACTGACTCTCCGGCTGACATGGACATCCTCCAAAAGGGCCTTACTGAGATGGACACCTGGTGTCAAAGTCATGGCCTCAAGCTAAATGCCAAAAAATGCATAGTCATCCCATTTGGGAAAAACAAAACACCCACGAATTACCACATGCGTGGCAGCCCCCTTAATACAGAAGAGGTAATAAGAGATCTGGGGACCCAGGTAGACAGTAATCTCTCCTTTGACAATCATATTGCCAAAGTAGTTAGGAAATCCTTCTATGTGTCTCATCTAATTACTAAAACATTTTGCATCTAGAAATAAAGAGGTTATAGTGCCCCTCTACTCATCTCTTATTAGACCCATCATAGAGTACAATGCCCCATTTGGGATGTACCTCACAAGATACTTCCAACAGCTGGATAGACCACAAAAGTATCTCACCAAGAGGATTACTGGCCTTAAACATATGTCCCATGCAGCCCTACTGAAAAATCTCTGGCTGTACTCAGTGGAATATCACTTACTCAGAGGTGATCTCTGCCTGACTTACAAAGCCGTGTCCAATTCAGAATTGATGGACATGCTCCACCTAAAGAAATCCAAGTCACTATGAGCCACGCACTCAAGTGAGCTAAACCTCACCACAACAATAAATAGAACATGCTGGAGGGATAAATTCCTGTCACAGAGATTTCCCATGCTTTGGAACAAAATTCCAAACTACATTAGGCAGTGCCTCTCACTAACACTCTTCAAGAGAAACCTTGACGAGTGGATGGGTAACAGAAAATATACCCCTGGGATCACTTCATTGACTCTGCTTGACAGAGGATCAGTTAATTAATCAATGTGGTGGTGAAAGCCAACACACTCTGGCTAGGCTTATAAATGTCCTTGGGCAGATAGCCTAGTACCTACCTATGAACCTATGAACCTATTTAAACTGTATTTGTTTTAATACTGCTACACACTCGTGTGCTAGCATGCACTGCACTTGAATTGTTTTTAGTCCTGTTTTAGCTGCTTTTCTACAAAACAAAAAAAGTCTAAGCTTGTTTCTTACCTTTCCTGTAACTAGTCTAGTCCCGATACACATTTTCTTTATCCAGGACTGCATGTAACCTTCTGAAGCCCCAAGCCTTTCTGTGTTGGAGGGAAGCCTTGTAGCTTATCAGTGGGAGTGGTAAGCACCAGGTAGCCTATCTACCACATGAGGAGTGGTTTCTGGCCCTGAAATTGTAGTTTATTGGCTGTTTGGTCAGTTTTTACATCTTTCAACTTGTGGTTTAAAAGCCCACATTTGCACTTGTTTCCCAGCTTTCCTGTTACTAGTCTAGTCCAGATAGAGATTTGCTGTATCCAGAACTGTTTGTAAGCTTCTGAGCCCCCCAAATCTTTCTATGTTGGAGGGAAGCCTTCGAGCTTATCATTGGGAGTGGTAAGCACTAGTTAGCCTATCTTCCACAAGAGGGGTGGTTTCTGGCCCAGAAATTGTAGTTTATTGGCCGTTTGGGCAATTTTCCATCTCTTTCAACTTCTGGTTTAAAAGTTCATGTTTGTGCTTGTTTCTCAGCTTTTCTGTAACTAGTCTAGCCCAGATATAGATTTGCTGTATCCAGGACTGTGTATTTAAGCTTCTGAACCCCCCAAGCCTTTCTGTGCTGGAGGGAAGCCTTCTAACTTATCAGTGGGAGTGGTAAGCACTAGGTAGCCTATCTACCAGAAGAGGAGTGGTGTCTGACCCAGAAATTGTAGTTTATTGTCTGTTTGGGCAGTTTTTTCATCTCTTTCAACTTTCTAGTTTAAAAGCCAGCTTTTGTGCTTTTCCCACCTTTCCTGTAACTAGTCTAGTCTAGATACAGATTTGCTGTATCCAGGACTGTATGTAAGCTTCTGAGCCCCCAAGCCTTTCAACTTTGCTTAGTTGTAAAGGAGCCCAAGCTGTTGTAGTTTTCTTTTCACTTCT
>NC_056737.1:1182506273-1182586793 GCF_019279795.1 Protopterus annectens
TTTTCCTTTCAAGGTACTTCCCTGGGATTTTTGTATTTCAAGGTTAACTTTCCTGTGGTTTGTATTTCAAGGTACTTCCCCTGTTTTTGTATTTCAAGGTTAACTTTCCTGTGGTTTGATTTCAAGGTACTTCCCCTTTTGTTCCGATTTCAAGGTTAACTTTCCTTGTGTTGATTTCAAGGTACTTCCCCTTTTGTTCCGTATTTCAAGGTATATCTGGGTTTCCCTTGTTTTCGGGGGCCCCTTCCCCTTTGGTTCCGTATTTCAAGGTTAACTTTCCTTGTGTTGTATTTCAAGGTACTTCCCTGTGTTTTTGTTTTCAAGGTTAACTTTCCGTGTGTTGATTTCAAGGTACTTCCCTGTATTTTTGTATTTCAAGGTTAACTTTCCTTGTTTTAAATTTAAGGTACTTCCCTTTTGTTTTTGATTTCAAGGTTAACTTTCCGGTGTTGATTTCAAGGTACTTCCCTGTGTTTTTGATTTCAAGGTTAACTTTCCTTGTGTTCCTTTTCAAGGTACTTCCCGGATTTTTGTATTTCAAGGTTAACTTTCCTTGTTTGATTTCAAGGTACTTCCCGTGACCTTTTATTTCCCGGTATACTGGGTTTCCCTTGTTTAAGATTCTGGTCCTTATGTACTCTTTTATTTCCCGGTATACTGGGTTCCCTTTGTTAAATTTTTCCAAAGGGGACTTCCCTGTGTTTTTGTATTTCAAGGTTAACTTTCCGTGTGTTTTTTTCAAGGTACTTCCCTGTATTTTTTTTTCAAGGTTAACTTTCCGTGTGTTTTTTTCAAGGTACTTCCTTGTTTTTGATTTCAAGGTTAACTTTCCTGTATTTAAATTCCAAAGGGGACTTCCCTGTGTTTTTGATTTCAAGGTTAACTTTCCTGTGGTTTGTATTTCAAGGTACTTCCCTTTTGTTTTTTATTTCAAGGTTAACTTTCCGTGTGTTGTATTTCAAGGTACTTCCCTGTGTTTTTGTTTTCAAGGTTAACTTTCCGTGTGTTGATTTCAAGGTACTTCCCCTGTGTTCCGTATTTCAAGGTTAACTTTCCTGTGTTTTTAAATTTTAAGGTACTTCCCTTTTGTTTTTGATTTCAAGGTTAACTTTTTGTGTTGTATTTCAAGGTACTTCCCTTTTATTTTTGTATTTCAAGGTTAACTTTCCGTGTTTGTATTTCAAGGTACTTCCCTGTGTTCCGTATTTCAAGGTTAACTTTCCTTGTGTTGTTTTCAAGGTACTTCCCTGTATTTTTGTATTTCAAGGTTAACTTTCCGTGGTTTGTATTTCAAGGTACTTCCCTGTATTTTTGATTTCAAGGTTAACTTTCCTTGTGTTGTATTTCAAGGTACTTCCCCTGTGTTCCGTATTTCAAGGTATATCGGTTTCCCTTGTTTTTTTCAAGGTACTTCCCCTGTTCCGTATTTCAAGGTATATCTGTTCCTGTTTTAAAAGGTATTCGGTTCCTTAGTGTTAACGTATTTCAAGGTAACTTTCCCTGTGGTTTGATTTCAAGGTATATCGCCTGTGTTTTTGTATTCTCAAGGTAACTTTCCCCTGTGTTCTTTTATTTTTCCCGGTAATTTTTTCCCCTTGTGTTCGTATTTCAAGGTATCTCCCCTTTTGTTCGTATTTCAAGGTTAACTTTCCGTGTGTTACTTTTTCAAGGTCAGCTATACCTTGTGTTCCCTTTTTATTTCACAGGTATACTGGTTTCCCTTGGGGTAACCCTTTTAATTTTAGGTATACTGTGTCCTTTGTTTTCACATTTATTTGGGTTTCCCGATGTTACGTATTTCAAGGTACTATCCGTGTGCTTTGTATTTCAAGGTAATTTTTTCCCCGTGGTTTGATTTCAAGGTAATCTTCCCTGTGTTTTTGTATTTCAAGGTAACTGTTCCTGTGTTTTTGTATTTCAAGGTACTCTCCCTGTGTTTTGTATTTCAAGGTTAACTTTCCTGTGTTTTTGTATTTCAAGGTAACTTTCCCTGTGTTTTTGTATTTCAAGGTTACTTTCCGTGTGTTCTTTTTTCAAGGTAACTTTCCCTGTATTTTTGTATTTCAAGGTTAAACTTTCCCCGTGGTTTTTGTTTTCAAGGTAACTTTCCCTGTGGTTTTTGTATTTCAAGGTTAACTTTCCCTTGGGGTTCTTTTTTCAAGGTAATCTTCCCTGTATTTTTGTATTTCAAGGTAATTTTTTCCCCGTGTTTGTATTTCAAGGTAATCTTCCCTGTGGTTTTTGTATTTCAAGGTAATCTTCCTTGTGTTACCTTTTTTTCAAGGTAACTTTCCCCTTTTGTTTTGTATTTCACAGGTATATCTGGTTCCTGTGGTGTTAACGTACTTCTCAAGGTGCAGCTCATCACCTTGTGATCTCTTTGTATTTCACAGGTATATCTGGTTCCTGTGGTGTTAACGTACTTCTCAAGGTGCAGCTCATCACCTTGTGATCTCTTTGTATTTCACAGGTATATCTGGTTCCTGTAGTGTAACGTACTTCTCAAGGTGCAGCTCATCACCTTGTGATCTCTTTGTATTTCACAGGTATATCTGGTTCCTGTAGTGTTAACGTACTTCTCAAGGTGCAGCTCATCACCTTGTGATCTCTTTGTATTTCACAGGTATATCTGGTTCCTGTAGTGTTAACGTACTTCTCAAGGTGCAGCTCATCACCTTGTGATCTCTTTGTATTTCACAGGTATATCTGGTTCCTGTAGTGTTAACGTACTTCTCAAGGTGCAGCTCATCACCTTGTGATCTCTTTGTATTTCACAGGTATATCTGGTTCCTGTGGTGTTAACGTACTTCTCAAGGTGCAGCTCATCACCTTGTGATCTCTTTGTATTTCACAGGTATATCTGGTTCCTGTGGTGTTAACGTACTTCTCAAGGTGCAGCTCATCACCTTGTGATCTCTTTGTATTTCACAGGTATATCTGGTTCCTGTAGTGTTAACGTACTTCTCAAGGTGCAGCTCATCACCGTGTGATCTCTTTGTATTTCACAGGTATATCTGGTTCCTGTAGTGTTAACGTACTTCTCAAGGTGCAGCTCATCACCGTGTGATCTCTTTGTATTTCACAGGTATATCTGGTTCCTGTGGTGTTAACGTACTTCTCAAGGTGCAGCTCATCACCGTGTGATCTCTTTGTATTTCACAGGTATATCTGGTTCCTGTAGTGTTAACGTACTTCTCAAGGTGCAGCTCATCACCGTGTGATCTCTTTGTATTTCACAGGTATATCTGGTTCCTGTGGTGTTAACGCATCTCAAGGTGCAGCTCATCACTGTGATCTCTTTGTATTTCACAGGTATATCTGGTTCCTGTAGTGTTAGCACTTCAAGGTGCAGCTCATCACCGTGTGATCTCTTTGTATTTCACAGGTATATCTGGTTCCTGTAGTGTTAAAGTACTTCTCAAGGTGCAGCTCATCACCTTGTGATCTCTTTGTATTTCACAGGTATATCTGGTTCCTGTGGTGTTAACGTACTTCTCAAGGTGCAGCTCATCACCTTGTGATCTCTTTGTATTTCACAGGTATATCTGGTTCCTGTAGTGTTAAAGTACTTCTCAAGGTGCAGCTCATCACCTTGTGATCTCTTTGTATTTCACAGGTATATCTGGTTCCTGTGGTGTTAACGTACTTCTCAAGGTGCAGCTCATCACCGTGTGATCTCTTTGTATTTCACAGGTATATCTGGTTCCTGTAGTGTTAACGTACTTCTCAAGGTGCAGCTCATCACCTTGTGATCTCTTTGTATTTCACAGGTATATCTGGTTCCTGTAGTGTTAAAGTACTTCTCAAGGTGCAGCTCATCACCGTGTGATCTCTTTGTATTTCACAGGTATATCTGGTTCCTGTGGTGTTAACGTACTTCTCAAGGTGCAGCTCATCACCGTGTGATCTCTTTGTATTTCACAGGTATATCTGGTTCCTGTAGTGTTAACGTACTTCTCAAGGTGCAGCTCATCACCTTGTGATCTCTTTGTATTTCACAGGTATATCTGGTTCCTGTAGTGTTAACGTACTTCTCAAGGTGCAGCTCATCACCGTGTGATCTCTTTGTATTTCACAGGTATATCTGGTTCCTGTAGTGTTAACGTACTTCTCAAGGTGCAGCTCA
This sequence comes from Protopterus annectens, assembly GCF_019279795.1. Classification (NCBI taxonomy): domain Eukaryota; kingdom Metazoa; phylum Chordata; order Ceratodontiformes; family Protopteridae; genus Protopterus; species Protopterus annectens. Next base: position 1,182,510,400 of record NC_056737.1, read on the forward strand.
TCACCGTGTGATCTCTTTGTATTTCACAGGTATATCTGGTTCCTGTGGTGTTAACGCATTCTCAAGGTGCAGCTCATCACCGTGTGATCTCTTTGTATTTCACAGGTATATCTGGTTCCTGTGGTGTTAACGTACTTCTCAAGGTGCAGCTCATCACCTTGTGATCTCTTTGTATTTCACAGGTATATCTGGTTCCTGTGGTGTTAACGTACTTCTCAAGGTGCAGCTCATCACCGTGTGATCTCTTTGTATTTCACAGGTATATCTGGTTCCTGTGGTGTTAACGTACTTCTCAAGGTGCAGCTCATCACCTTGTGATCTCTTTGTATTTCACAGGTATATCTGGTTCCTGTAGTGTTAACGTACTTCTCAAGGTGCAGCTCATCACCTTGTGATCTCTTTGTATTTCACAGGTATATCTGGTTCCTGTAGTGTTAACGCATTCTCAAGGTGCAGCTCATCACCGTGATCTCTTTGTATTTCACAGGTATATCTGGTTCCTGTAGTGTTAACGTACTTCTCAAGGTGCAGCTCATCACCTTGTGATCTCTTTGTATTTCACAGGTATATCTGGTTCCTGTAGTGTTAACGTACTTCTCAAGGTGCAGCTCATCACCGTGTGATCTCTTTGTATTTCACAGGTATATCTGGTTCCTGTGGTGTTAAATCTTCTCAAGGTGCAGCTCATCACCTTGTGATCTCTTTGTATTTCACAGGTATATCTGGTTCCTGTGGTGTTAACGCATTCTTCTCAAGGTGCAGCTCATCACCTTGTGATCTCTTTGTATTTCACAGGTATATCTGGTTCCTGTAGTGTTAACGTACTTCTCAAGGTGCAGCTCATCACCTTGTGATCTCTTTGTATTTCACAGGTATATCTGGTTCCTGTAGTGTTAACGTACTTCTCAAGGTGCAGCTCATCACCGTGTGATCTCTTTGTATTTCACAGGTATATCTGGTTCCTGTAGTGTTAACGTACTTCTCAAGGTGCAGCTCATCACCTTGTGATCTCTTTGTATTTCACAGGTATATCTGGTTCCTGTGGTGTTAACGCTTCTCAAGGTGCAGCTCATCACCTTGTGATCTTTGTATTTCACAGGTATATCTGGTTCCTGTGGTGTTAAGCGTGCTTCTCAGGTGCAGCTCATCACCGTGTGATCTCTTTGTATTTCACAGGTATATCTGGTTCCTGTGGTGTTAACGCATTTCTCAAGGTGCAGCTCATCACCTTGTGATCTCTTTGTATTTCACAGGTATATCTGGTTCCTGTAGTGTTAACGTACTTCTCAAGGTGCAGCTCATCACCTTGTGATCTTTGTATTTCACAGGTATATCTGGTTCCTGTAGTGTTAACGTACTTCTCAAGGTGCAGCTCATCACCGTGTGATCTCTTTGTATTTCACAGGTATATCTGGTTCCTGTAGTGTTAACGTACTTCTCAAGGTGCAGCTCATCACCGTGTGATCTCTTTGTATTTCACAGGTATATCTGGTTCCTGTAGTGTTAACGTACTTCTCAAGGTGCAGCTCATCACCTTGTGATCTCTTTGTATTTCACAGGTATATCTGGTTCCTGTAGTGTTAACGTACTTCTCAAGGTTCAGCTCATCACCTTGTGATCTCTTTGTATTTCACAGGTATATCTGGTTCCTGTGGTGTTAACGTACTTCTCAAGGTGCAGCTCATCACCTTGTGATCTCTTTGTATTTCACAGGTATATCTGGTTCCTGTAGTGTTAACGCATTCTCAAGGTGCAGCTCATCACCGTGTGATCTCTTTGTATTTCACAGGTATATCTGGTTCCTGTGGTGTTAACGTACTCTCAAGGTGCAGCTCATCACCGTGTGATCTCTTTGTATTTCACAGGTATATCTGGTTCCTGTGGTGTTAGCATTCTCAAGGTGCAGCTCATCACCTTGTGATCTCTTTGTATTTCACAGGTATATCTGGTTCCTGTAGTGTTAACGTACACTTCTCAAGGTGCAGCTCATCACCTTGTGATCTCTTTGTATTTCACAGGTATATCTGGTTCCTGTAGTGTTAACGTACTTCTCAAGGTGCAGCTCATCACCTTGTGATCTCTTTGTATTTCACAGGTATATCTGGTTCCTGTAGTGTTAACGTACTTCTCAAGGTGCAGCTCATCACCGTGTGATCTCTTTGTATTTCACAGGTATATCTGGTTCCTGTGGTGTTAACGTACTTCTCAAGGTGCAGCTCATCACCTTGTGATCTCTTTGTATTTCACAGGTATATCTGGTTCCTGTGGTGTTAACGTTTCTCAAGGTGCAGCTCATCACCTTGTGATCTCTTTGTATTTCACAGGTATATCTGGTTCCTGTAGTGTTAACGTATTCTCAAGGTGCAGCTCATCACCGTGATCTCTTTGTATTTCACAGGTATATCTGGTTCCTGGTGTTAACGCATTCTCAAGGTGCAGCTCATCACCTTGTGATCTCTTTGTATTTCACAGGTATATCTGGTTCCTGTGGTGTTAACGTACTTCTCAAGGTGCAGCTCATCACCTTGTGATCTCTTTGTATTTCACAGGTATATCTGGTTCCTGTAGTGTTAACGTACTTCTCAAGGTGCAGCTCATCACCGTGATCTCTTTGTATTTCACAGGTATATCTGGTTCCTGTAGTGTTAACGCATTTCTCAAGGTGCAGCTCATCACCGTGTGATCTCTTTGTATTTCACAGGTATATCTGGTTCCTGTGGTGTTAACGTACTTCTCAAGGTGCAGCTCATCACCGTGTGATCTCTTTGTATTTCACAGGTATATCTGGTTCCTGTGGTGTTAACGTACTTCTCAAGGTGCAGCTCATCACCGTGTGATCTCTTTGTATTTCACAGGTATATCTGGTTCCTGTAGTGTTAACGTAACGTACTTCTCAAGGTGCAGCTCATCACCTTGTGATCTCTTTGTATTTCACAGGTATATCTGGTTCCTGTGGTGTTAACGTACTTCTCAAGGTGCAGCTCATCACCGTGTGATCTCTTTGTATTTCACAGGTATATCTGGTTCCTGTGGTGTTAAAGTACTTCTCAAGGTGCAGCTCATCACCGTGTGATCTCTTTGTATTTCACAGGTATATCTGGTTCCTGTGGTGTTAACGTACTTCTCAAGGTGCAGCTCATCACCGTGTGATCTCTTTGTATTTCACAGGTATATCTGGTTCCTGTAGTGTTAACGTACTTCTCAAGGTGCAGCTCATCACCGTGTGATCTCTTTGTATTTCACAGGTATATCTGGTTCCTGTGGTGTTAACGCATTTCAAGGTGCAGCTCATCACCGTGTGATCTCTTTGTATTTCACAGGTATATCTGGTTCTGTGGTGTTAACGTGACTTCTCAAGGTGCAGCTCATCACCGTGTGATCTCTTTGTATTTCACAGGTATATCTGGTTCCTGTAGTGTTAACGACTTCAAAGGTGCAGCTCATCACCGTGTGATCTCTTTGTATTTCACAGGTATATCTGGTTCCTGTGGTGTTAACGTACTTCTCAAGGTGCAGCTCATCACCGTGTGATCTCTTTGTATTTCACAGGTATATCTGGTTCCTGTAGTGTTAACGCATTCTCAAGGTGCAGCTCATCACCGTGATCTCTTTGTATTTCACAGGTATATCTGGTTCCTGTGGTGTTAACGTACTTCTCAAGGTGCAGCTCATCACCTTGTGATCTCTTTGTATTTCACAGGTATATCTGGTTCCTGTGGTGTTAACGTACTTCTCAAGGTGCAGCTCATCACCGTGTGATCTCTTTGTATTTCACAGGTATATCTGGTTCCTGTAGTGTTAACGTACTTCTCAAGGTGCAGCTCATCACCTTGTGATCTCTTTGTATTTCACAGGTATATCTGGTTCCTGTGGTGTTAACGTACTTCTCAAGGTGCAGCTCATCACCGTGTGATCTCTTTGTATTTCACAGGTATATCTGGTTCCTGTGGTGTTAACGTACTTCTCAAGGTGCAGCTCATCACCGTGTGATCTCTTTGTATTTCACAGGTATATCTGGTTCCTGTGGTGTTAACGTACTTCTCAAGGTGCAGCTCATCACCTTGTGATCTCTTTGTATTTCACAGGTATATCTGGTTCCTGTAGTGTTAACGTCGTTCTCAAGGTGCAGCTCATCACCTTGTGATCTCTTTGTATTTCACAGGTATATCTGGTTCCTGTGGTGTTAACGTACTTCTCAAGGTGCAGCTCATCACCTTGTGATCTCTTTGTATTTCACAGGTATATCTGGTTCCTGTGGTGTTAACGTACTTCTCAAGGTGCAGCTCATCACCTTGTGATCTCTTTGTATTTCACAGGTATATCTGGTTCCTGTGGTGTTAACATACTTCTCAAGGTGCAGCTCATCACCGTGTGATCTCTTTGTATTTCACAGGTATATCTGGTTCCTGTGGTGTTAACGTACTTCTCAAGGTGCAGCTCATCACCTTGTGATCTCTTTGTATTTCACAGGTATATCTGGTTCCTGTGGTGTTAACGTACTTCTCAAGGTGCAGCTCATCACCTTGTGATCTCTTTGTATTTCACAGGTATATCTGGTTCCTGTGGTGTTAACGAAGTTCTCAAGGTGCAGCTCATCACCGTGTGATCTCTTTGTATTTCACAGGTATATCTGGTTCCTGTGGTGTTAACGTACTTCTCAAGGTGCAGCTCATCACCTTGTGATCTCTTTGTATTTCACAGGTATATCTGGTTCCTGTGGTGTTAACGTACTTCTCAAGGTGCAGCTCATCACCTTGTGATCTCTTTGTATTTCACAGGTATATCTGGTTCCTGTAGTGTTAACGTACTTCTCAAGGTGCAGCTCATCACCTTGTGATCTCTTTGTATTTCACAGGTATATCTGGTTCCTGTAGTGTTAACGTACTTCTCAAGGTGCAGCTCATCACCGTGTGATCTCTTTGTATTTCACAGGTATATCTGGTTCCTGTGGTGTTAACGTACTTCTCAAGGTGCAGCTCATCACCTTGTGATCTCTTTGTATTTCACAGGTATATCTGGTTCCTGTGGTGTTAACGTACTTCTCAAGGTGCAGCTCATCACCTTGTGATCTCTTTGTATTTCACAGGTATATCTGGTTCCTGTAGTGTTAACGTACTTCTCAAGGTGCAGCTCATCACTGCAGTCTAAAGTAGCTGATTGGTTAATGTTTCTCTCTCACAGCTTAAGGGATTTGGGGTTCATTGCTGACCTCTGGTTACAAACCTTGTGGCTGTTTTCAGAGTATTTCTTTCTTCTCCAATTTCTTCTGAAAATAAAAAGGCTGCAGTAAATTGTTCATCTATGTAGCATTTTGTTTACCCCTGTAGCACGCGCCATAGCTGAAAAGGACCAGAGAAGGATCAATTCACTTATCTGGTCAAAAAATAAATAAAACAAAATTAAAACCTGCATTGTTCATTTAGTATTTAATGTAGAGGATTAAGGCTATAAGCTAATGAGCTACTTCCTGTTGTACAGGGTTTGATTCCGTTTGCTTGCATTTGCCTACTGTGAGACTCTAAACAAGTCACTTAACCAGCTGGTACTCTAGGGCAACTGGGAAATTGGGTTACACTCCTCGAAGATCTTTTGGACATATGTTTAGTAATTGCCTAAGAGTTTATAAAGGGTGCACAGGTACTCCTGTTGTATGTTGCTGTAGTCCCTTAATGTATTTCTCAAGTGTAACTGGTGCTCATAATTTAAGGGGTGTACAGGTACTCATGCTGTATGTTGCTGTACTCCCTTAATGTACTTTTCAAGTGAATCTGGTGCTTGTAATTTAAGGGGTGCACGGGTACCCCTGCTGTATGCTGCTGTAGTCCCTTAATATATTTCCCAAGTATATCTGGTGCCTGTAATTTAAGGGGTGCACAGGTACTCCTGCTGTATGTTGCTGTAGTCCTTCAATATATCTCTCAAGTGAATCTGGTGCTTCTAATTTAAGGGGTGCACAGGTACTGCTTCTGTATGTTGTTGTCATCTCTTAATATAGTCCTAAAGTGTATCTGGTGCCTGTAATTTAAGGGGTGCACAGGTACCCCTGCTGTATGCTGCTGTAGTCCCTTAATATATTTCCCAAGTGAATCTGGTACCTGTAATTTAAGGTGTGCACAGGTACCCCTGCTGTATGCTGCTGTAGTCCCTTAATATATTTTCCAAGTGTATCTGGTACCTGTAATTTAAGGTGTGCATCGGTAGTTCTCTTGTGTGCCTTTGTGTACATGTGTTCATGTAACCTATCCATCTGTATTGATGGTGAGCATTCAGACGTCGGCATGCTGTACACCATCCCTTGCTGAACCCTCCCAGCAACTCGAATTTGGGTCCTCACTGCTGACTCCACAGCTTCCACGAGTGGCAACTTTCCGGGTGTGTTCTGATGCAGTACCATGAGCATGTACTCCCCCTAAGTCACTTACCACTCATTAATACACATGAGGGAATCTCCCACTAAATCACTTACCTCTCATTACACAGATGAGGGACTCTCCCCCTAAATCACTTACCTCTCATTAATACAGATGAGGGACTCTCCCCCTAAATCACTTACCTCTCATTACACAGATGAGGGACTCTCCCCCTAAATCACTTACCTCTCATTAATACAGATGAGGGACTCTCCCCCAAAATCACTTACCTCTCATTACACAGATGAGGGACTCTCCCCCTAAATCACTTACCTCTCATTAATACAGATGAGGGACATTCCCCCTAAATCACTTACCTCTCATTACACAGATGAGGGACTCCCTCCCTAAATCACTTACCTCTCATTAATACAGATGAGGGAATCTCCCCCTAAATCACTTACCTCTCATTAATACAGATGAGGGACTCTCCCCCTATATCACTTACCTCTCATTAATACAGATGAGGGAATCTCCCCCTAAATTACATGCCTGTCATTACACAGATGAGGGACTCTCCCCCTAAATCACATGCCTGTCATTACACAGATGAGGGACTCTCCCCCTAAATCACATGCCTGTCATTACACAGATGAGGGGATCTCCCCCTAAATCACATGCTTGTCATTACACAGATGAGGGACTCTCCCCCTAAATCACATGCCTGTCATTACACAGTGAGGGACTCTCCCCCTAAATCACATGCCTGTCATTACACAGATGAGGGACTCTCCCCCTAAATCACATGCCTGTCATTACACAGATGAGGGACTCTCCCCCTAAATCACATGCCTGTCATTACACAGATGAGGTGATCTCCCCCTAAATCACATGCCTGTCATTACACAGATGAGGGATTCTCCCCCTAAATCACATGCCTGTCATTACACAGATTAGGTGATCTCCCCCTAAATCACATGCCTGTCATTACACAGATGAGGGATTCTCCCCCTAAAATCACATGCCTGTCATTACACAGATGAGGGAATCTCCCCCTAAATCACTTACCTCTCATTAATACAGATGAGGGACTCTTCCCCTATATCACTTACCTCTCATTAATACAGATGAGGGACTTTCCTCCTAAATCACTTACCTCTCATTAAAACAGATGAGGGACTCTCCCCCTAAATCACTTACCTCTCATTACCACAGATGAGGGACTCTCTCCCTAAATCACTTGCCTTTCATTACCACAGACTAGATGGCCTCCACAATCCTTCTGGTATATAGCATGGTAGCCCTATGTATCTGGCCACCTGACAGAGACACCTGCTCAGTCGCACTACAAGGTAGAGAAATGTATGCTTGCTAAAATATTATTTAAACCTGGTGAAAGGTAATATCTACCAATTGTTAGGACTATTCATCACTTTAGCAGGATGACTGTTGTGTTAATGTTCTGCTATATTAAAAGTGATAGATATTTATCTGCCTTCCTGACCTTTTTCACCTTTGCGTGGGTAAGCCTTCAGTTAGCCATTACTGTCATGTGAAAAGGTTGTTTGTGAATCAACACAGAAACTGTTACCAATTTTTCCATGAATGTGTGTGCATTTAGTGGACATCTATTAGCTACAGTGTTCCAATTTTCCTCCATTGTAACATAATCACTTAACCAACAAAGTCTAGGTTATTAAAAAAATAATAATTATGTGCACTTTGATTACTCATGTCCCATGTTGTGTGTGTTACTTCTTTAAAACTTATTTAGCTCTTGTACTCTGTCTTTGCATGGCTTCTCTTGAAGCCAAGGGGTCATTTTGGGTGTCCTTCTCAGTATGGTCTCTGTCGTATTCATGTCCTTGTGAAGATGAGGTCTCCAGGAGACCACATGGTACTATAAAGAGCATCTTCTAACTGTAAGAACTTAATGTTTTCTCTTTGCATGGCTTCTCCTTTCCCATGTCCTTTTTTACTGCTTTGTCAGATGTTATACTCACCTTTAGGCTACCTGACAGGAACTACTCCATGGCACCTTTTTAGTTTTTATTGTCATTGTTGCTTTCTCCCCACACGTATAACCCTTTCCTGGGTTACTGCTTCCTAGGTACATTAGTTTGCATTTTATCTTTTGCATTAATGCTAAGTTGACATGGTGTACATTATGCCTGCCATCTGACAAAGTCCCGTCTCATTCTTTTTCCTGCATCTTTTGGTGTTATGTGCCATGCTGCATGCTGCTAAGTGGGCTGCAAAAGGCATAAGTTTTCTTCCATTATCACTTCAGAACTGATTGTGTATTAATTAAAAGTGAGTAGTCCTAATAGTGACCCCTATGATACCTCAGTGGTGGCCATTCCTTCATCCGAGTGGGTCCCATTTGCTATTACTCTTTGTTCTTTTGACTAATCCATGCTTTATCCATGATACTATCCCATGACCCACTCAAAGCCAGTCTTTTGTGTTGACTAACTTTTTGCATAATACTATGTGCCGTGCTTTGCTAAGGTCTAGGAAGGCCTTAGCTGTGCTAGGTTTCCTACATGCTGCCCTGGTACCCACCCAGTCAAAAAACTTTTTGTATGTTCTTCCTGCTCTGAATACATATTGCCCTGAGAGTCCTGCCTGGTATCAAATTTTTTCCTTCACAGGAACTATGAATTTCCCAACACCTGAGGTCCAACTCACACGTTAGGAGTTTTCAGCCATTCTCCTGGTCTCACTTTCTTTATGGTGGTTACATGCACACTTCTGTCTTCAGGAACCTTTCCCTTCCTGCTGTAATCTGTTAAAAGGTTAGTTAGTGGTATTAATTTTTATTCATTCTTCCTTTTCTAGTTTGAATCCCATTAGATATTGTCTTGTTCACTAAGAATCTTTCCTAGCCTTTTCTTTGAAAGGACTGGAATTGGTCTCCAGTCATTTCTACAAATTGTGTATGATAAATACTCCCTCCCCCCGTTCTTGTCTGAAAACTGAGTGGAGGTATTTTTTCACTAGTCACGAATCAAGACACAGTGCACCCCATTGTATCCCATGCTACCAATAACAGTCATTGTGTACATGATCTGTGTTTTTCAGAAGGGATTTCAGAATACTGACCACTAAAAAAACCCAATAAAGCAACATTATTGTTCAGTTACGCTCTCTGCAGTCCTCTGGCCTTGATGATAGTCTGTTTTCAGTAGGTATCTGTAGTCCTTTTCTTCACAGCATGTTTTAGTTTTCATCGCTGACATCCTCACATCAATTTTTCCATTCCCTGTACTACCTTCCACATTTCTGCATTCCTGCTCTGCTCTGTTAATTACGTCCATCTGCAGGTTCTTGCAGGCTATTATATTCCTGTCCGTCCATTATCCCAGCATAACCTTCTTCTGTCTGACCTTTTTCACCTTTCTGCCACTGTTCTGTCTCCTTGCTATGTTGACATTCTTAATTTATTTATTTATTAACTAACTGAACTGGTCTACTGCAGACCCTTTTCACCCAGAGGCCAAAAGGGCAGAAGGTAAATGCAGTACATACGAATAAAAATTTCAGGGAGGAGGAATAAAACTAGATACCTGAAGAAAATGCATAAGAGAGTATACAAATTTCCAACTGACAATTACTTATACCAGAAATATTTTTTTAATTTTTTTATTTCAGATCAGTTCTGAAGAAAACAACAAAGTCTAGATTTTCATTTTTCCTTTAGAGTATGCATCTGTAACCCTGCTTTGTGTTGTTCCCATGACTTAGCACAAACTAGCTAGCTACATGATGTTGATGTGGGACTAGCTAGAAGTAAAAAACAAAAAGAACTCTTTTAAATCTCTGTATCATTATGCATCACTGTAGCATAGAGTTGAATGGCTACGTGCTACTAATTAATTTAAATTTGTGGTCCTGGGTTTGATTCCCTCAGCCCCTGATTATGGGTAGTGTAATTCTGGCAAATGTAATTCTTCAGACCAGCACTGCAAGATCATCCAACAAGAGATGTGGGTCTTACTAAATAAAAACAAAATAATGATCTGGATAAATGTTTGCAGTAATCTTTCAAAGGTCAAGAGTCAGATGGGATCAATCTGAGAGGCCATGAGCATTGTTGCATTCCTGAGGACTTTTCTGAAGGCATATTGTTCAACATGTTGGGGTGCTTTGTAAGCAGTTAATTATCTGATCAGTCAATGTATTTTAAAAGAGTACTGATGACAGAACTAGTCAGGACTCTGCGCACTGAGATCTTTCACCAGTTTTTAATACTGCGACAAACAAAACATTTCCACAGTGAACAGAAATTAATCATCTTTACAAGCAGAGAAGCTAAATATTTTTATTGCTGGCATTTTTCCTATCTTTGATCCCCCTGTACCAACCCATCTGGCTCATTGTACGCATTACTCCATTAATCTTTGTATTTCCCCAATCTCAGTCAGTTGTAATCTTTACTGGTGGGCGAGTTGACCAATACTGGACTCCCCTCCTAGGTGGGTTGTGTGCTTTTCTATATGCAGCTTTCTTCCCCCGGTACCTCTCAACAACTTCCCCAGGGTGTACTGTACAATCAGCACAAGGGAGCACCACTCACTCTCCAAAGTGACTATCCTTACTGAATACCGTGTTCTCCTCCCCCCCCCACCTAGTAGGGAGCAGATTCTTCTGCTAGGTCCTGTGGCCAGACAAAATTTTTCTAGAGGGACAAATGCCCCACAGGTTAAGTAATTTCTTCCATTCTAGAATGGTTGAGCTGATTCTGGCTGTTTTTTTTGCCATCCCCAAATCCCCCATACCGATCAGTGCAAAGTGCCATGATTAGCAGCCATGCACAGGGTGTGAGTGCTCCTGTGTGACAATTGACGTAACATGCTAGCGAGTGCACAGTTACATGTTAATGAGGAAATCCGTGCAAGTCTGCTGCACAGAATATACAAATGAAAGAAACCAGAATGGCAGATTGATTCACAAGCTTATAAAAAGCTGGTTCTGAGTAGCAGTAATTACCCAGTTTGAATATCAAGATTTGTGGTTTACATGACAGAGCATACACACAAAGAAAAGGAACAGCAGTGACACAGCAAGATGTGTTGGGAGTTGTCGTCAGAGCTAGTGATCATAATGCTGTGCATTGTGGCCATCTGTATAAGTGGAGGAAGTATAGCCGGCCTTAGGCATAGGACAACTAAGTGGCCACCTAGGGTGCCGCTTTAGTGGGGGCACTTTACCAGTATTTATTTGGTATAGGTAGACCAGGATGGGGCACTGGGTGGTGTGGTGGGGGGTGCCATTGTGCCCTTTGCCTAGGGCACCAGTTGACCTAAGGCCGCTCCTGGGAGGAAGTACAGGCAGAGACTGACGTACCATGTCCTTTTTAAGTCCAATAGACATCCGACCATTTCTGAGTGGACAGGCATAATGGAAGTTACTATATCAAACTGCATTGTCCACAAGCTGAATCAAAGCATATGATGTTATGGTTACTGTTGTCAACAAAAATGGTATGTGTATCATTAACCATAGCTACAGGGAACTTCCTGTGACCTGTGAGGGACATGCTAATAATATCACAAGTGTCAGGCCTTTCAAATCCTTAACCAGTTCCTCAACATTATGTTACAACATATGGAGGAACATAATGTGGCTCCCAAGGGCAAGAGAAGAGTAAAATGACATAGTACAGGCCTTCTGCGACATCACCCATTTCTTTCAGGGCCTTGGATACATAACATGCACTCAGATTGATGTTGCTATAAGAACCTTACTTAGGGAAGACGGCTTGAGCTGTGTAAACAGAAAGGCTTTCATTTCTTGTCCTGCCAAGTGGTCTGTAATGGCAGGGCATTATTTATAATGTGAAAAAAATCAGTCCTCAAGGGTTGCCAACACTATAAGCTCCACACCAGAAACAACATTAACATTCATACGTTTTTTTTAATTTTGTTCCTGGTGTGGAGCGTACAGTGTTTGTAACCCTTGATGACCAATTTTTTTCATAGGTTCATAGGTTCATAGGTAAGTACTAGGCTATCGGCCCAAGGGCCTACGTAAGTCTAGCCAACAAGGTTCCCTGGCTTACGACACCCAAGAAAGTTATTTTCCTGTGCCACTGTCGAGCAGAGACACAGAAGTGATCCTTGGGGTGTATTTCCTATTTCCCATCCACTCATCCAGATTTTTCTTGAAGAGTGCTAATGAAGAACTTTGCTTGACATAGATGGGTAGCCTGTTCCAGAGTATAGGAAGTCTCTGGGACAGGAATCTATCCCTCCAGCATGTCCTGGTTATTGTGGTGACACGGTTTAGGTCCCTACAGCGTGTAGCTCTTTTTTTTCTCATTTTCTGGTTGTTTTTATGTTTCGGTGCTTTTCAAATGGTATAAGTCTGCCATTATTAATAATGTGCCTGTGTGCCACCTGGGCAATTCACATGATTTATATATTTGGCACACATTTTACATATAACAATGCTTTCTGCAGAGGGATTACCCACAGGGTCACCTGGTTGGTAGGTGCACAAAAATCCAGACAGGCCTATACAGACAGGTACTGTGCATGCTAGGAATATGTGCAGTTGTTATTTGTTGTGTGTTGTAAGTGTACTGAATGTGCCCTAGAGCCCTGGTTAATGACCTCTGATAAGCAACCCTTAGACCATTCAGGGTTAGCCTTTAATACAGCCTGTGTGAAAACTCAAAGCATAGCATACCTGGTATATGTACTACTGAAATGATGCTTCTGATGTTTAGACACCCTGTGGGGGCACTTCAAGAAAGTCAGGACATAGGCAACAAGATATCTATTGTGTGCGTCATGCTCCACAAAGTGGTGTTGCACAAATAAATAGAACAGCAGCTGAACATCATAGCAGGGCGGACCCTTGATAGTAGTGATAGCAGCGGCTGGAGTGAAGGGTGGAGCTGAACATCGTAGCAGGGCGGCCATTTGATAGTAGTGATAGGAGCAGCTGGAGCGAAGGGTGGAGCTGAACATCATAGCAGGGCGGCCCTTTGATAGTAGTGATAGGAGCAGCTGGAGCGAAGGGTGGAGCTGAACATCATAGCAGGGTGGCCCTTCGATAGTAGTGATAGCAGCAGCTGCAGGGAAGGGTGGAGCTGAACATCATAGCAGGGCGGCCCTTCAATAGTAGTGATAGCAGCAGCTGCAGGGAAGGGTGGAGCTGAACATCATAGCAGGGCGGCCCTTCGATAGTAGTGATAGCAGCAGCTGCAGGGAAGGGTGGAGAGTCAGGAGAAAAATGTGTAGCAGCATTACCCCACCTGAGGCCGAGGCTGCAGCAGTAGTACCCCACCTGAGGCCGAGGCTGCAGCAGTAGTACCCAACCTGAGGCCGAGGCTGCAGCAGTAGTACCTCACCTGAGGCCGAGGCTGCAGCAGTAGTACCTCACCTGAGGCCGAGGCTGCAGCAGTAGTACCCAACCTGAGGCCGAGGCTGCAGCAGTAGTACCTCACCTGAGGCTGAGGCTGCAGCAGTAGTACCCAACCTGAGGCCGAGGCTGCAGCAGTAGTACTCCACCTGAGGCCGAGGCTGCAGCAGTAGTACCCCACCTGAGGCTGAGGCTGCAGCAGTAGTACCTCACCTGAGGCAGAGGTTGCAGCAGTAGTACCCCACCTGAGGCTGAGGCTGCAGCAGTAGTACCCCACCTGAGGCCGAGGCTGCAGCAGTAGTACCCCACCTGAGGCCGAGGCTGCAGCAGTAGTACCTCACCTGAGGCAGAGGCTGCAGCAGTAGTACCCCACCTGAGGCTGAGGCTACAGCAGTAGTACCCAACCTGAGGCCGAGGCTGCAGCAGTAGTACCTCACCTGAGGCTGAGGCTGCAGCAGTAGTACCCAACCTGAGGCCGAGGCTGCAGCAGTAGTACCCAACCTGAGGCCGAGGCTGCAGCAGTAGTACCTCACCTGAGGCTGAGGCTGCAGCAGTAGTACCCAACCTGAGGCCGAGGCTGCAGCAGTAGTACCCCACCTGAGGCCGAGGCTGCAGCAGTAGTACCCCACCTGAGGCTGAGGCTGCAGCAGTAGTACCTCACCTGAGGCAGAGGTTGCAGCAAAAGTACAAGACCAGAGCATGCCTCTCAACTGTATTGATTTTCACAGAATGTCCAGATTGTTGCCTCATATTTTTGGTCTGTTTCTCAAAAAAATGTTGTTTTTTGGCAAATCACTGGCAGATTATTGAGGTTTGAAGTCAGAAAATAATGACAGACAGTTGAGTTTCAGACTTCATACTCTTCAGAAAATACATGCTAATGCAAAATCTGTATTTCTATCTAAGTTTGTAAGAGCAGTAGTTAAAATGTGTCTCTATTTTGGGGCCTTTGTCCACCCATTATTTTTGGCTTTGTCCAGATTTCTTGCTCTAAGAGATTGACAGATATGGACCAGAGGCAGGAACCCTGAGGCAGAGGCTGCAGGAGCAGCAGCAGTACCTCACCTGAGGCACAGGTGTGTGTATTATACTGCAGCACAGGCAAAAACCAGCTCTGGTCCACAGCAATAGGCCATGCCACAGGCAATGCAGAATCAAATGATGCATTTAGTACCACATCCAAGCTATGCTTCAAACATCACCATATCCTCAAAGGTTGTGGGGGGTAAGAAAGCAGGGTCATCATTTTTTCTAGGCTCCCCCCCCCCCGTGCCTGCTGAGCATCAGGCCTCCTATTCCTCAGACCCTGTCCATTCATTCCTCTGTTATGAGGATTCCATTTAGAGCTGAGGCAAACGCTGTCTAAGGTGTGTGTGGGGGGGGGTATCATTCAGGCAGCCATGAGGGTGCTTTGTGCTCTCACCATCAACCTAGCAATGACAACATTTGAAATACCTATCACTATTCCCTGCAAAGGGGGATAAACAGACTGCATCACAATGACTCCCACAATGCCTTCCCCTTGTCAGTGTAAGCTTCTGTTCTCTCACTGTGAAGACTACCATGGATCAGTGGCTTGGGATAGTGGCAGCATGTGTGGCTGGCTGTAAACCTTCCCCTCCCTTTCTGATAGGATAGTCCCACCGATTGTTCAGGCCAATGCCTGTAAAGTGCCCAAGCTGCTAGCAAACTCTGCTCACCTGGGCTGTAGTCAGGGCTTTATCAGTCTAAACCACCAGCACTGGCAGGCTTTAGTTATCAATACTTTCACAGGAAGGCACAGTGATAGGTGACTGCAACATATAATGTGATGTAGGATGATGCGAGGTAAACGTGATAGTCACATAATCTGGGCCATTGGGGGAGTCAGGTATCACATCCTCCAGTGCCACAGTTATGCTGACATAACATGTTCATTGCTGTGTCCACTGTGCAGTCTTGTGGTGGCAGGACTTGACCTGATCCATGGTATTGAATGGGTAGAACTACAGAACTGTGACCATGCAACCAGAAGAGGGATCCCATGTGTTGAGCCAGAAGTGCAGCACCACCCATGACATGGACTCTTCCATGGCAAAGGGTGGTGGTTCATGTGTTCATAAGCAATACTTGTGCCATCTCATCAATAGTCTATGTAGTCAATATGGTGTAGTCTGTGCCAGGCCTCCTTAAATCTGGAACTTTCTACAGCCATGGGCTATATGTCCTATAGAAACAGATCACATATCACTTGTGTATGTCGTGTGGATGTGCCTGTGAAGATATTTGCCCATAGCAACCTCAGCAGACTTGTTTTGTCACTGTCCAGGTCACCATGCAGATGGTGCATGTCTGCCTGCAAGCCAAAGAGCCCACTCACATTTCCCATAATTCTGTGCATAGCAGCCTTCTGTGTCTGGATCTCTGACCTGCATATCCATTGGTTGTAGCCATATCAAGAACAGTCATAGACTCCGTGAAGTGTCACAGCATCACCTCCCTGTGGTGGGCATGTCTCCTACGTGTTGGCTTGCACGACAGATGTTGTGTGACCTGGCTACAAATGTAGAAACAATGAAGTACTTTAAGGTAGAAAATATCTTCAGGATCTAGTGCAGCCATGTACTCAGCCTATACCTCTACAGGGGCCTTTGTAATGGTGAATGTGGGTGACCCCATTCTCTGTAGTTTTGCAGATTCAGCTACTGTGCCATCAAGCCATGTCACTTGCATGTGGCCATCATCCTCAGCCACAGATATCATGCCCTTGTTCTGTTGTGCTGGACCCTACAATAGTAGGAGATGTGAAGGGATGAACAAACAGGATGCCATTGTCAGCCCACACATACGACTCCATATCTTCTAGTGGCATGCATACTGGTAAACGGTGCTATAGAATACTGGTAAACGGTGCTATAGATATACTGGTAAATGGTGCTATAGAATACGGGTAAATGGTGGTATAGATATACTGGTAAACAGTGCTGTAGAATACTGGTAAATGGTGCTATAGAATACTGGTAAATGGTGTTATAGAATACTGGTAAACAGTGCTATAGAATACTGGCAAATGGTGTTATAGAATACTGGCAAACAGTGCTATAGAATACTGGTAAATTGTGCTATAGCTATACAGGGAAACGGTGTTATAGAATACTGGTAAATGGTACTATAGATATACTGGTAAATGGTGCTATAGAATACTGGTAAATGGTGCTATAGATATACTGGTAAATGGTGCTATAGAATACTGGTGAATGGTGCTATAGATATACTGGTAAACGGTGCTATAGAATACTTTCAAAGATATACCTTCTTATGACAGATGTTGCAATTTTATGACCAGAGTAGCCAGGAAAACCAGATATGCAAGGGAGTCTTGATCAAGTCTTCACTTCAGCCATTCAGTGGTCAGTGCTACACATTTGCAATTATGGACATTACTAACTAAGTCCTCTCATAATGACACATGGGTGCTTAGTACATCACCATCTCCCACAGTCAAGCCATCCCAGGTGCTAGAAGCTGATACCTCAGACTGGTGAGCAACACACCTTGACTTCTGTTAGTTGCCTCTGTGTTAGTAGTTTACCTCTGTGACATACCTGTCATTTTTAATGTACCATGCCATTTCCTTTGCATGACACATCATATCTGTAACACACCATTGCACCTGTAGTAAGGCACTATTATGGCCACACAAAGCATTCATGTCTTGCACCAGAGCCTGAAAAATCTAGTTGCAATACTAGTTTTCTGCATCACCTTTGCCTAGGAGGTGCATGCTATGAGTGCAGAGGGCTTGCAGTGAAGTAAATTCTTATGGACAGTGAACCTTTTCTAGGTGTTGCCTCTCCCAAGTGGCCATGTCAGCACATTTATACTAGGGGGACAAATAAGCCAGTCAGTGGGAGCATATGCTATGCTGTGACATGCACACAAGTATGACCATAGCATCCTTCCTTTAACAAACTTAATTAACAGGTGCAGTTACTGCTATGCATAGCCTCCCCCCTCTTAAGTTACTGCACACATCGTTCTACATTTGGCCCTGAGTCCCCCAGCCATTATGGCATGTAATTCCCATAATTCCCTGTGTTCATAGCTTGTCACCCTCCCCCCACCACACACAGGCAGATAGTACTACTATGCCATGCCAGTGTGATGCGATCTCTCTTACATATACAACAGTATGTGTCTCTCACTCTCCCTGTCCCCCATCACAGAATATGTGGTCATAGATCAAGTACTTTATGAGGTAGGATTCCTTTCTTAATGCTGTAATGCTGCATAGGTACAGAGATTTTAACAATTTTAAAACCAACAATTTTCTCTTACTTTGTGACCATCATTGTGAGGTGAGCACAGCTACATAGAGCTCCATTCAGCTTCTAACTTGGAGAACTTTAATGAAACTGGCTGCTAGATAGGAACATACTCTATGAATTGTACAAGTTCCTTATTCCCTCTGTATGCAAACAGGTGAGCTCCAGTGTCTAAGGTTAAAACTATTCCAAAACAAACCTTTAGTTCAGTCCCAATTCCCTTTGCTCTACTTATCCTTAAAGAGCTTGCTAGCAACATTTGGTTTCTGTAAGCTGAAAAGCTCTAACATAGTATATTGTCTTACTTACATTTCCTGGCTCCTGATTGTTTTTTTCTTTTCTATTTGAAATCCCACCTGCTGGGGTTGCTCCGCCCACTCCATTTGCCCTTCAGGCTCACTCCGCTCCCCTACCCTGCCCCCATATCTCACGGTCCCCAGTGCTTTTACTCTTGAGCACTAGGCAGACACTCCCTCACTGTATCCATCCAATTAGATGCACTTCCTGTTATCCTGTTTCCTCCTCCTAGACCTATAACATGCTCGTGCTGCACCTGTCACCTCTTACTACAGACACTCCCACACTCTATCCATCCAATTAGATGCACTTCCTGTTATCCTGTTTCCTCCTCCTAGACCTATAACATGCTCGTGCTGCACCTGTCACCTCTTACTACAGACACTCCCTCACTGTATCCATCCAATTAGATGCACTTCCTGTTATCCTGTTTCCTCCTCCTAGACCTATAACATGCTCGTGCTGCACCTGTCACCTCTTACTACAGACACTCCCACACTCTATCCATCCAATTAGATGCACTTCCTGTTATCCTGTTTCCTCCTCCTAGACCTATAACATGCTTGTGCTTCACCTATCACTTCTTACTACACTCGTATTACTATCTCACCTCACTACTTATCACCACAACACATTCCAGACACCCACTTTTCATCACACCACTAACCCACCTTACCATACTACTCCATGTACATATCTCACCATCAGTCCTACACTTGTCAATATTACTAGCCTCCAATATTTTCCATTTAAATTAATACCTACTAAAGATAGTCACTATAATCCTCAGTTATTTAAATTAATACCTACTAAAGATAGTCACTATAATCCTCAGTTATTCAACAATGAGTTTATCAAACGAATGAAACTACTTACCAACATTGCCTCTAGGCTACTGCTTTGTGGTGTAACAGTCAAAAAGGTGACATCCACCCAAACCCTGGAACTCTTTCAGATAACACCAACCCATCTAATCACTCTAGTCTCAACACCCCCACATATCCAATCCTAAACAGATGAAAATCAGACCTATTGCTAAAGAATATTAATATTAGAAGTACAGCCAACAAATTAGACATCCTCTATGCCACTCTAGCTACATACTCCCCTGACATAGTCATGATCACTGAAACATGGCTAAAACTGGTACAAAAGATAATGAAATACTACGGGTGGATAGACTCAACAAAAGAGGAGGTGGAGTTGCTATCCTCTTTAAAGATCATCTCACTTTAACTTTCCTTGAATGCAAAACCCCACAACTGGACGGTGCAGAAATCATCTACACCACAATAACTATAAACTCAAGAAAAACAGTTATATAATTGGCTGCTATATCCCACTTGGAAATAATGTCCCAGTTATAGAATGTCTATTGCACTGGGCAGGTAGTACCCTTAGTCAGGAGACATTCATACTGGGTTATTTTAATTTAGACTGGTTTGCATGTGATACAGATCACCCCATCCATCACATAAACTTGAGAACCTACCCGAATAAATAAAGCTAGTAAAAAACAATCCACCTTGGATTGGATATTATTAAATAACTCCTCTCACTCATTCCAATCAGGTTGCCTTCCTGATGGTCTGAGCGACCACCTACCCACATTTCTTATATGACAACACATATTCCCACCAAACCTACTATGTTTAAACAACTCAGAAAAAACATAACTTTAATCTTGACAACTTCCTAGCTGACCTACAAAGGTTTAATTGGACTCCACTCAAATATCTTGACCTAAATGATGCAGTGAACCACTTTAATAAATCTTTCTTAGATATATTAAATGCATATGCCCCTGTTAGAACCATGAGAGTAAAATCAAACTATGCCCCTGGCTAAGCAGGGACAATAGGGCCCTTCTGAAAACTAGAGATAAAGCCTGGGAACTGTGGCATATGATTAACACAGTAGTTTCTAAACAACAGTATCAAGACCTTAGAAATAAGGCAAAAAAACCCAGATAAAACAGGATAAAATACATTTCTATCATAACATTCAAAACACATATCAAACAAACCCTCAAAAATTCTGACCAGCTATAAACTCAATCTTTCACCCAAGAAAATCTACTACACCAATACCAAACATCTACAACAATTCCGATAGCATAGCTACCATTTTTAACAAACATTTTCTGACTCTATAATTGCCCTTTCCAAACAGCAAACTCCTACTCCTGATACCGAACCAGCCACGTCTACAACTAGCAATTCCTCGTTCTCTTTCTCCCCAGTTCATGCAGCCACTATAAACTACTCCAGACACTAATACCTACTACCCTTGCCATAGATAACTTACCCAGTGAATACCTCAAAACTGCAGTGGAATCTATAGCCTTCCCAGTATCAATCCTTATAAATAGATCCATTCTCGAATACATAGTCCCTCAACTGCGGAAAATCTCCCATGTAATCCCACTTCATAAAGGTGGACCTTCCACAGAACGGACAAACTATCAGCCAATTGCTATTCTTTCACCTCTTTCTAGGCTACTCAAAAGGTGTATTTATCTCCAGGTCATGAAATTCTTACTAACAAATAACCTTTTCGCAAACACTCAGCATGGGTTTCGCCCATCACATACTACCACTACAGCTCTCTTATCCTTCACTAATATCATAAACCATCACATGAATAACAACAACTTTGTATCTGCCATCTTTCTAGACTTATCAAAAGCTTCTGATATGGTCTTCCATTCCAAACTAAAAGATGTACTAACTGAACTATCCTTCTCTCCATCTGCCACAGCTTGGTTTAATAACTATTTATCTGGCTGTCAACAGTCTGTTCTATGGCAGGGTGACCTATCTCCACGACTTCCTTTATCCATTGGTGCCCCCCAAGGGTCGATCTTGAACCCTCTCCTTTTCTCCCTCTTAGGTTTATAGGTTCATAGGTTGGTACTAGGCTATCAGCCCTAGGGCCTATACAAGCCTAGCCATAACAATTCCATGGCTATTTCTTCCCACATTATTTACTTTCCTGGACCCCTGTCTAGCAGGGCGACTGACGTGATCCCTGGGGTGAATTTCCTTTCTCCCATCCAATCGTCAAGGTTCCTCTTGAACAGGTCCAAAGAGGCACTCTGCTTGACATGTATGGGCAATCTATTCCAGAGTCTGGGGAGTCTCTGGGTCAGGAACCTATCCCTCCAGCATGTTTTGTTTATTGTGATGACAAGGTTTAGATCCCTGGAGCGGGTAGCTCTGAGGGATTAGGATTTCTTTAAGTGTAGCATGTCCAACAGCTCTGGGTTTGACATGGCCTTGTATGTTAAGCAGAGATCACCTCTGAGTAAATGATATGCGACAGAGTATAGCTGGAGTTTTTTAAGGCGGTCAGCGTAGGGCATCTGCTTTAGGCCTGTGATTATTTTAGTGAGGTATTTCTGAGGCCCTTCCAGTTGTTGCAGATGTCTTGAGAGGTACATACCAAATGGGGCGTTGTATTCTATAATGGGTCTAATGAGGGATGAGTACAGTGGGACAATGACCTCCTTTTTTCTGGATGAAAAGCCCTTTGTGATGAGGTGTGCCACATAGAAGGATTTCCTGACTGTTGTGGCGATGTGGTTATCGAAGGTGAGACCACTGTCCACCTGTGTCCCTAAGTCTCTTATCACACTTTCTGTGTTTAGTGTACTGCCACCTATATGGTAATTCATGGATACATGTTTTTTCCCAAAGGGGATAACAATACATTTCTTGGCATTGAGCTTCAGCCCATGGCTCTGGCACCAAGCATCTGTTTCTGTAAGGCCCTTTTGTAGAGTATCCACATCATTTGGGGATTCAATAATGGCTCCCAGTTTGCAGTCATCTGCAAACTTTGTTAGCCAGAGTCCCTTAGTGTTGACCTGTACTTCAGAGAAGTAGATGCCAAACAAGAGCGGCCCCATCTTTACTAATAATCTACACACAGCTACTCCACATGGTTCTATAATACAGTCTGCAGATGATTCAACACTTATCTGTGACTAATAATCGACACACACCTACTTTACATGGTTCTATAATACAGTCTGCAGATGATTCAACACTTATCTGTGATTAATAATCGACACACACCTACTCCACATTGTTCTATAATACAGTCTGCAGATGATTCAACACCTATCTGTGACTAATAATCTACACACAGCTACTCCACATGGTTCTATAACACAGTATGCAGACGATTCAACACTTATCTGTGAGTAATAATCTACACACACCTACTCCACATGGTTCTATAATACAGTCTGCAGATGATTCAACACTTACCTGTGACTAATAATCTACACACAGCTACTCCACATGGTTCTATAATACAGTCTGCAGATGATTCAACACTTATCTGTGACTAATAATCTACACACACCTACTCCACATGGTTCTATAATACAGTCTGCAGATGATTCAACACTTATCTGTGACTAATAATCTACACACACCTACTCCACATGGTTCTATAATACAGTATGCAGATGATACAACACTTATCTGTGACTAATAATCGACACACATCTACTTTACATGGTTCTATAATACAGTCTGCAGATGATTCAACACTTATCTGTGACTAATAATCGACACACACCTACTCCACATGGTTCTATAATACAGTCTGCAGATGATCCAACACTTATCTGTGACAAATAACCGACATACACCTACTCCACATGGTTCTATAATACAGTCTGCAGATGATTCAACACTTATCCGTGACTAATAATCTACACACACCTACTCCACATGGTTCTATAATACAGTCTGCAGATGATTCAACACTTATCTGTGACTAATAATCTACACACAGCTGCTCCACGTTTCTATAATACAGTCTGCAGATGATCCAACACTTATCTGTGACTAATAACCTACACACACCTACTCCACATGGTTCTATAACACAGTATGCAGATGATTCAACACTTATCTGTGACTAATAATCTACACACACCTACTCCACGCGGTTCTATAATACAGTCTGCAGATGATCCAACACTTATCTGTGATTAATAATCTACACACACCTACTCCACATGGTTCTATTCAACAGTACGCAGATAATTCAACACTTATCTGTGACTAATAATCTACACACAGCTACTCCACATGGTTCTGTGATACAGTATGCAGATGATTCAACTCTTATCTGTGACTAATAATCTATACACACCTACTCCACGTGGTTCTATAATACAGTCTGCAGATGATTCAACACTTATCTGTGACTAATAAACTACATAAAGCTACTCCACATGGTTCTGTGATACAGTATGCAGATGATCCAACTCTTATCTGTGACTAATAATCTACACACAGCTACTCCACATGGTTCTGTGATACAGTATGCAGATGATTCAACTCTTATCTGTGACTAATAATCTACACACAGCTACTCCACATGGTTCTATAATACAGTATGCAGATGATTCAACACTTATCTGTGACTAATAATCTACACACACCTGCTCCACATGGTTCTATAATACAGTCTGCAGATGATTCAACACTTAATCTGTGACTAATAATCTACACACAGCTACTCCACATGGTTCTGTGATACAGTATGCAGATGATTCAACTCTTATCTGTGACTAATAATCTACACACACCTACTCCACATGGTTCTATAATACAGTATGCAGATGATTCAACACTTATCTGTGACTAATAATCTACACACACCTACTCCACATGGTTATATAATACAGTCTGCAGATGATTCAACACTAACCTGTGACTAATAATCGACACACACCTACTCCACATGGTTCTATAATACAGTATGCAGATGATTCAACACTTATCTGTGACTAATAATCTACACACACCTACTCCACATGGTTATATAATACAGTCTGCAGATGATTCAACACTTATCTGTGACTAATAATCGACACACACCTACTCCACATGGTTCTATAATACAGTCTGCAGATGATTCAACACTTATCTGTGACTAATAATCTACACACCCCTACTCCACATGGTTCTATAATACAGTATGCAGATGATTCAACACTTATCTGTGACTAATAATCTACACACACCTACTCCACATGGTTCTATAATACAGTCTGCAGATGATTCAACACGTATCAGTGACTAATAATCTACACACAGCTGCTCCACATGGTTCTATAATACAGTATGCAGATGATTCAACACTTATCTGTGAGTAATAATCTACACACACGTACTCCACATGGTTCTATTAAACAGTACGCAGATGATTCAACACTTATCTGTGAGTAATAATCTACACACACCTACTCCACATGGTTCTACAATACAGTATGCAGATAATTCAACACTTATCTGTGACTAATAATCTACACACCCCTACTCCACATGGTTCTATTATACAGTCTGCAGATTATTCAACACTTATCTGTGACTAATAATCTACACACAGCTACTCCACATGGTTCTATAATACAGTATGCAGATGATTCAACACTTATCTGTGACTAATAATCTACACACACCTACTCCACATGGTTCTATAATACAGTATGCAGATGATTCAACACTTATCTGTGAATAATAATCTACACACAGCTACTTCACATGGTTCTATAATACAGTATGCAGATGATTCAACACTTATCTGTGACTAATAATCTACACACAGCTACTCCACGTGGTTCTATAATACAGTCTGCAGATGATTCAACACTTATCTGTGATTAATAATCTTTACACACCTACTCCACATGGTTCTATAATACAGTATGCAGATGATTCAACACTTATCTGTGACTAATAATCTACACACACCTACTCCACATGGTTCTATAATACAGTATGCAGATGATTCAACACTTATCTGTGACTAATAATCTACACACAGCTACTCCACATGGTTCTATAATACACTATGCAGATGATTCAACACTTATCTGTGACTAATAATCTACACACACCTACTCCACATGGTTCTATTAAACAGTACGCAGATGATCCAACACTTATCTGTGACTAATAATCTACACACACCTACTCCACATGGTTCCATAATACAGTCTGCAGATGATACACTTATCTGTGACGAATAATCGACACAAACCTACTCTACATGGTTCTATAATACAGTCTGCAGATGATACAACACTTATCTTTGACTAATAATCTACACACAGCTACTCTACATGGTTCTATGATACAGTCTGCAGATGATTCAACACTTATCTTTGACTAATAATCTACACACAGCTACTCCACATGGTTCTATAATACAGTGTGCAGATGATCCAACACTTATCCGTGACTAATAATCTACACACACCTACTCCACATGGTTCTATAACACAGTATGCAGATGATTCAACACTTATCTGTGACTAATAATCTACACACACCTACTCCACATGGTTCCATAATACAGTGTGCAGATGATACAACACTTATCTGTGACGAATAATCGACACACACCTACTCTACATGGTTCTATAATACAGTCTGCAGATGATACAACACTTATCTTTGACTAATTATCTACACACAGCTACTCCACATGGTTCCATGATACAGTCTGCAGATGATTCAACACTTATCTGTGACAAATAAGCTACACACACCTATTCCACATGGTTCTATAATACAGTATGCAGATGATTCAACACTTATCTGTGACTAATAACCTACACACAGCTACTCCACATTGTTCTATAATACAGTCTTCAGATGATTCAACACTTATCTGTGACTAATAATCTACACACAGCTACTCCACATGGTTCTATAATACAGTATGCAGATGATTCAACACTTATCTGTGACTAATAATCTACACACAGCTACTCCACATGGTTTTATAATACAGTCTGCAGATGATTCAACACTTATCTGTGACTAGCAATCTACACAACCCTACTCCACATGGTTCTGTGATACAGTCTGCAGATGATTCTACACTTATCTGTGACTAATAGTCTACACACACCTACCCCACATGGTTCTATAATACAGTATGCAGATGATTCAACACTTATCTGTGACTAATAATCTACACACACCTACCCCACATGGTTCTATAATACAGTATGCAGATGATTCAACACTTATCTGTGACTAATAATCTACACACAGCTACTCCACATGGTTCTATAATACAGTCTGCAGATGATTCAACACTAACCTGTGACTAATAATCTACACACAGCTACTCCACATGGTTCTATAATACAGTATGCAGATGATTCAACACTTATCTGTGACTAATAATCTACACACACCTACTCCACATGGTTCTATAATACAGTATGCAGATGATTCAACACTGATCTGTGACTAATAATCTACACACACCTACTCCACATGGTTCGATAATACAGTATGCAGATGATTCAACACTTATCTGTGACTAATAATCTACACACACCTACTCCACATGGTTCTATAATACAGTATGCAGATGATTCAACACTTATCTGTGACTAATAATCTACACACACCTACTCCAGATGGTTCTATAATACAGTGTGCAGATGATTTAACACTTATCTGTGACTAATAATCTACACACACCTACTCCACATGGTTGTATAATACAGTCTGCAGATCATTCAACACTTATCTGTGACTAATAATCTACACACACCTACTCCACATGGTTCTATAATACAGTATGCAGATGATTCAACACGTATCTGTGCAGCACTTCTCTATCAGCTCTTCATTCTCAAACACAGGAATCTTTCACTTCTGTTGAAACATGGTTAGCCAATGCCCATCTAATCCTGAACCCAAACAAAACTACATTATTACTCTTCCAACCTAACAAGACATCTATCTCATGTCCACCATTTAACATAATAGCCAAAGACAATTCTGTGATCTCCCCGACAACCCATACAAAGCTTCTTGGAGTGGAAATAGACAATACCCTAAAATTTGATTCGCATGTTTCTCTAACTATAATAAAAGTCCATAAGAAACTTAGAATTCTATATAGGCACAAAAGGTTCCTGACCTTAATGGTCAAAATTACATTAGCACAAACCCATCTGCTCTCCACTCTACTATATGCCTCTCCAATTTTAACTAATCTTAGGAAAACTGACTTATCTAAGCTAGAAGCATGTTATAATAAAATGGCTAAGTTTGCATTTGACTTCCCATATAGAACACATCATTGTACAGCTTTAAGGATACTAGACTGGCTTGAGCTCCCCAACTTTATTCTTTACAACCAACTCTCTCTAACTCACAAAATTGTAACACAACCAACCAGAACCCCTGTACTGTAAAATCTCATCCTTCCTTACAGTTCCAGCAGACCACTTCACTCTAACAACAAGAACTTACTCACCGTTTCCAAGGCCAATAACACCGCAGGAGAATCTTTATTTTCCAACTATATATCTTGTATATGGAACTCCCTTCCTAACTCCATACTCTCAATCTCATCCTCTAACCACTTTAAACCATCACTTAAAGCTTATCTAAAAGATAAGTGGCATTGTTCATGTACTAACCCCTCATGAGGGCTCTGATACATCACAGTATATCTAAAATATATCCAACTTCTCCCTGGTGTTTAATCCTTTGTTCCTACCAACCTGTCTTAACCTTATATCTTGACATAAGTCATACCTACAAATAGTTCTAGCTATGTTCACAGCCCAGATTTTGTTGTCAAGATGTAACAAATTTTTATGTTCTTACGTATACTACATTTTGTTTACTTTATACTTTTCTGATTATTGTAATGTGTGCATGAAAATTTACTGTTATTCATGGAGCTTTTCTCCCCGGGCCTCTGCTAAAAAAGGACCTGAGTCCAGTCGGACTTTCCCAGTAAACAAATGTTAAATAAATAAATTTTAATCTGATTTCTCTTTACCTCGGTTTTATGGCTATAGGCAGTGTTTTACAAAATGATGGCATTACTTTGTATCATATTGCCGACAACGTGGTGTTTATTCTAACAAGTCCAGAAAGCACCAACGCCTGAGAATCACTGCCTGTACAGAATGTGCAATATCACATTCAGCATATTATGAATAGAAGTTCAATCTGGGGGTCTTACAGGAATTGATTCACCTATTGAGAAGTCCCCAGGTAGATCTGCTTACCTCCAGATTGTTGTTGTTCCTTCGGCTTTTCCCTGTTAGGGGTCGCCACAGCGGAGCCCCAGTCCACTAATGATTGGCAGTAGATTTTCACGGTGCCAGCTCAATGCCCAACCTTCAACGAAGGCACGCCTATTCACGCATGTCTTTCGAATGCCACTCGACTATGGGAAGGACATGCAGACTCCACACAGAAGGCGCTCCAGCTGAGAATCGAACGGGAGAACCTCTTGCTGTGAGGCAACAATGCTACCGCTGCACCACCATGGCTACAGCAGACAATTACAGAATTTTGCTCCAGGACTTCTTGCAATCAGGCCTGGAAGAAAGATGCCATTTTATGCTCATGGACACTGATGTTCATGCATGATTTTTCACCCTTTCCAGTTGATAATCAGGGTTCTTCTAAAGATACAGAATGATTTCTATATAATAATTGTGACTTCTTCTTGGTCCTGGCAACAGGCTCTCCTGTCTTCTCAAAATGGCCAAGGCAATTGCTACAAGCTTCCTTACAGAATGGACTTATTCACAGAGGACAGGGATTTTTTTGTTATTCTCACTATAAGTCGCTTCCAGACAAGGGCATAGCCCATTCTATTAGGGCTCTGGCCACATCAGTAGCTTTTGGAAAGGGGTGGACTCTAGAAATATACTAGAGGTAGCAACTTGGCCATCTGTTCATGCTTTTGTCAAGCACTACAAGCTGTATTCCTTCTCTATGTCCAGAGCAGACTATTCTCTAGTGGTTTCTGGACTCTGATCGATCTTCCTCCCCCTTCATCTATAAGTTATGGTATTCATCCCATATAGCTAAGGCTACTGCAGCAGGGATCTAATGTTGAACATAATAAAACTGCATAAGTAAAACTTACCATAACAGCGTGTGCTTGATAGATCACTGCTGCTCTAGCTGCACATTTTCTCCATTCCCTTATTTTCGCTATTTTTATGCCAGGTTGGGGATTTTATTTGTCTCAGTCCATTTAGTAGGTCTCTAATCTCTTCCTTTTTCTTCTGAGGCAAGAAACCTCTGACAAATTGGGGCCCGAGCATCTGAATCTCTCCAGCTCTCTCATGAAGGGTAGAGGTGGCCTGAGCCCCTGAATCTCTCCAGCTCTCTCATGAAGGGTAGAGATGGCCTGAGCATATGAATCTCTCCAGGTCTCTCATGAAGGGTAGAGGCGGCCTGAGCCTCTGAATCTCTCCAGCTCTCATGAAGGGTAGAGGTGGCCTGAGCCTCTGAATCTCTCCAGCTCTCTCATGAAGGGTAGAGGCGGCCTGAGCCTCTGAATCTCTCCAGCTCTCTCATGAAGGGTAGAGGCGGCCTGAGCCTCTGAATCTCTCCAGCTCTCTCATGAAGAGTAGAGGCAGTCTGAGCCTCTGAATATCTCCAGCTCTCTCATGAAGGGTAGAGGCGGCCTGAGCCTCTGAATCTCTCCAGGTCTCTCATGAAGGGTAGAGGTGGCTGGAGCCTCTGAATCTCTTCAGCTCTCTCATGAAGGGTAGAGGTGGCTTGAGCCTCTGAATCTCTCCAGGTCTCTCATGAAGGGTAGAGGCAGCCTGAGCCTCTGAATCTCTCCAGGTATCTCATGAAGGATAGAGGTGGCCCGAGCCTCTGAATCTCTCCAGGTCTCTCATAAAGGGTAGAGGCGGCTTGAGCCTCTGAATCTCTCCAGGTCTCTCATGAAGGGTAGAGGCGGCCTGAGCCTCTGAATCTCTCCAGCTCTCTCATGAAGGGTAGAGGTGGCCTGAGCCTCTGAATCTCTCCAGCTCTCTCATGAAGGGTAGAGGCAGCCTGAGCTTCTGAATCTCTCCAGCTCTCATGAAGGGTAGAGGCGGCCTGAGCCTCTGAATCTCTCCAGCTCTCTCATGAAGGGTAGAGGCGGCCTGAGCCTCTGAATCTCTCCAGCTCTCTCATGAAGGATAGAAGTGGCCCGAGCCTCTGAATCTCTCCAGCTCTCTCATGAAGGGTAGAGGCTGGGGCAGATGGAAGGTGCACTTCAGCTTTGAAAGATGACCGGCTGGTGTGATCCTTGGCAGGATGCCCAGTATAGCTTAGACTACTGCCGTAGTGATCTATTTGAACATCTCCTGTTATAATAAGTTTTACTTACACAACTGTGCTTTCCTGATATAATGACATTTGATAACAGACCCTATTATGCAGTCTTCCGCAAACTAAATTAACTGAATGTCCTGATTCTCCAGTCTGGACATCAGAAAATTAGATGCTGAAAAAGAGTGCCCCAATACTGATCCCTGGGCTCATGCTAGTGCTGAGAACTATGAAACCCAGCATATACTCAACACGTTCCTTGACTCTGTGTGCTCAAGCTTGTCCCAAAAATGATTATGGCAGTGGAAATGTATGGCAAAGCAATTAATCAAAATAAAAGTAAAATAAATAATTGGTAATGAATGAGAAAATTATTTGGACCAAAGTGACATAACTGTGACCAATGCCTCTCAGGTCACATTGGTAACTTTAAAATAGAAGCAATATAATTGGTATGCAGAGGAGGTGAGTAGAAGGTTATTATAGGGGTACTACTAGATGTGTGGTTAGAGCAGTAGGTTATTACAGGGGTAATACCAGACATATGATAAGGGAAAGTGGGTTATTACACGGATAATGCTAAATATGTGGTTGAGGCAGTGGTTGTTACTGGGGTAATACCAAATGTGTTATAGCAACAGTGAGTTATTGCAACCATAGTAAAATATGTTTGTTTGTGGGCAGTGGGTTATTACAGACTTAATACCGGATGTGTGGTTAGGGGCAATATGTTATTATTGGAGTAATAGCAGCTGCATTTAAGGGCAGATGCTTACTATGTAGGTAGTACAAAATGTGTGATTAGTAGCAGTGAGTTATAATGGGGGTAATAACTGATGTTTTGTTAGGAATAATGGATTATTAAAATAATTGTATTTATTATTTTATTTATTTATTTATTTAGCGTTTATTTTACCATGATAAGTCCAACTGGACATCATGTGTCCTTTTTCAGTGGAGTCCTGGGGAGAAATCCTCCAAAGAAATAACAGTGTACATACATGCTTTAGATAACAATAAAACTGGCATACAAGATAAGAGAAACAATGAAGTACAAAAACAATTATGTAGAACAATAAGATACTCAGGAGTAGTACCAGTATTTACAATATATACAAAATGTACATGTCAGGTGAGAGTATAGTGTATGCATTAAAGGCTTCAACGGGTCACTTACATATGGAAAAATGGGTCTTCAAGGGGGGGTCTTTGCAGTTGCAGAGAGGGTTAGTATTGAGGTGTAATTTAAGAAGGCCTTTGAAAGTACCTGTGTGACTTTGTAGCCTGAGTTCAGGTGGGAGGGTGTTCCATGCTTTGGCAACATCATGGGAGAATAAGGCCTCCCCAGAACTGTTATTGCATGGATTAACTTCAATCAGGCTTTTGATACATGAACATAGCTCCCTTTTAGGGTTGTGAAAGTTTAGCATGTCGGCTAGGGCAGAGCACTTCCCCGGATGGAAGAGAATTTGATGGGCTATGATCAGTTGGTGGTAGCACAGGAGGTTTGGAAATTCTAATAATTGCAGTTTAGTTAGGGATAGGCAATGGTGGGAATGTGATCTATTATTGGCAGCAAACCTAGCTATTTTATTGTAGCATGTAGAGAGTTTGTTCAGGTTGGTTTTGTTAATATTGGTGAGAACTGAAGAGGCGTAAAGTAGTGTTGATAAGAGAAGAGTTCTGGCTATTGCTGTTCTAGTCTCAGGGGTTAGGAATAGTTTGCAACGATATAGGCAACCTAGTTTTTTATGGACTTTAGAGATAGTTTGGGATATGTGCTTGTTGTATTTAAGCTGATGATCAATAGTGGTGCCTAAGAGATTAGCCTCAGTTACTGGAGTGATGAGGGTGCCATTGATAGACATGATGATAAAGGTGAGGTTGCAGTGTTTGGTTGGGTGGAATAGTATTAGCTGTGTTTTTTTGGGGTTTAGTATTAGTTGGTAGTTGTTTAGCCAGTTCTCTACCTCAGTGAAGGATTCTTGGGCTTTACTTTGAAGTAATTGGATGTTTGTTGCTGAGCAGATTAGGGTAGTGTCATCCGCATACTGGACAATATTGGCTTTAGTGGTAGCTAGGTGGAGATTATTTGTAAACATGTTGAAGAGAAGGGGACCAAAGATTGAACCTTGTAGGACACCACATGTGACAGGGAGTGGGGAGGATAGGGAGTTGCCCCATTTGACAGATTGTGACTGGTTGTTTAGGTAACTGTTAAACCATTGTAGAGTGGGGTCATCAAGGTTGAGTTCTGCTAGACAGGTGAGGAGTTTGTTATGGGAAACTGTATCAAATGCCTTGGATAGGTCTAAGAAGGTGGCAGAGACCAGCTTTCCTTGGTTCCTATGTGAGTTTATGGTATTGGAAAAGTTAATTAGGGCAATGTTGGTGCTATGGGAAGGTCTGAATCCATGTTGGGTTAATTTAGAAGGTTGTTGGTTAGCAGGTGGGTAAGGAGTTGGTGGTGGATACATGTTTCTAGAATATTTGAGAAAGGTGATAGGATTGCAATGGGATGATAGTTGGAGAGGTCAGTAGATGGACCTCCCTTGTGGAGGGGGATGATATATGAGGTTTTCCATAATGAAGGAATAGTATGCAGGGCGATAGGTCTGTTAATAAGTAGGGAAATGGGGTAGGCGATGGCCTTGGATGCAATTTGTAGATATTTAGCTGGAAGACTGTTGACAGCTAGGGTGGTAGGTTTGAGTTTAGCTAAGAGATTTTGAATGGTAAATGTTGGTACTGGGGTGAGTGTGAAGGGGGTGGAGTTAGTTTGGTAGTTTAAGGGTTGAGGTTGGGTTGTGGGTGATATTGCACTTACCAGGTTCAGTATTGAAGAGGTAAAGTAGTTATTGAAACTAGAGGCTATATGTGAATCAATACCTTTGATATCTGGGGGTGGTGCGGTGACTTTTCTAGGCTGGAGGATGTTGTTCACTGCAGCCCAGAATTTCTGTGGGTTGTTGTTATGTTTCCTTTGTAGGGAAACATAGTGGTTTATCTTGTCCAACCTGACCTGTTTTTGTGCTTTATTTCTGAGCTCAGCAAAGCTTTGTCTAGTTTCGGGAGTTTTATATTTTTGCCAAGTTAACCAAGCTTTGTCTCTAGTCTTGAGTAAGATTTTTGTGGCTTTGTTTAACCAGGGAGCAGGGTTACTTCGCATTCTTATTGTTTTCAGTGGGGCTAGTTGGTTTAAAATCCCTAGGAATTTGGCATTAAAGTATTCTACTGCAATATCCAGGGGAAGGGTTTTTATAGGAGCCCAGTCACAGGATTTTAGGGCATCTGAGAATTGTACTGGAGAGAAGTTTTTGTGGGAGCGGATTTGTAAGAGAGCAGGGGTGTTGGTAGATTTTAGTTTGTGCCGAAGGAGAAAGGTTGGGTTATGCTCACTGAGGGAATCAGGTAGTATCCCGGATAAGTGGTCAGTATTGGGCTGGTTAGTCAGGATCCAGTCTGAGGTGGATTCACATTTGGTGGTTTTGTCAATTCTTGTGGGTGAGTGTATGAGTTGTACGAAATTATATAGGTTTATGTGGTTGGTGGCTATGGGTGAGTGTATGGTGTTCCAGTCTATGTTGACATCACCTAGGAGTACAATTTCTTGGGACAGGGAATGGGAAGCCCAGTGGAGTACAGATTCTACTGTCTTAATGTTGTCTCCTGGTGGTATATAAATGCTGAGTAGGTTTGGCTGTTTGTATTGATTTAGTAGGATTTTGGAGAATAGGGTCTCGGCAGTGTTGAAATCTGGGGTTTCTTTTTGAAGTAGCTGAACTTTTAAATTGGATTTATAAAGAAGGACAATGCCACCACCTTTTGTGTGAGGTCTGTCTACTCTTAATATATTGAAACCAGGTGGAGTTATGAAGTTATCTTTAATGTGGGGTCTAAGCCATGTTTCTGTAATCACTATAATATCTGGGTTATATACAGAGATGGTTCCATGTAACTGTTCTATTTTATTTATGATACTGCGAATGTTTATGTTTAGTATGAGTATATCAGTGGATTTGTGTTTAAATGGGAGATTGGGGTCAGGTGTGGTATGGGTGTTGTTTGTTGGGCCAAGGTTGGGGTGAATATCACCTCCTAGTAGTAGTTGAGCTGCAATGCTGGTGATGGTTTCAAGGTAGAATATAGTTAGGAAGTGTTTTTTTAGATTGTGAGGTATAATGGATAGGAGAGGTGAGTTGTAAGATTAAAGGGTAATAGATAATTAGTTGTGTGTTTGCATGTATGGAGGGATTGTTTGTGGTGTATGGTAGGGTGAGTGATTTGATACAGTACATGGTGTTAAGTGGGTGGTGATAAGTGGTAATGATGGAGATAAAGTAAAGACAGATGGATAGAGAAGGCAAGAGTAATGGGATGATATGGCTGTGGGAGAGTGGCGTTGGTAACATGATAAATGAGTTCTCTGTGTTAGAGGGCTGTGGATGGTTGTAGAAGGAGAGGATTTATATGAAGTTTTGTGGTTATAATAGAGGGTGTGTTTAAGGGCAGTGTGTTATTACATGGCTAATACCAGATGTGTGGTTAGGAACAGTGTGTTATTACAGGGATAAGAACAGAAGTTAGGTCAGGTTCAGTGTGTTATTATGGGATAATGACAGAACTTTGGTCAGGGCAAGTAGTTTATTACAGGGGTAATAACAGAAGTTTGATCAGGTGTAGTAGGTTATTGCAGGAATTATAACATAAGTTTGGTCATAGGCAGTGGGTTATTATATAAATAATATCAGATGTATGGTTAGGGGCAATAGGCTTTTACAGGGGTAATACAATGTGTGGTTAGGGATAGGGGTTATTGCAGGGTGACACCAGATTATTAGTCAGGGGCAGTGCACTATTATAGGGGTAATACCAGATGTGTGGGTGGGAGTAGTCTTAAGTTAGGCCACTGGTTACTGTGTCTTAGATGCCTGTACATATTTTTGAGACAGATGTGCTACCACCACTGATGAAGGGGTAGTGGGGTTATTATTCATGCTTCTCTAGACTGTGGATGATGTGCTTTTAGTTCTGTAGAATCTTCATCTAGCTATAGCGTTTTTGATGTGCTGTCAACATGAGATTCTACACTTCCACCATTTGCATTGTGATTTGATGTATGTGGCTGTCTGCCAGATAATGATGTAACCTGGGAATAGCTCCAGCTTGGTAATAGCATGAAGAACATGAACATCACAGGGGTGTATTCTAGTGTGTCTTGGATGAGCCAATGAGGAACAAGCCTGAATGGTTAAGATGCTAATACCTGCTAGTCAGTGGCCCTTTCCTAGGTGTTGCTTTGTGGTGTTAAAGGTTTGATTTCATGGTGTATAGATAGCAAACTAAGATCTGACAGAGAACAGCAAGGGGTGGGAGGTGAAAGTGTCAGGTACAAAAGTAATGATGTAAAGGTTTGTTAGGATGTGCAAGAATGTTAGGTCATTGTGGGCAGCAATGTCTAGAGCTCCTTGCTGTGTACTGTCATCATGTTTTAATGTTTGCAGTGGTACCTGCTCTGTACTGTCATTGAGATGGAACATTTACAGTGACACATGTTCTGTACTGTCATTGTCATAGAATGTTTGCAGTGGTGCTTGCTCTGTTCTCTTATCATGATGGAATGATTGCAGATGTACCTGCTGTGTGCTATCATCATATTAGGATGCTTGCATTGATACCTGAACTGTACTGTCATTATGCTGGAATGTTTCCAGTGGTAGCTACACTGTTCTGTCACCATGTTGGAATGTTTGCAGTGGAACCTGCTATGTACTACCATCATAACAGAATGTTTACAGTGATACCTGCACTGTCCTATCAACATGCTGGGATGTTTGCAGTGGTGCTTACTGTGCACTGCCATCATAATGGAATGTTTGCAGCTACACTGTATTGTCACCATGTTGGAATGTTTGCAGTGGTACCTGCTGTGTACTATCATCATATTAGAATGCTTGCATTGATGCCTACACTGTATTGTCACTATGCTGGAATGTTTCCAGTGGTAGCTACACTGCTCTGTCACTATGTTGGAATGTTTACAGTGGTACCTGCAATGTACTGCTATCATAACGGAATGTTTAGAATGATACCTGCACTGTCCTGTCAACATGCTGGAATGTTAGCAGTGCTGCTTAGTGTGTACTGCCATCATATTGGAATGTTTTCAGTAGTAGCTACACTGTTCTGTCACCATGTTGGAATGTTTGGAGTGGTATCTATTGTGTACTGTTACATGTTGGAGCATTTGCAGCAGTACCTGTTGAATATTTTCACGTGTTGGAGTTTTTGCAGTGGTACCTTCTGTGTATAGTCATCATAGCAGAATGTTTGCCATCGTTGTGTTCAAATGTTTGCAGTGGTATTTGCTCTATACTGCTGTAGCACTGGAATATTTGTAGTGGCACCTGCTCTGTGCTGTCATTATGTTGAAATGTTTATGACGGTCCGGTTTCTGCAATGCTGTCATGTTAGAATGTTTGAAGTGGTAGCAGTTAGATCAGTGCTGTCATGTATTTCTAGCACCACTTCATAACTAGTTAACCTTAGAGATGGTAGAATTATATGTCCTTAACTCCAGATTTTGGGAGCTCTGTCCTTACTTGTTCTCTCACACACTGGGTACGTAGAAATAAAGGGAAACAAACTCAGGACAACAGGGTGAAAAGTTTGAGCAGCTCATAGCATTAAGCCTTTATGCTATAGTGCCAGACACCATGCAAAGCCATCACTTTTTCTTAGATCATAGATCCTGTCAGTGGTATAACCATTAATGGATAATGTATTCTCTGTGGTCCTAGGAGAGAACTGTGGAGCTGCTTGCACCAGCCCTCTGTTTGTAGTGTGCAGTACAAACTTGGAATTTTGACAGGTTTTTCACTACATACTGGCCAACTTGTATACCTGTTTAAAGGAGTGTGGTTGTGGTATTGACTTTGTAACACATGCTTAATTTTAGTGAGCAGGTATATCACAGTGGTGCAGTGAGTAGCATTGTCCCTCACAGCAAGTAGTTTTATGGTTTATTTCTTAGCTGTGGTGGCTTCTGTGCAAAGCCTGCATATCCTCCCTGTATTCATGTGGGCTCTCTGTGAGCACTCTAGTTTCCTCACAAAGACATGCAATAGGCAAACTGGAAAATCTAAGTTCTCCCTAGTAAACTCAAAGGAGGGAAGTAGTAGTTTTGGCTGCTTGTATCATCACTATAGGAGTCAGATGTGACTCACAAGCATGGATGACTGTCAGTGGTGAATTCTGATTTGGACCACGTAGTATTTGCTGGAAGAAGAATGCAACTGAACTGCATGTATCTTTGGGCAAAGGAAAGAAGGAGTGATATGTCACGCAGACCATACCACTTCCTGTGGTAATGCAAAAATGCAGTAATTTGCGATGGAAGTTGTGGGATACAAAATTCTGTGCAAAACTGGGCTTATTGAGTTACAGCCATGTAATGTAAATAGGCAAAACTAGAAAAGGAGTGATATAATGGAAGTGCACAACTGGAAATGGGGTGTGCAGATACAGCAGGGAAAGTTGTTGCAAAGGCAGGGGCTACATTTTGAACATATGAAGGGAAAGGACACACATTTTATTTTCAATAGCTATTTGTAAGTGACAGCATTTTTTCTGAGACCCTACTCACAAGACACACCAACTCTCAGTACTCATAGAACCAAACCCCACAGCACTGCATGTGCATTGTCACATGAACTGTCATTACCCCTAGAACCAAACTTCACAGCACTGCACATGCTCTGTCACACCAACTCTCATTACTCCAAGAACCAAAGTCCACAGCACTGCACATGCTCTGTCACACCAACTCTCATTACCCCTAGAACCAAACCCCACAGCACTGCACATGCTCTGTCACATCAACTCTCATTACTCCAAGAACCAAAGTCCACAGCGCAGCACATGTTCTGTCACACCAACTCTCATTACCCCAGAATGAAACTCCACAGCACTGCACATGCTCTGCCACACCAACTCTCATTACCCCTAGAACCAAACTTCACAGCACTGCACATGCTCTGTCACACCAAATGTCATTTCCCCTAGAACCAAACCTCACTGCACATGCTCTGTCACACCAACTCTCATTACCCCAGAATGAAACTCCACAGCACTGCACATGCTCTGCCACACCAACTCTCATTACCCCTAGAACCAAACTTCACAGCACTGCACATGCTCTGTCACACCAAATGTCATTTCCCCTAGAACCAAACCCCACTGCACATGCTCTGTCACACCAACTCTCATTACCCCATAATGAAACTCCACAGCACTGCACATGCTCTGCCACACCAACTCTCATTACCCCAGAACCAAACTTCACAGCACTGCACATGCTCTGTCACACCAACTCTCATTACTCCAATAACCAAAGTCCACAGCACGGCACATGTTCTGTCACACCAACTCTCATTACCCCAGAATGAAACTCCACAGCACTGCACATGCTCTGCCACACCAACTCTCATTACCCCTAGAACCAAACTTCACAGCACTGCACATGCTCTGTCACACCAAATGTCATTTCCCCTAGAACCAAACCCCACTGCACATGCTCTGTCACACCAACTCTCATTACCCCATAATGAAACTCCACAGCACTGCACATGCTCTGCCACACCAACTCTCATTACCCCAGAACCAAACTTCACAGCACTGCACATGCTCTGTCACACCAACTCTCATTACTCCAATAACCAAAGTCCACAGCACGGCACATGTTCTGTCACACCAACTCTCATTACCCCAGAATGAAACTCCACAGCACTGCACATGCTCTGCCACACCAACTCTCATTACCCCTAGAACCAAACTTCACAGCACTGCACATGCTCTGTCACACCAAATGTCATTTCCCCTAGAACCAAACCCCACTGCACATGCTCTGTCACACCAACTCTCATTACCCCATAATGAAACTCCACAGCACTGCACATGCTCTGCCACACCAACTCTCATTACCCCAGAACCAAACTTCACAGCACTGCACATGCTCTGTCACACCAACTCTCATTACTCCAAGAACCAAAGTCCACAGCACGGCACATGTTCTGTCACACCAACTCTCATTACCCCAGAATGAAACTCCACAGCACTGCACATGCTCTGCCACACCAACTCTCATTACCCCTAGAACCAAACTTCCCAGCACTGCACATGCTCTGTCACACCAACTCTCATTACTCCAAGAACCAAAGTCCACAGCACGGCACATGTTCTGTCACACCAACTCTCATTACCCCAGAATGAAACTCCACAGCACTGCACATGCTCTGCCACACCAACTCTCATTACCCCTAGAACCAGACTTCACAGCACTGCACATGCTCTGTCACACCAACTCTCATTACTCCAAGAACCAAAGTCCACAGCACTGTACATGCTCTGTCACACCAACTCTCATTACTCCAAGAACCAAACCCCACAGCAGTGCACATGCTCTGTCACACCAACTATCATTACTCCAAGAACCAAAGTCCACAGCACGGCACATGTTCTGTCACACCAACTCTCATTACCCCAGAATGAAACTCCACAGCACTGCACATGCTCTGTCACACCAACTCTCATTACCCCTAAAACCAAACTCAACAGCACTGCACATGCTCTGTCACACCAACTCTCATTACCCCTAGAACCAAATCCCACAGCACTGCGCATACGCTGTCACACTGACTCTCATTACCCCTATAACTAAACTCCACAGCACTGTACCTGCTCTGTCACACCAGCTCTCATTACCACTAGAACCAAATTCCACAGCACTGCACATGTGCTGTCACACTGACTCTCATTACCTCTAGAACTAAACTCCACAGCACTGTACCTGCTCTGTCACACCAGCTCTCATTACACCTAGAACCAAACCCGCAGCACTGCACATGCTCTGTCACACAGACTCTCATTACCTCTAGAACCAAATTACACAGCACTGCACATGCTCTGTCAGACCAACTCTCATTACCCTTAGAATCAAACTCCACAGCACTGCACATGCTCTGTCACATCAACTCTCATTACCTCAGAACCAAACTGCACAGCACTGCACATGCTCTGTCACACCAACTCTCATTACCCCTAGAACCAAACTGCACAGCACTGCACATGCTCTGTCACACTAACTCTCATTACCTCTAGAACCAAATTACACAGCACTGCACATGCTCTGTCAGACCAACTCTCATTACCCTTAGAATCAAACTCCACAGCACTGCACATGCTCTGTCACATCAACTCTCATTACCTCAGAACCAAACTGCACAGCACTGCACATGCTCTGTCACACCAGCTCTCATAGGTTCATAGGTTTATAGGTTAGTACTAGGCTAATTGCCCTTGCGAGCCATTTTAAGCATAGCCAACTATCCCTTGTGAGACTCAAGCCCTGCACCTTCTGTTTCTAAGGTAAACACCTTAACCATTAGGCCACCCTCCTAACCCCATTACCCCTAGAACTAAACCCCATGGCACTGAACATGGTCTGTCATACCAACTCTCAGAGTTTGGTTTGTCAATATGGTTTGTACCCCTAGAACCAAACTCCACAGCACTGCACATGCTCTGTCACACCACCCTCTCATTACCCCTATAACCAAACTCCACAGCACTGCACATGCTCTGTCACACCACCCTCTCATTACCCCTAGAACCAAACTCTACAGAACTGCACATGCTCTGTCACACCATCTCTCATTACTCCTAGAACCAAACCTCACAGCACTGCACATGTTCTGTCACACCACCCTCTCATTACCCCTAGAACCAAACTCCACAGCACTGCACATGCTATGTCACACCACCCTCTCATTACCCCTAGAACCAAACTCCACAGCACTGCACATACTCTGTCACACCACCCTCTCATTACCTCTAAAACCATACCCCATAGCACTGCAAATGCTTTCTCCTCTTGGGTACCTACTATCTGGTAAGCTCTCCCCATTGACATTAAGGAAATCAACACTTATTCCAAATTCAGAATGCAACTCAAAAAGCATTTCTTCATCCAGGTCAAATATTCCTGCTTCAACACTGGACATATCACCTAACCTATCCCCTTTCTGAGTTCTTCTCCTCTCTCAACATTCACTGAAGAGTGACCCACTTTAGAAACTAATATATGTGTATATTGTGCGTTACACTCTGCTTGACTGTACTGCCTTGCACTGTGCTTGTTCTAGAATGTATATATATATATATATTTTTTTTTTTCTGTGTAACTAGTCCGAACTACTCTGCTTTAGCTTATAATTTTGTATTTTTTGTTTGTAAGATGTTTTGTATTTAACCAGGGCTGAGCCTGAAATTGGTCAGTATTGATTAATGCACTACCCAGGTAAACAAGTATAAATAAAATCAAGTAAAATAAATTCCATTCTTCTACCCCCAGTAAAGGGTTTGGACCAGACCTAACCCCCAATCCGCTGGTCGTCCTTGGTCCTATTATGCATAAAGTAAATGCTCCTTAAAGAATAAGAAGGTCTGAAATCCACACAGTTTCCTGTCCAGAAGTACATTTATGAATGTTGATTTTTATATTCTCTGATACGGTGATCCATTCAGGCTTTCTCTTTGAGGAGGGACTTCATCCAGTGCATAGATCGTTACCTCTATGCTTCTTGAAGGGGCAGCAACACATAAAGATACCACAACAAACATGCATTCTGCCTATAAGCACCCTCTGACATGCAGTCATGGCTGCCATTTTACTTGGTTGTACTTTTGCCAAGCAGTTCAGGTTAGGTGACAAATGAGAGTGGCGACACCCTTCCCAGAAGTTATTCAGTTTATTTCTGCATGACTCTGCAGATGGTTGGGTACAATCTAGAGCTCTTAACAAATGTGTTTCTTATCACTTACTTAGATGAACCTCCTCCCTCATGCTACTCTGTTAACATCTGAAAAAAAAGTCACAACATGAGAAAATAACCATAAAAAAATCACAACAAGGGAAAATAACCATAAAAAGTCACAACAAGGGAAAATAACCATGTCAAATGCCAGAGGAAAATGGTGGAAAGACTCCAGTCAGTTTTGTCTTATCTATTTCTCAAAGACTTCATCAGGTTTTGATGAAATCCCTAAGAAACATATGAGACAAAAGCATAAAAATGTTTGATATAGTTTATATTTCACATTCTTTTATTAAAGTGTGCTTTTCAACTTCTCCCCTAATTTGTTCTTTGATTTTATACTTCTGGCATTTGGATTAGCAACCAACTGTTACTTTCTTCATGGGTAGGTTCATAGGTGGTTATTAGGCTAATGACTCGGGGGGGGGGGGTAAGCTTAGCCATGCTTTCCAAATGTATTTGGCAGGTTTTGATACCATGGGGGGTTTATGAGGTATATATAGGTTTGCTTCCATCAACTAGAGATATAGGTGCCAGACCAGGGGTAAGTTTCCAATTCCCTATCCCCTGGTCTAAGTTACAGTTGAAGTAGGTTAGGATAGAACATGGTCGGATCATGTTCCAGAGTTGGGGTATTCCCTTAGGCACATACCTGTCCATCCAGAATGTCCTATTTATGTTGCAGGCAAGGTCCTTTGGGTAATTCTGTTGCAAATTTTTTACAGTGCAGTTGGTCAGTCAGAGCAGGATCTGAGTATGCTTTCTAGGCCAGGTACAGATTGCCACACAGAAGTCTGTAAATGGCGGGGTACAGGGATAAGGTTTTAAGGTGGTCCATGTAGGACATGTTATTTGCACCCTTACACCTTTTTGTGAGGAATCTGTGGATGCTCCAGTTGTTGCATATTCTTGCTCAAGTACATACTGAATAGGGTGTTGTACTCACTGATTGGCTGAGTACAGTGGACCAATAACATCCTTGGACCTAGGTTCTTAGTTCATTCCTAGGACTACTTTTTAATGTTTGAAAAATGGGTACTTGCTATGCAGTCAAGGTTGCGTAACAGTGGAGTTAGTTAGTATATGTAAGTAAGGGGGGGGGGCAAAGCCTCCATGTTGGAAAGTGGGGCATAAATGCATGCTTTTCTGATTTTTCACTTTCTTTGTGGGTGCCTGTCTGGGAGTTTTAGAATGTTGTAATGAAGTTAAAGTTGTTTTCTTTATTTTATTTTTATTTTATTTTATTTCATTTTGCATTTGTTTAACAGGATGGTACACTGATAATTTACAGCAAAGAAAATAAAAAAGAACAGAGAGTCAGTAAACTGCACATATCAAAAACAGGAAATAAAAGTGAGAATATATAACAAAAACTGTAGAGAAGCAATTAATAGATGTAGCAACAATTGTGAGAGATGCAAATTTTACAACTGATATGATTATATTTCAGGTTTATATTATAGTAGGAATACTGTGCGATAATAAGAATCAGAGCGGAGAATGGTA
Source organism: Protopterus annectens (assembly GCF_019279795.1). NCBI lineage: Eukaryota > Metazoa > Chordata > Ceratodontiformes > Protopteridae > Protopterus > Protopterus annectens. The sequence goes on from NC_056737.1 coordinate 1,182,554,235, forward strand.
GGGGAGGTTGGAGGTGGTAGTAGTTGAAAGAGAGTAAGACTGGAGCTTGAGAGGCCTTCATGCGATCTGGCCAGCTATATTTATTTATTATTTATTTATTTTACATTTGTTTACTGGGAAAGTCCAACTGGAGACAAGTCCTTTTTCAGCGGAGACCTGGGGAGAAAACTTCCAGTAAAAACAAGTATGAAAATAAAAACCATGTACCAGGCACAGCATAAACCTAAGAAAGTAGCAGTAAAAAGCACTTACATTTTCATCAACATATATGGGATAACAGTGAGTAAGGTTAGAGATTTATGCAGTGATTCACATAAGTCTGTTACATGGATTTCTTTGCTAGTGAAATTGAGATGTAAAAGAATAATCTCTATAGCTGGAGGCGTTCACATGAGCATTGAAAAGGAGTGCATCAACCACAGTGAGAGAGGCAGTTGAATGTGACATTAAGCTAGCAGAGATTAAAGGGGGTAATATGGGAAGTGCAGTTTGATTTGGTGATGAGGATTTTTTTTAAGTTCAGCTCTAAAGATGGGGAAGGGAGATTGTAGTACTTTTAGGTGAAGAGGAAGGAACTCAATTTTAGGAGGGCTTGTGGGGGTTGGAGTGGAGGGTGTTTTCAGGGGAAGCATCAGGGGTTGTAGTGCATGTGTTTAATATAAAGTCTGGCAGCTGGTGGTGGGAATGACTTAGGCTGGAGAAGTTTTAAGATTAAGGGGCCTAGTAGCAGCCTGCATACCTCTTAACTATACAGATTTTTGCAGAATGTCCAGATTTTTGCCTCATAGTTTTTTTGTCTGTTCCTCATAAAATTTGTGGTTTTCTGGCAAATCATTAAACATTGAAGTCACTAAATAATACTAAAGAATGACAGACATTTGAGATGTAGACTTTATATCCTTCAGAAAATACTTAATAATGCAAAACCTGTTATTGTAACAACTTTCTAGGTTTATAGGAGCAATATTTAAACTATGATCCCTATTCTTGGGCCTTTGTCCCCCCATTCTTTCAGGCTTTGTCCAAATTTCTTGCAATGAGAGGTTGAAAGGTACCAGCAGGTGTACTCTGTACTGCACTGGGACCCCCACTTTCTGAAGGCAATGCAGTGATGCTCATGAAAAGGTGAGCTAGTGATGAAGTGATACATTTTGTTTTCGATAGTCTATAGTGTGCAGGAGTTTTCCTTAGAGGCTGTAGCTATTATGGTTGTCTATATTTAAGTTGGGCCAGTAGCCCACCTTTGGCTATAGCTGCGCTGGCTGGTTTGGATAGGTAGAGTGAGACTTTCCTGGCTCAGAAGAGAAGTGAGTTAACCTTTGCCCTCATTTTTTCTATATGAGCATTGAATGTTATTGGTTTGTCTAGCCACAAACTGAAGTATTTGACAGAGCTGGCTGTTTCTGTTGGGGTGCCAAAAAGGGTGGTCTTTTGATTTATTTAATTTAGGAAAGTAAAGATGGGCAGTTTCTGTCAGTGCAAGCCATAGTTTGTTGGGAAAATAATTAGTTTTTCTGTGGATAGCTAAGAATTTTGTATATACATTTTTATATATTTTTAGTTCCCTTCAGACCTCATTATTATCAACCTAGCCCCCAGTGCCTCTCACCCATGCTGGATCTAACAGACATCTTTCTACCCTGCTGGACTTAACTGGTGCTACTGGGGCTGGCTGCAGATTCTAGGAACATCCTGGGGGCTTAATTGCCTATACTTCTGTCCGGTGTTTTTTTTTATTATATACCCTACTCACTTTCTCTTTCATCATCCCCCCACACACACTGATTACATCTGAGAGCAGCTCCCTTCCTTGGACCTTGCCTCTTCTTAGGGAGCATCACCAATGACCACCCTCCCACCAGTACATGCACTCCTATCCCTCCCTGCTACTCTGTCAGTCACCTAGGCCACTAATTGAACCTGGGTTGGCTGGGCTGTAATCAGGGCTTTATCCCTCTGCACCACCACCACCAGCATGGCCCTTGAGTATACATTTTTGAGATAGGTTATAATATATATATTAGTCTATAGTTTGCGAGGTATGCTCAAGAACTGCCTTCATGTAATATGGTTATATATGACTACTTTCACATTGCAGTGACATAGCTTTGTGTAATAGATCTGTTCATGAGGATTGCCATGGAGTACATGATTTCATTAGCTACCAAGCAAGGACATTCTGGAGGTAGATTATCTGTAAATAACAATGTTAGCGTTAAAGCATTTAAAAAGTATATATTTTTGTCATCCACAGTTTGTAGACATTGTTTAGCTACAGTTGTGGCAGCCTATGTAAAATGGTTGCTCATTTTTGTGTTAAATTAATTTTCATCTGGTTGTGGATTGTTGTGACTTTGCCTGGTTGTATTAATGAATTTATGGAATGGCAAAACAAACTTTCTTGCAATTATTAATCCTCTACTCATTGTCAGAAATACCAATCACATGGTGTGTTAGGATTTATAATACAGCTGGCTTGTCTGACCAGTATGCTGATGTGCTGCCATTTATTGTGCTCCTCTTCTGCATGTGACAAAATAGAAAGAGTCTTTCATCCTTCATTTTTACAGTTTGTTGTTTTAGGACAGTTATACTTTGATGGGTGATAAATACTTGTCATAACCAGGTATCTTGTAATCATACCCACTGAAGCGCTTAAGGGTGTAGTTAATCAAAAGAATATTTATTTTCCTAGGCCTTGTTACAGCTGCCTTATGCCTGTCCCATTCATTCTTGAATTCTATTTTTGTTTTTCACCACACTACTTCTTAAAAAGACTGTTGCAATCACTCACCACCCTTTCCATGAAATAATACCTCTGTAAATCACCACTGAGCTGTTCACTATGTACCTTCTATACAGATTGCTCCCACCTCTCTTTTTCTTCCTGTGTAGGCTGTATGCTATTTTTTGTTCATGTCTAAATTGCCTTTTACCTATCTGTACTATCAAATGTTGAGTTTTCCAGAGCTATGCATGGTATTCTGTATCATTTCTTAATACCAACATAAATGGCTGATAATGTAATGTTGAAAACTTCTTTTCTACTGCTACCATCTCTTCCTGTAATCATTCCATTCCCATTCCTTTCTGATCTGTTAAACTGGTTGCCTACCTTCAGGTCATCTAATAAGGCTCCATCCAGATTCTTGTCAACAGTTGCAGATCTATATGGGAGTTCTTAATTTCTCAGTTACATTATCCTGAAGTTTTTCTTTTACTTTGTGAAGCTGTCATGTTTTAAAGCATTCTTATAAATTTGGCAAGTTGCTGATGATCTCATCTACATTTTTTGTTTTATATCAGCCTTGTTGCATAATATGTTTGTCATCAGAGAAAAGGAAAATATTCCTTGTAATTATCCTGATTGGCAGGCACTATAATTAACCAGATCAAAGAGCCCACCTTTTGTATAGCTTATTATACCATGACCCCCTATTAATATTCCAAAACGTGCACGCTGATTGGCCAGCAGGCACGTTGTAAATCGACTTATACTAATGGAAAAGGTCCGGTCGCCCGGACTTTTTCCATTAGTATAAGTCTTTTTTTAAAACACTGTCTCGCTATGTTAAAAGAGCGACACAGGTTTAAAAAAAGCAACGGAGATCTCCGTTGCTTTTTTTAAAGCTGTCTCGCTATGTTAAATGGGTTTAACATAGCGAGACAGCTTTAAAATAAGCAACGGAGATCTCCGTTGCTTATTTTAAAGCTGTCTCGCTATGTTAAACCCATTTAACATAGCGAAACAGTAAAAAAGCAATGGAGATCTTGCTTTCTCCGCTGCTTTTGGCCACAGCTCTGATGTACTGTGTAGGCATGCGCAGTACATCAGAACTGCCGCGGATGCCAGACAGCTGCGGAAGGGCAGCAAAGAGGCATTATACAATGCCATTATTTAAGAAAAGTAATTGTTTCTTTTCTTAAATAATGTCATAGTATATTAGCAATAACCCACTTCTGGGTGTGGGTAATGCGGGATTTAACCACGGTTGTCTTTGTTTGGTCCCTCAGGCTTCATCCTCGGGACCAAACCACGCCAACCGTGGTTAAATCCCGCATTACCCACACCCAGGCATGGGTTATTGCTATACTATCCCATTCATTCTTGAATTCCACTTCACACCTTTCTTTGAAAATTCACATCTCCTGTTCCATTTCTGATCCAAGAAGTAGATTCATTGAAATAACTTTGTTAAAATAGATACATACATAATACCCAATACTGGGTCTATGTTCAGCAATCAAAAAATATTAAATCGAATGGCTGTACATTGAACGTTAGTCAACTAACAGCAATTTTAATGAACAGTGATGTCATTGAAAATAAAGTCATTAAATGGCCATAGTTGGCCAACATAAAGGGACCACAATGTACTACTAGTTTACAGGTAACTTATCTTTAACAGAACCTGCCCTTCTGCCCTTTCCCCGGTTTAGTACGACTTTCATGTTGGTATATATAATTAGTGGGGAGGGGCAAAGCCCCCCACTAAAGCATTGTTCTGTGTCCACCAAAACCTTCTGCTAATTTTATATATCAACTCTGAGGTCGCACTAAACTGGGTAAAGGGCAGGTTCTGTTAAAGCTAAGTTACTGGTAGCTAGTAGTAGATTGTGGTCCCTTTATGTTGGCCAACTATGGCCATTCAATGACTTTAATTTCAATGACATCCCTGTTCATTAAAAGTGCTGTTAGTTGACTAGCATTAGATGAACAGTCATTCAATTTAATATTTTTTCAATCGCCGAACATAGACCCCCAACATTTGTCTGTGCCCTTATCTCCTTGATCATTGTTGAAATTGGTCAGAGATGTATCAGTTTACTTACATGGTTAACAAATGAATAAATTAAAACTGAACACTAAAAACAAAAATAAGAGTCACAATGTATTTTAAAATAGCAAGTTTCTTTCCTGGAATCAGAAAGGTATAAATTCAATCATGATAGAGTAAAAGAAAAATGAAAAAATGTTTCAAAATGCCTTAATGTTAAGGAAAAAATATCAGAAATGTGTAAGACAGAGCAAGTGACCCAATGTCTCATGGAGTACTTTCTGGAGGGGGGCATCAATACTCTGTCATTTGTACTTATTCTTAGAGGTAAAAATGTAGAAAATACTAAAGTACTCAACGTCACTTTATATTCTGCATCACTTTCACTGCCTTTCACCTTCCTACGCTTCTAGGTCATTTCTAAAGCTGACCGTCATTTTTTATCACAGAACTACCAGTGAAGTGTGTGGAACTAAGAATAGCTAGAATTTTGTGGGTAATGACTGCTGTAATATTCACTCTCTCCTTGTCTTCAACACACCATACTTGTTGCTGCGTTATTCTACCTTAAAATGTTTTCTTTCACCTTTTGTTTGTAGCCTGTAACTTGTGGAACATGCCTTTAATATTTTGCATAACTATTTGCATGAGCAATACTGTGACCTTTATCTTTATGAGCAATATTATATTCACAGCTTAGGTGACAATATACACTAAACTCTGAAAGATTCTAAGACTGTGTTGAATTCTTAGTATCATACCATAAATTCTGTAAATTTTGTAGTATTTGTGCATTTTTTCTAAATAAAATATGTCCTTTGTGAAAATTGACAGTGTAAGCATAGACTTTGTAAATAAATTTGTAGGGCAGCACACACACACTCCCCTTTAGCCTTTTTTTCCAGTCAGCCATGTCACTTTTACTCTAGTGTTGAAGTGATGTGTCTGTGAAAGATAAGTACACATCTGGCAAATATTCCTTTCTGTTTTCCTAGGCCCCAAGAAGTACATGTGGCCAGGTTTACATTTGTTAAATGTACCTTCATTAGTTCAGACTATTGAACTAAGTTTGCTTTGTGTTCTGTGCAGTCCAGTGTATCTAAACTGCTAATTTGATTTAGTTTGTTTACAAGTTACTAAAGTCAGGGCTTTATGTTTAAACAGCTGTAGCACACAACTCTCAAATGCTTAGCAGATCTGTAGGAATGCAGTGACTCGGAGAATCTGGAACAATGGCATAAGCAGGACATATTTAATTGTAACAGAGTGCAGGGGAGTGTAACACTGACAAAATAAGCCATCACCTGAACATGTGACTGAATTGATCTAGAAATGGATAATGCATGTGTGACGTCACCGTATTTTATATTTCATGTAAGGCAGCTGCCTGATGGCACAGAGGGAGAGCTCCCATCAAGGATGTTGGTGACCCAAGTTCAATTAATGAGTTATGCCAGAGGGCATAAGAGGTGTTAGAGGACAACATGGCTCTTGATAACTCTCATCTTGGGAGAGAGGGATAAGAGTTTCTTTCTGGGCCACTAAATAGCCTCCAGTGGTACCTGGGACCCCAACTAAGGTTATCAGAGTGCTGCAAGGTGACTGTGAAATACTACATGTTGATGTAATGGACACATACATGCAATGATCCCCGTGATGTCATTGCACACTCTATGTGTGTGCGTGTGTGTGTGTGTGTGTGTGTGTGTGTGTGTGTGTGTGTGTGTGTGTGTGTGTGTGTGAGATTAAACTGTTACAGTCCCTATGTGTCTAGCAATAAGGGTAAAGCAGTACAACAGCAAGCTGATGAAATAATGAAGGAAATGTTGGTCTGTCATATGACACCATAATGAAAGATACAAGTGAAAATTATCGATTCTTGGGAACTGTGTGATTCAGTTCTCATGGCTCTGGGGCTGTGTCTCCTATAAACAGTTGAGTGAGGAGGTGGCACAGACTGCACAGAGCTCCATTAACAGAGCTGGTCTGTAGAGCATTCCATCACAGGAAACTAATCTGCAACAATGTAACAGCTTCTCACCACCATCATGCTTCTTTCACTTAATGCACGTGCCAAGAGCACTACATCATGTATTCTGCACTAAGGCCATTTCCTGAATACCTGTACACCTCTGCTAGTAAACCCACCTACAGCCATGAGACCCTGGTATGTACATGGCCACAAGCTGTGCCTGTATTATTTTCAGACCCCCTGTTACTATTGTAGGTGAAATATGGTATACGCACAGGGCTATTACCCTGTTGGCTAACAAGGAGCATACATGTACCTGTAGTAAGGGAACTTCTAGGAAGCATACCTAACAAAACTACTGATTAATTGCCTCTGTTTTGCAGGTGTAGTATCTTTACATAACTTTAAGGTATGCCATAGTAAGACACTCAGTGAAATAAGTGACTTCTTCGGAGCATGGATGTGTCTTCAGAGCATGGATGTGTCTTCAGACCACGGAGGTATGTTCAGACCATGGAGGTATGTTCAAAGCATGGATGTGTCTTCAGACCATGGAGGTATGTTCAGACCACGGAGGTATGTTCAGACCGTGGATGTGGCTTCAGACCACGGAGGTATGTTCAGACCACGGAAGTGGTAGGTATGAGCTCACTGTTCATTCTTCCGTGCAAAATCTGTTATATAAGACATGGCTACCACTTGCAAATGTTGACTAGAAGGGAAGTAAAACTGATTAAGGTGTGGATTAAAGGCCATTTGTCTGTAAAGAAAAATAAAAAAGCTAGTCAGATAGGACTCTAAGAAAACCAGTAGAGAAACCACAAGCCTACGTCTCCAGTCACCCAGATTATCAGAGTAATTAGTGATGTGTGTCCCACTATGGGGACAAGCAGAAGATTAGTCATTTAAAGGAAAATTATTAACATGGGTAATGCAAAATAATATATATAATGAACGTCTATATATGAAGATTAGTCATATAAAGGAAAATTATTAACACGGGTGATGCAAAATAATATATATAATGAACTTCTATATATGCAAGCTGTGCAGAAGTACCCATCCGGGTTACTGTAACTAAAAACCAATATAGATATTGTCACAGAAACAGTAATACTTCATGCATGTACCAGAATCACGAGGTAGAAGTCAGCATACCAGGGTGCACGGTATATAGAAGGAATGTGGGGGGGGGGGAAGAGTAGGGGGTCTGCAGCCATATATATTATTGAATAATTAAATACATCAGACTAATCAAGGAAGAAAGAAAGATTTAATCACAGTGAAGATAGGAAACACCAGGACAATCCATGCAAGTATTTATACAAGGCCTTTCTGTATAATAAGGCCATTATAATTGGAAATGAAGCAGAGATATTGGTGGGGGGAGAATTTCATAGTACAAATGATAATTTGAGTACCTTTTCTACAACCATATCCAAGAACAGGAAAATCTTTAATTATTTTATTGACTGTGACAATTACATATCTTTGTTTTTTATTACATAGCAATAAATATATAAGATATAAAAAAGTTGTTAGATTTTTCCTAAGCATTCTTTGTCTCAATACAATTTCTATGTAAACATCATCTTACGAACTATAAAACTAATAAATAAATATTTACAATATGAGCGTGTTCATAGGTTCATAGGTAGGTACTAGGCTATCGGCCCAAGGGCCTATGTAAGCCTAGCCAACAAAGTTCTCTGGCTTACACCACTCAGGAAAGTTATTTTCCTGTGCCACTGTCGAGTAGACACACAGAAGTGATCCCTGGGGTGTATTTCCTATTTCCCATCCACTCATCAAGATTTTCTTTTAGAGTGCTAATGAAGAACTTTGCTTGACACAGATGGGTAGCCTGTTCCAGAGTATGGGAAATCTTTGGGACAGGAATCTATCCCTCCAGCATGTCCTGTTTATTGTGGTGACAATGTTTAGGTCCCTAGAGCGTGTAGCTCAGAGGGATTGGGATTTCTTTAGGTGTAGCATGTCCAACAGCTCTGGGTTTGACATAGCTTTATATGTTAGGCAGAGATCACCTTGGAGTAGGCGATATGCTACGGAGTAAAGCTGGAGTTTTTTGAGGTGGTCAGTGTAGGGCATTTGTTTGAGGCCAGTAATCCTCTTTGTGAGGTACTTCTGTGGCCTTTCCAGCTGCTGCAGATGTCTTGTGAGGTACATTCCAAAAGGAGCACTGTACTCTATAATGGATCTAATGAGTGTCGAGTAGAGGGGAACAATTACCTCTTTTTTCCTGGATGAGAACCCTTTTATGATGAGGTGTGCCACCTAGAAGGACTTCCTGACTACTGTGGTGATGTGACTATCAAAGGAGAGACTACTGTCCACCTGGATCCCAAGGTCTCTTACCACATATTCGGTGTTAAGTAGATTGCTGCCTATGTGGTAGTTTATCGGTACAGAGTTTTTACCAAAGGGGGTGACACTGCACTTTTTGGCATTGAGCTTGAGGCCATGACTCTGACACCAGGCATCTGTCTCAGTGAGGCCCTTTTGTAGGATGTCCACATCATTTGGGGACTTGACTATGGCTCCTAGTGTGCAGTCATCTGCGAACTTCATTAGCCAGAGGCCTTCTGTGTTAGCCTGCATGTCAGAGAAGTAGATACCAAACAGGAGAGGTCCCAGGACAGAACCCTGTGGTACTCCACTTGTCACTGCTTTGAGGTCAGATTTGGAGTCTGCAACTTTTACAGTGTGGGTTCTGTCAGTCAGCCAGTTGGCAACCCATCTTGTGACGTAGGGATTTATACCTACTTTAGTGAGTTTAGCTATAATTCCAAAATGGGGGGTGGTGTTGAAAGCTTTGGTGAGGTCAAGATAGGCTGTGTGAACCACCTTACCCTCATCTACAGCTTTGGTGACTGCCTCAAAGAAGTCGATCAGGTTCAGGAGGCATGATTTGCCTTTCACAAACCTGAACTGGGTGGGATCCAGAGTTTGGAGGTTGCCAAAGTCTTTGTTTATGAGTTCCATGATGATATGTTTCATGGCCTTGCAGACCAGGCTCGTCAGGCTAATAGGCTGATAGTTCCCGGGATCAGTGGTGGCTCCCCCTTTGTGGAGTGGGATAACTGTTGATGTGCGCCATTCAGTGGGCACAAAGCCTGATGTGAGGCTATTATTGAACATGATGCTTAAGTGGGGAGCAATGTTCGTTCTGAAGTTCATGTAAACGCAGCCTGGGATGTTGTCCGGTCCCATGGATGCTGTGTTTTTGGCTTTAGAGAGTGCAGCTTTTACCTGCGTAGTTGTGATTACAGGGACTCTGCATTCTTCCTGTATAGATATGGACCCTTTAGGGGGCGAGGGGGGGGTAAAGTTAGGACTGAACCTGTCTGCCAGGATGCTGGCAATATCAGTTGGTTCTGTAATTTTTGTGCCTTTGTGCTGTAACTCAGAGCAGATCTGGGTGTTGCCATTGAGATTCTTGACATAGCTATACAATGCTTTGTGGTTGTCCTTAGAATTTGTGGTGATTTTGTTTTCATAGCTAGCTTTGGAGGATCTTATAAGGGATCTCAGCTTCTTACTGAGGCTGACCAGGGAGCTCCTCCGCTCATGAGATTTTACTCTCTTTTGCAACAGTTTCTTCCTTTTATTGTACAGTTTATTTATGGCAGGGGACCACCAGATTGGCTTCATTTTTTTGGAGGATAGCGTCTTGGTTCTGTTTGGGATAGCACAATCCATGCACTCATGTAAGTGCTTATAGAGTGCATTTGTGTAGGATTCAGCAGCTGTAACTGTATTGTCCATCTGCATGGGTGTCATGAAGTTCACCACTTCTGTCTTAAGAAGCATGAAGTTGGTTTTGGAGAAATTTTTTACTGTGGTTTCTTCATAAATATTATATTTATTGTATATAAAACATGAAATCCATCAAGCAAGGAAATTCTTGATGTCTGGCATAACTGGGATAAGCTTCAGAGACCTAGTCTTAGAATTTATTCAAACAGGATTGTTACTGACTTGATTTTCCCCACTACAGATGGAAAGATGATGCCAGATGCCGGCTGTTTATTTATTTATTTCACTTGCTTGACATGGTTATTCCTGCTAAGCTAATGGCCTGTTTTCAGAGGAGACCCAAGGTGGTAGTCATACTGACTAGGGAAAATTTGGCCAGGACAAGGGGGAATTTCACCTACTCTTTTTGAAAAGTGCCACAAGATCTTTTTCATTCCCTTGACCTACCACCAACTCAGACCGACGGGGCCTTGGTTTAAAGTGTCTTCTGAAGTACTGCACAATCAGGAGTTCAGCATCCCTCTCCTGTTACACTGCAGCGGCAGTACTGGAAAATGAATTCAACTACCTGGTGTGGGAATAGAACATACAGCATCATGCACCAGAAGCAAACATGCTACATGCTGAGCTATTGAGACTGTGGAAGTGGGAGACCATTTAAAACACTGTTACCCTCAAACAATGTGGTTTATAAACAATGTGTATATTTCAGTAGAGCAGGCTCTGAAAATGGAACAGTACCTCAGGAATGTTCTAGCAAACAAAAATGAAAGCAGTGTGGATAAAAATAAGGGTGCATAAAAATGCCATCTGAGGGCAAGCAAAGATCCTTTGTGTGAAACAGATATGCAATTTAAAGAGAAAGGAAAACAAATTGTGCTTTATAAATGAGGTGTCATTATTGGTTAGGGAAAATGTAAAATATTCAGGAACTATAAGGAGGAAATCATAGGACAATACCAAGCGTACCACCTGCTCTGATGTTCAGAGAGTGCTTTTTCTGTACTGAAATACCATATTTTGCAAGGGAAATCATTCCCTTAGCCAGTGGAAGACATATTTCCACTTTAATTTAATATGCTTCTTCTGTTTCATATCATCTCAAAATATTTGAACAAAACATGGAAAGTACTTTTTCTTCCCTATTATCAGAAGAGTTAGCATTGTTTTACATTTCTGCAGGGTGTGACTGATGAAGTCTATGCTGTGAAATGAGGGTCAGGGACTAACTTAACTAACTAAGTCAGAGAGAAGCAAGAAACTCCACCAGGAAAGCAGCAAATATGATTGGGAAGCACAGACAGTTTGTTCAAGAAAGAGAAATATAGTTTATGTATTCCGAAGGGATCAGGAGGGATGGTGAAAGGTGGAGGTGGGATTACATCAAGGATCAGCTCCGAGCCTTTTCTTATTTGCAATGGTGATGGACAGGTTGACAGACAAGATCAGACAGGTATCCCCATGGACTATGATGTTTGTGGATGACATTGTGATCTGTAGTGATTGCATGGAACAGGTTGAGGAGACCCTGGAGAGGTGCAGATATGCTCTAGAGAGGAGAGGAATGAAGGTCAGCAGGACTAAGACAGAATATATGTGTGTGAATGACAGGTGGGACAGAGGAATGGTGAGTGTGGAAGAGAGGTGAAGATGAGAGAGCAGCCAGAGTGAAATGGGTGGAGAAGCATCTCAGGGGTGATTTGTGACAGACGGGTACCAGTAAGAGTGAAAGGGAAGGTCTACAAGAGGGTAGTGAGACCAGTTATATTATAAGGGTTAGAGACTGTGGCACTGATGAAAAGACAGGAGTAAGAGCTGGAGGTGGCAGAGTTAAAGATGTTAAGATTTGCATTGGATATGACAAGGATGGACAGGATTAGGAATCAGTATATTTGAGGGTCAGCTCAGGTTGGACGTTTTGGAGACAAAGTCAGAAAGGTGAGATTGCGTTGGTTTGGACATGTGCTGAGGAGGGGTGCTGGGTATATTGGGAAAAGGATGCTAGGGATGGAGCTGCCAGGTTAGAGGAAAAGAGGAAGGCCTAAGATAAGGTTTATGGATGTGGTGAGAGAGGACATGCAGGTGGTTGGTGTGACACAGTAAGATGCAGAGAACAGGAAGAAAATGAAACAGATGATCCACTGTGGTGACCCCTAATGGGAACAGCCAAAAGAAAAAGATGAAGAAGAAGAAGGATGGTGAAACTTAAGAAAATAGAAAGGGTGGTAAATGAAAACGTATCCTTAGTATTTACAAACAAGGAGAAATGAAGTTTATCATGTTTAGACAGTAGAGCTGGCCAGGTAATGGGATTATCCATGTCATTTCAGAAAAGAAAAGCTCACAAATGAATTTCAAAAGCTAATGGAAGACAAAACATGTGATCTAATGAGGCTCATCCTATAATCCGTAAGGATGTAAGGGATATCCAAACCAAGGGGTTAAAATGACAAACAGACAAACCATTCAGTGCAAACTCCAAGGAAAACCAAGACAGGCTAGAGTTTTCACTATGTGATACCAGCTAATATCCAAATCAGGGAGGGAGGTAGTAATACCTGTAGCTAACATTTTCAAAAAATCGATACCAAAAGTTCTCATTGTATTAAAGATGCAGATGTTTTTTTGTATTATTACAGAAGACAAATGAGGCAGCGGCTGAAAGCTGTCATGCTGCCACTCTGACCTTGATAGCTAAATGATGGCATTTGCTGCTGAAGGAGAGAATTCTGACTTATGTAAAAGGTGATGTGGCACTGGTCACAAGGTGTCATAACACTGTCAGGAAGGTAATGTCAGACAAAATGACAACCTTTTGGGTAGTGTGGCACTGGTCCCAAGGTGTCATAACACTGTCAGGAAGGTAATGTCTGACAAAATGATAGCTCTTTGGGTGGTGTGGCACTGGTCCCAAGGTGTCATAACACTGTCAGGAAGGTAATTTATGACAAAATGACAACCCTTTGGGTGGTGTAGTACTGGTCCCAAGGTGTCATAACACTGTCAGGAAGGTAATGTCTGACAAAATGGCAGCTCTTTAAACAGATGTAGCATGGGAATTTGGTGTCCTGTGAAGCACATCCATTTTATGCCTTCCCATCAAACCTTTAAAAATAAAGCTTAATAACTTACAAGCTAGTATTAGGCAATCACAACATAGATTGCTTATTGCACAGTTTGTAAGCTATCTGTAAAACTTTAAGGAAGTTGCCTTTAAAAAAAGTTTGCCATATAGTTTATAAGCTGTCTAAAAAATGATGTGACTGTGATCATAAAATGGTAGACAAAATTTAAGTTATAAAACCTTTTTTAAGGATCAGCATGCCCTACAAGTTGGCATTGATGGTATTCATTTATTTATTTATCCATCCTGTGTTGACCAGGTTAGTCCCACTAGATGGGTAGCCTCTTTTCAGAGGAGACCCAAGGAGGTATTTATGCAGATTATGGGAAATTTGGCCAAGGCAGTGGGCAACTTTCCATACTAATGCAATGTGATATGTTACATCCTTCTGAGCTGCCAACAGTACAGGTAACTGGGGCTATGATTTAACATTTCCTTAAAAGTTTGATGGGGTAGGTGCCTCATTCACTGCTCTCTTCCTACAGCACCATGTTTTTATTGGGTAACCTGAGTAGTAAACCAGAAAGATGCTGTTTTATGAACATATTAGATAGCCTTGGAGAGGGTCAAAGGGTAGTACTGTGATGTTAATGTACCGCATGACTTTAGATAGCCATGGAGTGGGTCACAGGGTAGTACTGTGATGTTAGCATAAAACATGACTTTAGATAGCTGTGGAGTGGGTCGTAGGGCTATACTGTGATGTCAGTGTACTACCTGACTGGGTCTATATTATATTATTGAAAGTTCATTTCAGCGAACGCTCACATGAGCGAAAATGCTGGAAATCGAACTTCGTATTGTGGGGGGCTATGCCCCCCCCCCCTGCTAACTATATATTCCAACTCCAAGATCGCACTATAGTGAGGAAAGGGCAAATATCCCATTCCTCACTGTACCATGACTCCACAAACACCCTTTTGATTTCCAGTGTTTTTGCTCATGTGACCGTTCACTGAAATCAATTTTTGATAATATAATAGGGAACCACCTGACTTTAGATAGCCATGGAATGGGTCATAGGGCAGTACTGTGATGTCAGTGTACTACATGACTTTAGATAGCCGTCGTGTGGGTCATAGGGCAGTACTGTGATGTCAGTGTACTACCTGACTTTAGATAATTGTGGAGTGGGTCGTAGGGCAGTACCGTGATGTCATTGTACTACCTGACTTAAGATAGCCATGGAGTGGGTTGTAGGGCAGTACTGTGATGTCAGTGTACTACCTGACTTTAGATAGCTATGGAGTGGGTCGTAGGGCAATACTGTGATGTTAGTGTACTATCTGACTTTAGATGGCTATGGAGTGGGTCGTAGGGCAGTACTGTGATGTCAGTGTACTACCTGACTTTAGATAGCCATGGAGTGGGTCGTAGGGCAGTGCTATGATGTCAGTGTACTACGTGAGTTTAGATAGCCATGGAGTGGGTCATAAGGCAGTACTGTGATGTCAGTGTACTACATGACTTTAAATAGCCATGGAGTGTGTGATATGGTAGGACTGCGATGTCTGTGTACCACATGACTTTAGATAGCCATGGAGTGGGTCATAGGGCAGTACTGTGATGTCAGTGTACTACATGACTTTAGATAGCCGTCATGTGGGTCATAGGGCAGTACTGTGATGTCAGTGTACTACATGACTTTAGATAGCTGTCGTGTGGGTCGTAGGGCAGTACTGTGATATCAGTGTGCTACATGACTTTAGATAGCCGTTGTGTGGGTCGTAGGGCAGTACTGTGATGTCAGTGTACTACATGACTTTAGATAGCCATGGAGTGGGTCATAGGGCAGTACTGTGGTGTCAGTGTACTACATGACTTTAGATAGCCGTCGTGTGGGTCATAGGGCAGTACTGTGATGTCAGTGTACTACATGACTTTAGATAGCCATGGAGTGAGTTGTAGGGCAGGACTGTGGTGTCAGTGTGCTACATGACTTTAGATAGCCATGGAGTGGGTCACACAGTAGGACTGTGATGTCAGTGTACTACATGACTTTAGATAGCCATGGAGTGGGTCATAGGGCAGGACTGTGGTGTCAGTGTACTACATAACTTTAGATAGCCATGGAGTGGGTCGTAGGGCAGGACTGTGGTGTCAGTGTACTTCATGACTTTCGATAGCCATGGAGTGGGTCATAGGGCAGTACTGCGATGTCAGTGTACTACATGAATTTAGGTAGCCATGGAGTGGGTCATAGAGCAGTACTGCGATGTCAGTGTACTACATGTATTTAGGTAGCCATGGAGTGGGTCATAGAGCAGTACTGTGATGTCAGTGTACAACATGACTTTAGATAGTCATGGAGTGGGTCATAGGGCAATAGTATGATGTCAGTGTACTACATGACTTTCGATAGCCGTGGAGTGGGTCGTAGGGGAGGACTGTGGTGTCAGTGTACTACATGACTTTAGATAGCCATGGAGTGGGTCATAGGGCAGTACTGTGATGTCAGTGTACTACATGACTTTAGATAGCCATGGAATGGGTAGTAGGGCAGTACTGTGATGTCAGTGTACTACATGACTTTAGATAGCAAGGAGTGGGTTGTAGGGCAGTACTGTGATATCAGTGTACTACATGACTTTTGATAGCCGTGGAGTGAGTCCTAGGGCAGTACTGTGATGTCAGTGTACTACATGACTTTCGATAGCCGTGGAGTGAGTCGTAGGGCAGTACTGTGATGTCAGTGTACTACATGACTACTAGGGCTGGCTCTTTCTATTATCTTTATAAGTGACATTGAAAAATACATGAAAAGTCTGATTGTAGAAGTGTGTTTTGCTGATGCTACAAAGACAAGCAAAAGGGTTTCTATCCAGTAAAGTGTAGGATGAGTGGAAGAGACTTTTAAAACTGTAGGGGTGTACTGAGTCACACAGGAGAAAGCGGCATCAGTGCCAAATAATAAATTGTCAGAATGGCCATAAGTAATACCCCATCTCTAGAACTTTGTGTGTAGTTCCGAAACACCCTGTTTTACCAGGTAATATGACAAGCATAGTACAGATAAGTGCAACAGCAAACAGAGGATAGCCTTCATTGAATATCATGCAAGAAAGTGTTATAAGGCAGAAAATATACATATTGCAGGAGAAAGAAGGCATGGTGATATGAGAACTACATCTGTAAATACATCACAGAAAGTTAAAGAGGCCAGGTAGAAACATTTTAAAAATGGATACACTACAATAAGAGAAGAGAGTTTGAACCTAAAACCTGGAAGGCTCAAGGGATATATAACAAAGCATTTTATCATGATTGGAAACACTTTCCTGAAGCAGTAACAGCATAAAATATGATAAAACATAATTGGTTCTTATGCTGGGAGGAACAAAATAGGTAAACTGTCAGAGTATGTCTGTTCATAACTACACGTGAGTCTATGAAAAACATTTAGAAAAGCAAGTCCCTGGGATTCATTAACTTCTACACTGAGTGTGTCCTAAGCGTACACACTTCTGAGTAAACAGACAATACAAGCATAACTCACACCTTGTTCATCCTAATTTTAGGTTTTCTACTGATTTTCTTGCAGCCTTAAATATCAAGGTAGTTTCATAAAGTTTACCACAAAGTGTTGACTACACATGCACTTGTGTAATTTTTCTAATTGACTAGGAAGCACAAAAAATGTGGTACAAATGTTCTTGAATGCAGGTCATGGTCTTATAGGGCTGGACTTTTTCAACCTCAGTTTATACACAGTACAGATATGTCATTAGCAGGTTTATTTTACCTTTTAAAACATATTTGCTATAAATAACTAAAGTTGTTGTTGTGTCTTTCGGCTTTTCCTGGTTAGGGGTCGCCACAGCAGAACTCCAGTCCGCTAATGATTGGCAGTAGATTTTTACATGCCGAGTTGCCAGCCCTGACGCACAACCTTCAACGAAGGTATGCCCATTCACGCATGTCTCCACACAGAAGATGCTCTAGCTGGGAATCAAACAGGACAACGTCTTACTGTGAGGCGACAACGCTACCCCAGCACCACCACTGCAGTTCTATAAATAACTAAAGTAATAAATATTAAAATGTACAGATAGTGTGTGGCATCAGCAGATTTAAAGTACCATAAATAACTGAATTAGTAAACATTAAATGTGCTTATGAAGTGATAAACAATAATTATTTAGTGCATTAACATAGCCTAAGCCCATTCCATTTTAATGCTTACTCATCAGCACTATACACAGAAAACTTTTTCATTTAGTCTTTATTTTGAAATGGGCTTTCAAATTGCAGTGTCATTTGGCTTCAGGCTTCAGTAAACAATTAGTTATGTTTGCCTTCCACACATACGCACACATTAGCTCATATACCATGGAACGCCTCAAATGCCAAACTGCAGACAAGTTAGCAATGTTGACACCAGTGTGTTTATAGAAAGCATCCCTCTCATTTTTTTCTTTATTGAGTTTCTTATGTGCTTAGAAATGCCAAGGTTTGAATGTGCATTTGCTTTCACTCAAACACAAATAAGTGCAGCCACAGATTTCTTTAATATACTATGTATGTAGAGGTGAAATCAATATAGGGAGAAATGTTTCTTCTTTTTGGGTATAGAAACATTGTGGACAATTAAGTGATCAATAAAAATAATACATTAAGCATCTATGGGTTTTAGCATATAGAAAGTAAACAGTGTGATAAACAACAAAGAATGCAAATGATGCACTCGGACATACAGGAGAAAGCGGCATCAGTGCCAAATAATACATTGTCAGAATGGCCATAAGTAATACCCCATCTCTAGAATGCTGGGTGCAGTTCCGAAACACCCTGTTTTACCAGGTAATATGACAAGCATAGTACAGATAAGTGCAACAGCAAACAGAGGATAGCCTTCATTGAATATCATGCAAAAAAGTGTTATAAGGCATAAAATATACATATCTTTTCTGCAATCCAGGATTCAATGTTTATGTACACCTCACTAGCATTATTTAAATCAAGAATAAAATTAATCCAGCGGAGTTAATGCTCAGCAGAACAGCAAACGGCAAAAACAGAGATTAAGCAAACAGCTACTGAGCAATGCAATGGGGGGTACCAATAGAAATAATCTCCAAGAATCACCAGTATGTAGTCGGTATTAAGAAATAGTAATCCAGGTATACACACAATAAATTTTATTTGTTGAGACAGGTTAGCGCTTTCGCAATAGCTTCATCAGACCTTCAATGACATAACACATTACAGGCCAATTATTTAAATACATACAAAGGCGCCAAAAACCTTCAAGCTCTTTAAAGCTATAACACACATTAAAAGTGCACAAAACAAACATAGTAATAGAAACAAGTATAAAACTTGTGCACAATTAAAATGCAACAATAAAAACAAAAAACAGGTCATCTAAAACATATAAAAATATATAAAAAAGAAGATGGGGACTGCACATTTAAGTACTATCAAAATGAGAGATGGAGACATCTGTGTAAAAAACACATACTGTTATCACTTATTCTTTAACCTCCTAGATTTTAATAGGGGGCGTAGGGGGACCTTCCCATTAAGGCCTGGTATCAGATCGGCCCTAAACTTGATTATCCAATGTATCTCTCTAGTCTCAGTATAGTTCTTAATGTCCCCTCTCCTATGTGTCCTGGAAATCTGTTCCAGAACCCTGAACCTAAACTGATGTGCTATACCCTCCTCCTTGATGTGCTTGGCCAATGCATTATGTAAATTGCCCTTCCTTATATGATACACATGCTCCCTGATCCTATCTCTCAGTACTCGATTAGTTTTGCCTACATAGTAGGCTGGACATGACGTGCATGAGGCAAGATAGACCACATCCTTCGACATGCAGTTGCCTCTGGTCCGAATATGGAATGTACCCTGTCCATACGGATAAACAAAAGTTGGATCAGTTAATATATAAGAACAAAAATTACACCTATTGCAAGCTGTCATAAAGGGCCCTGACTGAATGGTAGGTGTATAATGTTCTTTGGGATAGCAGAGCAGCCTCTTGAGATTCTTCTTATTTCGATATACAAACTTCGGTCTTTCACCTGCCAAACTGTTAATAATGGGATCTACAGACAGGATGTGCCAATGTTTAGAGACAATGTCCTTAACGGGTCCAATGTCTCTGGTATAATAAATAGGAAAGATAATATTATTCTCTGTATGAAAGCAATCTTTACTCCTATTGACCCTCATCTCATCTGTATACAGTTCCATTGCCCCCTCTGAGAAGTATGGTTTAGCTCTATCCTCCCTGAGACTGTGAACGCCATCCATCCCTCTGGTGATATCCAAGCTACTATAACCTCGTTCCGCAAATCTCATGCCCAGATCTTCCAACTCTCTTTCCAAGTTAATATCCCCAGGAGTGTATCTGGACATCCGCATGGATTGTCCTTTCACGATGTTGTTGTAAACAAAACCTGGGTGCATACTAGAACGATGAAGTAGTGTATTCCTGTGACAGGTCTTACGATACACTCCTGTGTTGATGATCCCACCTGGTAATTTATCTACATAGATGTCCAAAAATGGAATGGTGGTGAATGACCATTCCATGGTGAAACACAGGAATGTATTGGAGGTGTTAATCCATTCATAGAAATGCTTCAGCTGTTCTGGTGTGCCCCTCCAGACAAAGAAAAGATCATCCACAAAACGCCTGTAAAACGGTATAAACTCCTTGAAAAATTCATTCTGGAAAAGATGACAGTACTCCCATTCAGCCATGACCAGGTTGGCGTAGCTGTTCGCACATGAGGTGCCCATAGCTACGCCATCTCATTGTAAAAAAATTTTGTCATGGAAACAGAAGAGGTTGGAGTCCAAGATGATCCCCAACAATAGAACGATCAATTCAATGTCATAGTCTAAGGGGATAGTAGATCTCCTCAAATAGGCATCAATCATCTCTGTACCCCTTTGATTCAGTATAACAGTGAAAAGGGACTGTACATCCATGGTCACCCAGATGAGATCTGCAACATCAGGGCAGCCTTGGATGTACTGATACAGGTCTAACAGAAACTGCCTGGTATCCCTAAGGATGAATGAGTTGGCATCAACTAGAGGTCTGAGTTGAGCTTCCACAAACAGTGAAAGAGGTTCAGTTGACCATCCCCTCCCAGCAACAATAGGTCTCATGGGGGGATGGCATCGGTCTTTGTGGACCTTGGGTAGGCCCTGAATGACAGGAATCAAAGGATGGAGAACATAGAAATAATCAAATAGGGCCTGATCAATGGCTCCTTCATTCAGGAGACCAAGGAGTGTAGAATGTATGGTGTAAATAATAGTATCAACCTCTCTATTGGTAATGGAGGCATAAAACCTATCATCGGCCAACATCTGTAACATATCATGACTGTACCTGTCTGTATCAAAAACCACCACGCCACCACCCTTGTCCGCTGGTTGAATGACAATATCACGATTGTGACAAAGGGAGTGCAAAGCTACTCGTTGTCGATAATTAAGATTGTATCTCCTATTTCTACTATTAAGCCCTTTCTGGTTCATTTTATAAATGTCATCTTCCACCAGCTTACTATATGCAGCCACCAGGGGATGTGTCGGGGGGATAAAAGTACTAGGTGTCTTAAAGGCAGTGTCATGCAAAGTAGTACCTGCATTCTCTTTGAAGAATATCTTCAAGGATAAATTCCTAATAAATAATTTGAAATCCTTTAAAGTCTCTTCATACCTACTATCCATCGTAGGAATAAAGGTAAGGCCTCTGGAGAGGACTTCTGTCTCATAGTCACTTAATATATGACTAGATAAATTAAAGACAATACCTACTGTTTCACCTCCCACATTTTCTTGATGGTCCGATTGGGCTGTCTCTCTGGGGACAGCTTCCTCTTGTATCTCCCCTTGTTGTTCGGGTAGGCCCTCTCCCCACTGGCAAATACCCTGATGGGAAAAGGACATCTATTATCAACCTGTTGTGGAGTGTTCAATGCCTGTGAATCAGAAGTCCGTTCAGAATTAGAGCCATTAATGACTCTGTTGTTCATTAAACTGATTGTCTTCCTCCTAACAACTGGTTCGGAGCAGGGGGTCTGTATGTTATCCCTAGTATCAGTATGTACATAAACGTCAGTGCTGACAACTTCTAGGGGGTCTCTACTGGTAGTCGAACCAGCAGATTCAACATTATCTGCAACGTCAACAGTAACTGTGGTAGTATTCTCTACATTTGTGACGAAATTGTCACCTATATCATTAACAGATGTAACATCAACAGTTGAAACACTCCCATTCCCTCTAGTAACATTAGTGCGAACATCTCTAGCTAAAACATTACTAGTTCTATTAGTATATGTACTATTGTCCGTTGTATTATTCCTGGGCCAGGTGAAGATATTGCCCAAACGGAAATCCATACTATCCCTATGTAGCTTCGTTCTTTTTTGATTAAAAAGATGACGCTCATACATATTCATATTGTCCAGCATCAAGCCCAACACTTGATCAACTACTGAAATCGGGGAGATACAAGAGGAAGCTGTCCCCAGAGAGACAGCCCAATCGGACCATCAAGAAAATGTGGGAGGTGAAACAGTAGGTATTGTCTTTAATTTATCTAGTCATATATTAAGTGACTATGAGACAGAAGTCCTCTCCAGAGGCCTTACCTTTATTCCTACGATGGATAGTAGGTATGAAGAGACTTTAAAGGATCCTTGAAGATATTCTTCAAAGAGAATGCAGGTACTACTTTGCATGACACTGCCTTTAAGACACCTAGTACTTTTATCCCCCCGACACATCCCCTGGTGGCTGCATATAGTAAGCTGGTGGAAGATGACATTTATAAAATGAACCAGAAAGGGCTTATTAGTAGAAATAGGAGATACAATCTTAATTATCGACAACGAGTAGCTTTGCACTCCCTTTGTCACAATCGTGATATTGTCATTCGACCAGCGGACAAGGGTGGTGGCGTGGTGGTTTTTGATACAGACAGGTACAGTCATGATATGTTACAGATGTTGGCCGATGACAGGTTTTATGCCTCCATTACCAATAGAGAGGTTGATACTATTATTTACACCATACATTCTACACTCCTTGGTCTCCTGAATGAAGGAGCCATTGATCAGGCCCTATTTGATTATTTCTATGTTCTCCATCCTTTGATTCCTGTCATTCAGGGCCTACCCAAGGTCCACAAAGACCGATGCCATCCCCCCATGAGACCTATTGTTGCTGGGAGGGGATGGTCAACTGAACCTCTTTCACTGTTTGTGGAAGCTCAACTCAGACCTTTAGTTGATGCCAACTCATTCATCCTCAGGGACACCAGGCAGTTTTTGTTAGATCTGTACCAGTACATCCAAGATTGTCCTGATGTTGCAGACCTCATCTGGGTGACCATGGATGTACAGTCCCTTTTCACTGTTATACCGAATCAAAGGGGTACAGAGATGATTGATGCCTATTTGAGGAGATCTACTATCCCCTTAGATTATGATATTGAATTGATCGTTCTACTGTTGGGGATCATCTTGGAATCCAACCTCTTCTGTTTCCATGACAAAATTTTTTTACAACGAGATGGCGTAGCTATGGGCACCTCATGTGCGAACAGCTACGCAAACCTGGTCATGGCTGAATGGGAGTACTGTCATCTTTTCCAGAATGAATTTTTTAAGGAGTTTATCCCGTTTTACAGACGCTTTGTGGATGATCTTTTCTTTGTCTGGAGGGGTACACCAGAACAGCTGAAGCATTTCTATGAATGGATTAACACCTCCAATACATTCCTGTGTTTCACCATGGAATGGTCATACACCACCATTCCATTTTTGGACATCTATGTAGATAAATTACCAGGTGGGATCATCAACACAGGAGTGTATCGTAAGACCTGTCACAGGAACACACTACTTCATCGTTCTAGTATGCACCCAGGTTTTGTTTACAACAACATCGTGAAAGGACAATCCATGCGGATGTCCAGATATACTCCTGGGGATATTAATTTGGAAAGAGAGTTGGAAGATCTGGGCATGAGATTTGCGGAACGAGGTTATAGTAGCTTGGATATCACCAGAGGGATGGATGGCGTTCACAGTCTTAGGGAGGATAGAGCTAAACCATACTTCTCAGAGGGGGCAATGGAACTGTATACAGATGAGATGAGGGTCAATAGGAGTAAAGATTGCTTTCATACAGAGAATAATATTATCTTTCCTATTTATTATACCAGAGACATTGGACCCGTTAAGGACATTGTCTCTAAACATTGGCACATCCTGTCTGTAGATCCCATTATTAACAGTTTGGCAGGTGAAAGACCGAAGTTTGTATATCGAAATAAGAAGAATCTCAAGAGGCTGCTCTGCTATCCCAAAGAATATTATACACCTACCATTCAGTCAGGGCCCTTTATGACAGCTTGCAATAGGTGTAATTTTTGTTCTTATATATTAACTGATCCAACTTTTGTTTATCCGTATGGACAGGGTACATTCCATATTCGGACCAGAGGCAACTGCATGTCGAAGGATGTGGTCTATCTTGCCTCATGCACGTCATGTCCAGCCTACTATGTAGGCAAAACTAATCGAGTACTGAGAGATAGGATCAGGGAGCATGTGTACCATATAAGGAAGGGCAATTTACATAATGCCTTGGCCAAGCACATCAAGGAGGAGGGTATAGCACATCAATTTAGGTTCAGGGTTCTGGAACAGATTTCCAGGACACATAGGAGAGGGGATATTAAGAACTATACTGAGACTAGAGAGATACATTGGATAATTAAGTTTAGGGCTGATTTGATACCAGGCCTAAATGGGAAGGTCCCCTTACGCCCCCTATTAAAATCTAGGAGGTTAAAGAATAAGTGATGACAGTATGTGTTTTATACACATATGTCTCCATCTCTCATTTTGATAGTATTTAAATGTGCAGTCCCCATCTCCATTTTATATATTTTTATATGTTTTAGATGACTTGTCTCTTGTTTTTATTGCTGCATTTTAATTGTGCACAAGTTTTATACTTGTTTCTATTACTATGTTTGTTTTGTGCACTTTTAATGTGTGTTATAGCTTTAAAGAGCTTGAAGGTTTTTGGCACCTTTGTATGTATTTAAATAATTGGCCTGTAATGTGTTATGTCATTGAAGGTCTGATGAAGCTATTGCGAAAGCGCTAACCTGTCTCAACAAATAAAATTTATTGTGTGTATACCTGGATTACTATTTCTTAATACCGACTACATACTGGTGATTCTTGGAGATTATTTCTATTGGTACCCCCCATTGCATTGCTCAGTAGCTGTTTGCTTAATCACTAGCATTATTAATAAGTTATATACAGTCAATAAACATGCTCAGTGAGGTACATACACGCTATCAGTATTATAACTATATTCTCTGCAAACATAACCAGTAAGTTGTATTGACTCCACCAGCGTTACCAGTAAATCACACACAGTCTGTCAGCGGTGTCACTAAGATGCACTCACTTTGCCAGCACTGGGGGAATTAATGTGCATATTTCACACTTGCAGGAAAATATCAAGCACAATATTTGTGATTTTTTTTAAGCTTTTCTCTCAAAATGAAACAAAGAATGTATCTATATGTGTATCTATATATCTATATATATATCTGTGCACCTTAACTCATTTACTCCTCGACAGCAGGAGACTAATTAACACTGTTACTTCCCGAGAACTTTTCTCCAAAATCCTCTGCTGAAAAACATTTCATTAGATTTACAATATCTCATAAGTGATGTGAGTTACAACAAACGTAAAATATGATAGTTCTTCTGTAGGCTATGGGCTTATCAAAGGTCAATGTGTAGAAGCTGATTCTATCATCATCATCATCAACGCTCTTTTTCCCCATTTGCCTACATGGGGTTAGGCTACGTTAACTCTTTCACTCCAGTGGAGCTCAGAAAGTTTGCTGTAACTTCCAATGGGCAAAGCCTAAGCCTTTTGATAAAATCAAATTATGTCCTCACACTTCAAACAGATGTTCATATCTCTGGAACTACAGGGGTTATGAAAAAAAAAGTATAAATGGCAAATTCTTCAGCACAAACTATTTTTATAATGGTAATATTCTTTAGGTTCTAGGTCTTAAACTGAATTTTATAAGTCGCACTAAACACAGCAACTATTACATTTGTAATATTTTGTAAATGACTTACAATATCTCAGCAACCACTCAAGTTACACACATGCTGTCAGCAGCATTTTATTCACCCAGCTGAGAGCTTTCATATTAGGCTAAGAAGTTTCATCTGTGTTACTTGGTTGTTGAGATATTTAGAAAAATGTGAAAATGATAGCTGTGTAAATTAATATCATAAAAACAGCAATTAATATCTATTTACCTGTAGTAGACAGAGGTCAAATATTAATGCAGTTGAGTTTACCGTTTTGTAAGTTTTAAGATGAAATATTTTAAAACCTTGTACATATCACAGTTTTGGAATTATTGATGCAAATATGAACCAGAAATGTTTGACAACTAGAGGCGTCAGTAGGAGTTAACTGCAGATGCAGCTGGAGCCATCATTCGGATGCATCTCTTTTGATTCAATGCCACAATCCTGCCTTATTTGACACTCATGCCTGACTTTTGCAGATATTTGCTCATACAATCCATCCACCTCTTTGCTAGACACCCCTGCCCCTTGTTTTCTCTTACCTTCTCATGTCTGTCCCAAATCTTCTTCACCAGATTGTCTTCTGCTTTTTGACACATGTGCCCAAACCACAGTAATATGTTCTCTTTGATCTTTTTTGCAATTGGCGCTACTTTGACTTCTGCTCTTATATCGTTATTTTTTCGTCTGTCCCACAGTGTGCATCCTACCACCCAGCTCAGGCACTTTATTTCCAACACCTTTTCCTTCCTCATCTGCTCTGCCTTTACTGCCCAGCTTTCTATACCATACAGTAGTACTGGTCACACCACTGTTTTGTGCACCTTAATTTTCAGCTTCTTTGACATTTTTCTGTCATAACTAAGAACTCAATGAAATGCAGCAACGAATACTGAATAACGTAATTTAAAAATAAAAAATCACCATGACAGCACATTACTGGACACTTAAACAAACTTTAATGCAATTAAAACACATCAATGGCTTAAAAACACATCAATCACTAGCACTTTCATCCTTATTCATGTGATATTTAGATTTTATTTAATGTGAATGTGCTTTTCATTGTTTTACCCTGAAGATGCCCGTAGAAAAATAAAGGGAAAGTGCTAAGTCACTGATGCATTTTTAAGCCTTTGATGTGTTTTTAGTCATATTAAAGTTGGTTTAAGTGCCCGATAGTATACTGTCGTGGTGATTTTTTTTTATTTTTCTGTCATACACTATACCTGACACTCTGTGCCAGTTGGCTGCAGCCCCACTGATTCTAGCTTTGACCTCTTCATTTAGACTTCCCTTCTCCTCAACCACCCCTCCCAGATACATGAAGCTCTTATTTTATTTATTTGTTTTACAATTGTTGACCGGGAGTGTCTGACTGAGCCAAAGCCCTTTTTCAGTGGAGGCCCGGAGAGAAAAGCTCCAGGCATGTAATACAGGACAATTTAACAATAGTAATTAGACATGCAATATTAGAGAATTATTTATGTATTCAATTATCTTTATAATAGTTATCACGTTATATCATATGGTAGTCTTATTGGGCAGCATACACTTTAGTAGTGGGGTCAGACTGATAGTAAAGGAAAGTGGGTTGACTTAGGATCTAAGTTGGTTACTTTGAAGCTAAGAAGTGAGGATTTTGGTCAGGGAGGGTGTGAGCAGAGGCAGGTCCAGTGTTTTGTCCCACTATCTTCCCCTCTAGGTTCATAGGTTCATAGGTTCTCACTTCTTACCTTCTATTGATTTCCTCAGTTTGCTACCATTACCACCATCTTACCTGTATTTTGTTTCATCCCATGTGCCTTCAGTTTTGCACTCCATTCCCCTATCCTTTGCTGAAGTTCTAGCTCAGAGTCTGCCTGTAATGCCACATCGTCTGCATACAGCAACTTTGTTGCTCTGACCCCTCCAACCTGTTTGCTAATGTAGTCTATCATCAGTATGAACAGCAGGGGGCTCAGAGCTGAACCCTGATGCACACCCACTCCCACTGGGAACTCCTCGGTGAGACTGAACACTGTTCGCCTGCATTAATTCTACCAATGTTTCTGAGACTTCAAAACACCACAGTGCTGCCTAAATCAGCTTTCTTGGGACCTTATCGCATGCTTTCTCCAAGTCTAGGAATGCCCAGTTGGACTCTTTCCTCATCTCTAGCTTCTTCTCAACTATATATCTCACTGCAAACATCAGGTGAGTTGTGCTGCATCCTGATCTGAATCTGAACAGCTCCTCTCCTGTCTTACTTTCTACTACTCTGCATATTTGTTTATCAATCACCCTGTCCAGAACTTTCATGCAAGCTTGATACCTCTGTACTGGCCACACTTATAGATGTCCCCTTTGTTTTTGTACACTGGCATGAGTATGCTGATTCTCCAGTCATCTGGGATACACATTTCTCTCTACATTTCTATGAGTACCCTCAGTGACCATTTACCTGTGTTACCCAGCTGTCTCACCCAGCATCTTTATCATATCTGCTTTAATAGTATAGAAGCTGATTCTACACTACATATTTATGAAAGAGAAACTGTATTTTGTTTGCCAAAAAATACTAGTGTTATGGTCAAATAAAAAAGCTTATATCAGTGATGGAACTGTTCACCTCTTGAAGAGCTTTCTAATGATGTATGACAAGATGGGATGGTATACTGCTGTTTTGTGATATTGCTGAATTTTTTGCAAATTGTGCATATAATAATTTCACAATATTTCACAACAATATTAATCTACAAAGCTGTTTGTGTTACATGGTGATTATTGATGGTAACATTGTTAGTCTTAATGTTTTGTATAGGATGGCACCATTGTTCACCTGCAGGCCACACAGCTTTTATTTATTTATTTCTCATTTGTTAACAAGGTTAGTCCAACTGAGTTTGCAAACAAACCCATTTTCAGTGGACACCCGAGGGGAAAAGCCCCAGCAAACATAAGTAAAAATAAAGTGACAATATACAAATATTAAATAACAATTACAATACAAAAAAACTGTAAAAAAAAAGAAAAGGTTATTAACTATTTGCATTGATAGTAAGCAACCCATTTTCAGTGGAGACCCACGTGGAAAGAGCCCAACTAAACATAAGCAGAGATAAACATACAGGACAAAAACTATTAAAAACAACACTGCAAATACAAAATGAATTATAAATAGAAAAACAACAGAAAAAAATTATGAACATTACGGGTTGTACCGATAGTAGTGGATTAAAATTTACTTCATATGAGAGTAAAAACAAAAAGATAATCGTTGTTCAAAAGAAAGATAATGCATAGACATTGACAGGAAGTGGGGGGGAGAAGAGAATGGGAGGGGCTATAGTAGGGCTATAGTAGTAGAGCTGAGGGTTTAGGAGATGAGTTTTAAGCAGACGTTACTAACAAAGAAAGAAAGTTAGGAGATGCAACAGGTTATACAGTGGGAGAGACTAAGACTGTGTGTGGTCAATGCAATGGCATAATGTCAAGTTTAGTACATGGGATTTAAGCCCTTTTTAAAACAGGGAAAGGAAAGGTTGCATCTAATATGGAGAGGGAGTTTGTTCCAATTTAGCGAGACAGAGTGTTTGTAAAGTAGTTTGCCAATATTCTTTTTGGGTTTATAAACTGAGACAAGATGCTGATCAGCACTCCAGCGAGACTGGGGGGGGGGGTAGAGAGTAACATGGGAGGTGAGAGCAGGGCAGGCAGAGGGTTTTTTGAGTATGGAAAAGGTAATGTGGAGTTGCGATTGTAGGAGCAGGTGTGGAAATTCCAGCCACTGAAGTCTGTTTAGTGAGAGGCAGTGATGTGAAGAGAGTGGTCGGTTTAGAATAGATCTGTTAATTTTGTTGTATGTTTGTTCCAGTTTCTGCATTGAGGTAGTTTGGATATTGGTAAGGATGGGGGAAGCATATAGAAGACTAGGTAAGAGAAATGCATGCACAAGACTGCGTTTAGTGGCAGTAGTGAGGAATTTTTTGTTCCTATAAAGTAGTCCAAGTTTTTGGTGTTTTTTTTTTGATGGCCTGTTATATGTGCAAGTCAAATTTTAGATGGTCATCAATTATTACTCCAAGGAGTTTGGTGTGTGAGGCAGGGGAGATAGTGGTGCCATCTAGGGAGGAAAGAGAAAAGTTGGATTTACAGTGAGAGAGTGTCTGAGGTAGGAAGAGTTGAGTTTTCTTTGGGTTAAGGATTAGTTGATTGTTTCTGAGCCATTTTTCAACAGAGATAAAGTGTGTGTTAGTGTGTGTAGTTCAGAGATTGTATTGGAGATAGATATGAGAGTAGAGTCCACTGCATATTGTATTACAGATGAGAGACTGCAGGATGAATGTAGGTTGTTGGTAAAAATGTTGAAAAGGAGCGGTCCAAATATGGAGCCTTGGGGTACTCCTGTTTGAACAGCAAGGAAGGGTGAAAAAGCCTGCTGCCATCTAACAGCTTGTTTTCTGCCAGTAAGGTAGGATTGGAACCAGCCAAGAGTAGAAGTAGAGAGGTTTAGGTCTGAGAGTTTAAGAAGGATGGGATGAGACACAGTGTCGAAGGCTTTAGAGAGATCAAGGAATAGACAGAAGATGAGGAGGTTGTTGTCCTTAGCTCCTGCAACCTTTTGAGTAAAGGACATTAAGGCAGTCGAGGTACTGCGTTTAGGGTGAAAAACATGTTGCGAGGGGGTGAGGAGATTTTTGTGAATGAGAGACAGTAGTTGAATATGTATACATTTTACAAGGAGCTTAGAAAGCGGTGAGAGAATAGCGATTGGTCTATAGTTAGAGGATTCAACAGAGTTGCCACCTTTGTGCAGAGGAGTGGTATAGAAGGATTTTCATGTTTCTGGTACAGTAGATTCCTGAATGGAATGGTTAAGATAGATACAGGATATGCAATAGAGTCGGCAGCAATTTTCAGAAAATGTGGGGGGAGTTTATCAGTGGAGGGAGAGCATGGTTTCAGTTTAAGAAGCAGGGATTTGATATATTTAGTAGAAACAGATCACAAGGCAAAAGGCTGAGAGACAGAAGAGCAGAGAGGTTTAAGGGGAGGTGAGGGTGACACCTAAGAGTAGGGATAAGCAGAGTTACCAGAGCGTAGGAGTTTAGAGCTGCTGTCTATGAAGTGTTTGTTGAGTAAGTCTGCAGTTTCAGAGGGAGTGTCATAGGGGAAAAGGTTAGAGATGGTAGGAGACCAGTGTGGAGCAGGCAGTTGATAGTACGCCAGAATGTTTGGGGGTCATTTGGGTGAGAGTTTTGAAATTTAGGGAAATACCGGTGTTTATCCAAAATAATAAACTTTTTTTACATGATTTCTGAGTTGGTTATAAAGGTGGGAGTTTTAGTGGTTTGCCATTTTTCCATAGAGCATCTCTTTCATACATCAAAGCAGGAGTAGCTTTGGAGAGCCAGGGGGCGAAATTAGATTTGGTTCTGATTTTGCAAGTTGAGGCAAGACATTTTAGGACATCAAGGAAAATGTGGTTGAATTTAGTAACAGCATCATTGAGTGGGAGAGTTTTTAAGAAAGACCAGTTGATGGCAGAGAGTCTATAGTTAAAGGTTTCAGGGGAAAAGTTAGTCAGTTTTCTACAATCTCTGTAGAGATGGGGCTTAGAGAGATGAGGACAGTGCCTTAGGACAGAGATGGGAGAATGGTCACTAACAGGGTCAGGGAAGGTAGAAGGGTTACAATAGTTATTAGGAGAGTTGGTCAAGATCTAGTCAATTGTGGAACCAGTAGCATTTTTACTGTAGTGGGTAGAGGTAGTGATCAGTTGTGAGAATCCATACAGGTTTATGAAATGTTGGGGGTGAGTCACCAATAAGGGAGTTCCAACCTATATTAACATCTCCAAGAATGATGGTTTCATAGGGGATGGAGGTGTTTATCTAGGAGAGTATATGTTCGAGGATAGGGATGTTTTTACCTGGGGGATATAGACAGAGGCAAAAGCAAACTTCCTATAGTTATTGATGTGGCAGTCTAGGAGCAGTAGTTCAGCAGGGGAGAAACTAGGCAGGGTAATGTCTATAGGTGTTAGCTTCAGTGAAACAGAGTACAAGATAGCCACCCCACCGCCTTTTTTAGGTGTCCTATCAGACCTATAGATATTGTATTGAGGTGGCAGAAATTCAGAGGAATTGATATGCAGTTTTTAGCCACGTTTCCGATAAGGCCAGGATGTGAGGTTTGTGTTGGGTCAAACATGCATGAAGTACAGACATTTTGTTGTTTAGGCGTTGGATGTTCATTGCAGATAAAAAGAGATGTTTGAGGCTGGAGATAGTTGAGGATGTTTTTTGGGGGACAACAGATGAAGGTGGATGGGGAGTGGAGAGAGGGGAAGGACCAGCATTGCGATGGATGTCATCAGAAACCAGAAGAGCAAAGACAAGATGGAAAAGGTGAGGGTGGTCATTAAGGGGAATGGGGTACTTGAGCTTGGGCTTAGGAATATGAGCGGGGTAGGCCATAAGTTTAAATTTAAGACACTGAAAGGGGGAGAGACAGAAAAGAGAGGGGGCAATAGTCAGTGGAGCTTGGTTATATGTTGCAAGAGGTCTGGGAAAGTTGGGGGAAGAGGGGAAGATATGGAGCTCAGTGTGGTAGGAAGTGCTTAGGGATAGTGAGATTAGAAGTGGGAAAAACAGCAGTAAGGATAGCATTATAGGATGGGAAAAGGAGGGTAAGAGTTATAGGGAAAAATATAAAGAAATATTAGGGAGGGTGGGCTAGAAATAAGCAGTGCGAAGGAAGGGTGGGGATAGAAATAAGCAGTGTGAGGGAAGGGTGGTGGGG
>NC_056737.1:1182587293-1182627293 GCF_019279795.1 Protopterus annectens
AGATAAACAGTGAAGTAAATAAGCAGTGTGAGGGAAGGTGTTGGATAGAAATAAGCAGTATGAGGGAAGGGTGGTGGGTATAAATAAGCAGTATGAGGGAAGGGTGGTGGGTATAAATATGGAGTGTGAGGGAAGGGTGTTGGATAGAGATAGGCAGTGTGAGGGAATGGTGGTGGCTAGATATAAGCAGTGTGGGAGAAGGGTGGTGGCTAGAGATAAGCAGTGTGGGGGAAGGGTAATGGCTAGAGATAAGCAGTGTGGGGGAAGGGTGGTGGCTAATGATAGGCAGTGTCAGGGAAGGGTTGGGCTAGAGATAAGCAGTGTGAGGGAAGGGTGTTGGGTAGACATAAGCAGTGTGAGGGAAGGGTGGTGGCTAGAAATAAGCAGTGTGATGGAAGGGTGGTGGGTAGAGATAAGCAGTGTAAGGGAAGGGTGGTGGGTAGACATAAGCCGTGTGGGGGAAGGGTGGTGGCTAGAGATAAGCAGAGTGAGGGAAGGGTGGTGGCTAGAAATAAGCAGTGTGAGGGAAGGGTGGTGGGTAGAGATAAGCAGTGTGGGGGAAGGGTGGTTGGTAGAGATAAGCAGTGTGAGGGAAGGGTGGTAGCTAGAAATAAGCAGTGTGAGGAAATGGTGGTGTCTAGAGATAAGCAGTGTGAGGGAAGGGTGGTGGCTAGAATGAAACAGTGTGAGGGAAGGGTTGTGACCAGAGATAAGCAGTGTGAGGGAATGGTGGTGGCTAGAAATAAGCATTGTGAGGGGAGGGTGGTGGGTAGAAATAAGCATTGTGAGGGTTGGGTAGTGGCTTGAGATAAGCAGTGTGAGCGAAGGGTGGTGGCTAGAAATAAGCAGTGTGAGGGATGGGTGATGGGTAGAAATAAGCATTGTGTGGGAAGGGTGGTGGCTAACCCAGCCACTGGGGATGCACATGCCAGTGCATTTCTTTGTGCCAGTCCCAAGCCCGGATAAATGTGGAGGGTTGCAGCAGAAATGGAATCTGGCATAAAATTTTGCCTAATCATACATGCAGACAAAAGTACACATATACATACCGGATCGGTCGAGGCCTGGGTTAACAATGACCGGCACCAGTACTGTTGGCCAACAGGGTGCTGGCGGAAATTGTGCTTCTGTTGGCCGAAGGAGGAGAAGAGGTGGAAGGCATGGCCGAAGGCAGGTAAAGGCTAGGACTGTGATTATGAGGGTCGGAACTTTGAATGTTGGCAGTATGACTGGTATAGGGAGAGAGCTAGCCGATATGATTGACCGAAGGAAGGTTCGTATACTGTGTGTGCAAGAGACCAGATGGAAGGGGAGCAGGGCTAGGTGTATCGGAGGCGGGGTCAAATTGTTTTATCATGGTGTTGATGGGAGGAGAAATGGCGTAAGCATTATCCTGAAGGAACAGTATGCTAAGAGTGTTTTGGAGGTGAAAAGAGTGTTGGATAGAGTGATGTTTATGAAGCTGGAAATTGATGGTGTAATGATAAATGTTGTTAGTGCATATGCTCCACAAGTTGGGTGCGCGACGGATGAGAAAGAAAAATTTTGGAGTGAGTTGGATGAAGTGGTGATGACTGTACCCAAGGGTGAGACACTGGTGACTGGAGCAGATTTCAATGGGCATGTTGGTGAAGGGAACAGAGGGGATGAGGAAGTGATGGGTAGGTATGGTGTTAAGCAAAGGAATGCAGAAGGTCGGATGGTAGTGCATTTTGTGAAAAAGGTTGGACATGGCTGTGTTGAATACATATTTTAACAAGAGGGAGAAGCATAGAGTGACATACAAGAGTGGAGGAAGATGCACACAGGTGGAATATATCTTATGTAGAAGGGCCAGTCTGAAGGAGATTGGAGACTGTAAAGTGGTGGCAGGGGAAAGTGTAGTTAGGCAGCATAGGATGGTGGTTTGTAGGATGACATTGGTGATCAAGAAGAGGAGGATGAGTGTGAGGGCAGCACCAAGGATCAAATGGTGGAAATTGAAAAATAGTAATTGTGAGGTGATGTTCAGGGCAGAGTTAAGGCAGGCACTGGGTGGCAGTGAAGAGTTACCGAATAGCTGGGTAACTACAGCAGAGCTAGTAAGAGAGATGGCTAGAAAGGTGCTTGGTGTGACATCTGGAAAGAGGAAGGAGGACAAGGAGACCTGGTGGTGGAATGAAGAAGTACAGGAGAGTATACAGCGAAAGTGGCTGGCGGACAAGAAGTGGGATTGTCAGAAAGATGAAGAAAGTAGGCAAGAGTATAAGGAGATGAGGTGCATGGCAAAGAGAGAGGTGGTGAAGGCTAAGGATAAGGCGTATGATGAGTTGTATAAAAGGTTCGACACTAAGGAGTGAGGAAAGGACCTATACCGATTAGCTAGACAGGGGGACCGAGCTAGTAAAAATGTGCAGCAGGTAAGGGTGATAAAGGATAATGAGGGAAACGTACTCACAAGCGAGGAGAGTGTGTTGAGCAGATGGAAAGTGTACTTTGAGGGGCTGATTAATGAAGAGAATGAGAGGGAGAAAAGGTTGGATGATGTGCGGACAGTGAATCATGAAGTGCAGTGGATTAGCAAGGAGGAAGCAAGGATAGCTATGAAGAGGATGAAGAACAGAAAAGCTGTTGGTCCACATGACATACCTGTGGAAGCATGAATGTGTTTAGGTGAAAAGGCAGTGGAGTTTTTGACTAGATTGTTTAATGAAATCTTGGAAAGTGAGAGGATGCCTGAGGAATGGAGAAAAAGTGTTTTGGTACCGATTTTTAAGAATAAGGGTGATGTACAGAGCTGTAGTAATTACAGAGGGATTAAACTGATCAGTCACAGCATGAAGTTATGGGAAAG
The DNA here is from genome assembly GCF_019279795.1 of Protopterus annectens. Taxonomy (NCBI): domain Eukaryota; kingdom Metazoa; phylum Chordata; order Ceratodontiformes; family Protopteridae; genus Protopterus; species Protopterus annectens. Next base: position 1,182,590,127 of record NC_056737.1, read on the forward strand.
AGTAGTGGAAGCTAGGTTAAGAAGGGAGGTGATGATTAGTGATCAGCAGTATGGTTTCATGCCAGGAAAGAGGACTACAGATGCAATGTTTGCTTTGAGAGTGTTGATTGAGAAGTACAGAGAATGTCAGAAGGAGTTGCATTGTGTCTTTGTGGATTTAGAGAAAGCATATGACAGGGTGCCTAGAGAGGAGTTGTGGTATTGTATGAGGAAGTCGGGAGTATCAGAGTAGTATGTAAGAGTGCTACAGGATATGTACGAGGGTAGTGTGACAGCAGTGAGGTCTGCGGTGGGAGTGATGGATGCATTTAAGGTGGAGGTGGGATTACATCAAGGTTCAGCTTTGAGCCCTTTCTTATTTGTAATGGTGATAGACAGGTTGACAGACAAGATCAGACAGGAGTCCCCGTAGACTATGATGTTTGCAGATGACATTGTGATCTGTAGTGAGAGTAGGGAACAGGTGGAGGAGACCCTGGAGATGTGGAGATATGCTCTAGAGAGAAGAGGACTGAAGGTCAGCAGGACTAAGACAGAATATATGTGTGTGAATGAGAGGGAGGACAGAGGAATGGTGAGGCTGCAGGGAGTAGAGCTGGCAAAGGTGGATGGGTTTAAATACTTGGGGTCAACAGTTCAGAGTAATTGTGAATGTGGAAGAGAGGTGAAGAAGAGAGTACAGGAAGGATGGAGTGGGTGGAGAAAAGTGTCAGGAGTGATTTGTGACAGACGAGTCCCAGTAAGAGTGAAAGAGAAGGTCTACAAAAGGGTAGTGAGAACAGCTATGTTATATGGATTGGAGACAGTGGCATTGACAAAAACGCAGGAGTCAGAGCTTGACGTGGCAGAGTTGATGATGTTAAGATTTGCACTGCGTGTGACGAGGATGGACAGAATTAGGAATAAGTATATTAGAGGGTCAGCCCAGGTTGGAAGGTTTGAAGACAAAGCCAGAGAGGCAAGATGACATTCGTTTGGACATGTGCTGAGGAGGGATGCAGAGTATATTGGAAAAAGATGCTAAGGATGAAGCTGCCAGGTAACAGGAAAAGAGGAAGGCCTAAGATAAGGTTTATGGATGTGGTGAGAGAGGACATGCATGTGGTTTGTATGACAGAGCAAGATGCAGAGGACAGGAAGAAATGGAAACAGTTGATATACTGTGGTGACCCCTGACGGGAGCAGCCGAAAGAAGAAGAAGAAGAGGGAAGGGTGGTGGGTAGAAATAAGCAGTGTGAGGGAAGGGTGGTGGCTATAGATAAGCAGTGTGAGGGAAGGGTGGTGGGTAGAGATAAGCAGCATGAGGGAAGGGTGGTGCTAGAGATAAGCAGTGTGAGGGAAGGGTGGTGGGTAGAGATAAGCAGTGTGAGGGAAGGGTGGTGGGTAGAAATAAGCAGTGTGAGGGAAGGGTGGTGGCTAGAAATAAGCATTGTGAGGGAAGGGTGGTGGCTAGAAATAAGCAGTGTGAGGGAAGGGTGGTGGGTAGAGATAAGCAGTGTGAGGGAAGGGTGGTGGATAGAGATAAGCAGTGTGAGGGAAGGGTGGTGGGTAGAGATAAGCAGTGTGAGGGAAGGGAGGTGGGTAGACATACACAGTGTGAGGGAGGGTGATGGCTAGAAATAAGCAGTGTGAGGGAAGGGTGGTGGGTAGAGATACGCTGTAGGAGGGAAGGGTGGTGTGTAGACATAAGCAGTGTGAGGGAAGGGTGGTGACTAGAAATAAGCAGTGTGAGGGAAGGGTGGTGGGTAGACATACGCAGTGTGAGGGAAGGGTGGTGGCTAGAAATAAGCAGTGTGAGGGAAGGGTGGTGGCTAGAGATAAGCAGTGTGAGGGAAGGGTGGTGGGTAGAGATAAGCAGTGTGAGGTAAGGGTGGTGGCTAGAGATAAGCATTGTGAGGGAAGGGTGGCGGCTAGAAATAAGCAGTGTGAGGGAAGGGTGGTGGGTAGAGATAAGCAGTGTGAGGGAAGGGTGGTGGGTAAAGATAAGCAGTGTGAGGGAAGGGTGGTGGCTAGAGATAAGCAGTGTGAGGGAAGGGTGGTGGGTAGAGATAAGCAGTATGAGGTAAGGGTGGTGGCTAGAGATAAGCATTGTGAGGGAAGGGTGGTGGCTAGAAATAAGCAGTGTGAGGGAAGGGTGGTGGGTAGAGATAAGCAGTGTGAGGGAAGGGTGGTGGGTAGAGATAAGCAGTGTGAGGGAAGGGTGGTGGCTAGAAATAAGCAGTGTGAGGGAAGGGTGGTGGGTAGAGATATGCAGTGTGAGGGAAGGATGGTAGCTAGAAATAAACAGTGCAAGGGAAGGGTGGTGGGTAGTGATAAGCAGTGTGAGGGAAGGGTGGTGGGTAGAGATAAGCAGTGTGAGGTAAGGGTGGTGGCTAGAGATAAGCATTGTGAGAGAAGGGTGGTGGCTAGAAATAAGCAGTGTGAGGGAAGGGGGGTGGGTAGAGATAAGCAGTGTGAGGGAAGGGGGGTGGGTAGAGATAAGCAGTGTGAGGGAAGGGTGGTGGCTAGAGATAAGCAATGTGAGGGAAGGGTGGTGGCTAGAGATAAGCAGTGTGAGGGAAGGGTTGTGGGTAGAAATAAGCAGTATGAAGGAAGGAACAGTATCGAGGGATGGAAATAGTGAGTATGTTAGGTGATAGCAGGTATGCTAGGGAGTGAAAGAGGTAATTGTGAGAGAGGCAAGCCACAGAGGAGGCGGCCCAAGGTGGGCGGGGAAAAGAGGAAGATTGGAGACAAGGTGGGAGGAGTGAAAGGGAGAGAGCACAAATTATGGTGGTGGGGGGCTGTGGGAGTGACCAGACAACAAGGTGAAAGTACAAATTTGAGTATGCTTGGGGGGTGGGAGGGGAGTGAAGTGGGCAAAACCACGCTACACCACAAGTAAGTTAAATGTAAGGGCCTAAAACCTGCACTCAGCACTTAATTTTACTTACTTTTTGCAGGAAAGACAGACCAACAGTATACAATTTTGAGGTTTTTATCAGGGTTACTTGTTCAAATGTCAGACAAATAAGTAAAACTTAATCTAATGTCTGAAATTTAGAAAGCCATAAAAGCACAAGGTATAGCTGTAAAAATAATGGTCAGAGAGACAAATGTATGAATCAGTTTACTTTAGTTACAGGGGAAAAGAGGCAAAAAAATAGAGCAGAGAGAGCCCTATAATTGACCAAAATGGTGACTCGCTTTGTTACACAGCACAGTAAAATAGAGCTCAACAATTGTTTTTTTTATGTTTGTAACCTACACTGTTTAATTGTTGGGAGAGAAAATGCTGTTGTTAGAGACTGGTGGCCATTTGCAATCCTGTAGACACCGTTTTGCAGGAGCTGCAGTATGCTAGTGTAGGTAAATGTAGAGTTTGAACTCTAAGTCATGCCAGGTCAACCAAATGGGGAGAGAAAGTAATCCTAAGCACCTAGGTTTACAAATGGTGCCTGTACTACTGTACAAGTAATTGTCATACATGTTTTACTAAAACGCCATTTATTTCTCAGAATGTCTTCACATTACCCACCATGTTTTAATGTCATTTTTTACTAATACCCACTGCTTGAAAACACTACCATCAACACAGCAGTCTCATACTCTATATGTCCCAGTTTTTCATATATTTTTGTAAACACTCCTTAGTAACTACTTCTCTTAACATCCCATGGCCACCTCATTGTCATGCTTAGCAAATTATGTCAGTCCTGTAGATGCTTTAGTTTTATGTGCGTACCTTTACCAGGACTTCAGAAATTAGACTTTGAAAGCAGTGATGAGTGTACTTGTTTCAGGAGTGCAGGGAAGTGTCCTGTAAAGTGAGCATACTCTTATTGGATACACAGGAACTCTGCTTTCCTGATGACTATACTCATGTACGAAGCAATGCGTTAATCTCCTCTCCAAAAATGAAATGTCAGACACATAGAATATGTGTGATATAGAATATGTGTGATACAGAATATGTGTGATACAGAATATGTGTGATGTTGAATATGTGTGATGTTGAATATGTGTGATATAGAATATGTGTGACATAGACTATGTGTGATATAGAATATGTGTGATGTTGAATATGTGTGATATAGAATATGTGAGATGTAGATTATGTGTGATATAGAATATGTGTGATGTTGAATATGCTTTTTATGAATGTATTTGTGGTGATGTAGTTATTTTTCTTGCTTCTGGCTTCACCATTCCTATGATAATATCTATATTACCCCACAGTATTATTTTATCTTTGTGTTTGTTAAAGGTAAGACCCACTAGTCACAAAGGGTGGCTTAGAGATATTGTTTTTTTTTAAGTGACTTACGCTCACACAGAATGCAAATGCAGATTGAAAAATCAAACCCAGACCTACATACAGGACAAGCACTTGTTAGCAGCTCACAGCCTTAAGTACTAAGCGGATTCAGTGTTATTGTCATTTACAATATGTATACATATTGTAAACATAGCAATGGCAGATTTCAAATCATGCAGGAATCACAGAGGTAGCACAAAGTTTGGGGACTGCAAGAGTGAAATCAATTATTCAGGTTATCAGATTATGTGTAGACTGTTAGCTCCCAAAAATCTGATTCACCTGATTAACTCACTCATTCTAAACTGTGATTCAGCTTGCCACGTAATTACTGCTCTGAACCCACTACAGATAATCTAGTCTGCTCTTTCATCTTACTAAGCTGCTATTAGGTTTCCTAACCCCCAGTAAACAAATGTAAATAAATAAATATGTGCTGGAAACAAGAAAAGGCTGCCTCAGAGACAATTGTGCAGTTTAAATTCAAATTAATTGAGTGAGGGACATGCATAGACATTTTGAGAAAGGCAGCCCCACGGGATGGGACATTAGATGAAGAAGACATGCTGCAGAGGAGTGAGTTGTGTGGTCAGTGAAGGATGGCAACATTACTGGCCAGTGAAGGATGGGAACATTATTGGTCAGTGAAGGAAGGGAGCGTTATTGGCCAGTGAAGGATGGGAATGTTATTGGCCAGTGAAGGATGGGAATGTTATTGGCCAGTGAAGAATGGGAAGGTTATTGGCCAGCGAAGGATGGGAAGATTATTGGCCTGTGAAGAATATGAAGGTTATTGGTTAGTGAAGGATGGGAACATTATTGGTCAGTGAAGGATGGGAGCATTATTGTTCAGTGAAGGATGGGAATGTTATTGGCCAGCAAAGGATAGGAAGATTATTGGCCTGTGAAGAATGGGAAGGTTATTGGCCAGTGAAGGATGGGAATGTTATTGGTCAGTGAAGGATGGGAATGTTATTGGCCAGTGGAGGATGGGAAGATTATTGGCCTGTGAAGGATGGGAAGGTTATTGGTTAGTGAAGGATGGGAATGTTATTGATCAGTGAAGGATGGGAAGATTATTGGCCTGTGAAGGATGGGAACATTATTGGTTAGTGAAGGATGGGAGCATTATTGGCTAGTGAAGGATGGGAACATTATTGGCATATGAGTGTAGAAGGGAAGTAGTTAATGAGACTCTAAGTCCCGATGAGAGTTGATGACAAGCACTAGTGCTATCCATGTTTATTTGTTTGTTATTTACACTGTTTACATCCTCATTAGAAGGAAATACATGAGTATGATTTCTGCAGTAGAACTGCATTTCCCACTTCTGATCTACTTAGTCTTTATTTGGGCATAGAATTCACTGCTTTGGAGGGGATAACTGAATACAACTGTCACAAAAATCAATTGTGGAATTAATTTTGGTATTATTTAAAGGAAGCCATAAGTCTTTGCTCTGTCTAAAGAATGTTCCTGTCTTTTGAATCAGTGCCCTTATAATATAGAAGTAGATTCATAGTTAATGTCCTGTGTACACCTGTAGTATGCATGACATTTTGGACATTGTGCCAACATATGGTCATTTCAGAAACAGAGACATGGCTCTGTTAGTAGATCCCAGCACGCACCATGTTGCAATGAATGATACAGCTATACTGCATTCAGTTAAATTTAGCATGGAAACTACCACATGTCAAGCACATTGCCACACATGAGAGAATGTCTACATTGTATTGCAGGAGAGCTCTATGTCCTGTAAAGGAACCTGGCACTGGGAAGGCCTTTAGAGGCCTTTTGAGGCTAACTGTTAGCTTCCTAATAGTAGGGGCTTATAGCAACACACAGCACTTGGGTGGGTGGGGAGTCCTGCAGTCTTAGATGTGTACCAGAATACCAGTGCTGAGCTCCTTATATATGAATGACACCTTATACACTCAGTGAGAGGGACTGAATACCAGTGCAGGACTCATTACACTGCAGGTTCATATGTCATCTGGCTGTCAGGAGGATGTAGGTCATCTGTCTCTCTGTAAAGGCTGTATGCCGAGGTGCTAAGAGAATTGTGTAGAGAATTGTGTGGGTCATTAAAAATATTTTGGGAATACTGGCCAATTTTGGTTGTCTTTTCTACTATTAATTGGATAGTGGTTTTAGTTTGGATGTAAGTCATCTGACTCTCAGGAGGATGGCTAGTTCGGCAGTGGGGGTGGAAGGTATATGTCACTATAGCACTTGTACCTTGTGTATTACTAGGAGACAAGGTGTGGGGGGGGGATTGTACAACACTGCCCCCTACAGTGCACATATGGACACACAACTTCATCATATAAGGAGACTGCAGTATGTAATTAATGCATTTCATCTTTCTTTTTTTTCTTTGTTGATTATGATAGTCTGATTGAGCAAAGCTCATTTTCAGTCAAAGATCAAGTAGAAAAGCTCCAGCAGATATATTTAAGATACTCATGACAGAACAAATTTTTTACAAAGGTACATTACACTGATAATTCTTAAGACATCTAGAGGAAAACCAGGTAATTGTTCTGTCCTGACACTCTAGATCGATAAGCAGGTATTTGTCCTGTGATCATATTATACATGATATTAAATTCAAAGTATAAAACATTTAGTATGTAAACAGTTTACATGCAATATATGTGACAAGAAGACTTTAGATATGATTTACACTATATGGGTAAGGAGGGTTAAATCATACATGCTAGGAATAAATAAAACTGATGTAAGGAGTGTGACACATCAATTGGTTGGTAGATAGTTAAATCTAGAAGAGGGAGAGAGGCATTGCATAGCTGATGAGTCTAGTATAGTGAGGCTTAAGAATGCTAGTATCTATACTGATGTAGACCCTGGTTATAAGAGACTGATGGAAAGTATCTGGAAATGGATAAAGTGGGGAGTTCAACTTTCTGGTGTGTTTTCTTTTTCTCAATTGTTTTTATTTTTATTTTTTCAAAGTACAAGACAAAACATAACAACTACAATGTAAGAGTATACTAGGTAAAGTATTATAGCTGAACTGTACCTATACATAATAAAGAAACTAAATTATTTACAACTGTACAACGTGCCATATATTTTATCACATCCATTTAGTGAGCTTACAATATTATGGAGAGTTCTTGTCATTACATATCCAAATGCATGTTAGAGATGTATCTTTGAGAATAAACACCTGTGTCCTTATGTTAATGTGGGTGGATTAAGCTTGCAGTGTGTTAAAGACCTATTCCCATATTTCTAGTTTCTTAATAGTATTATTTTTCACATCAATTACCCATTTATGAGCTAGTAGGTGTTTTATTGCCATCTTTTTTAATTCAGCCCAGTTGATGTTCAGTCTGTCCCCCCATTTGGATGCTATGTATAGTTTCATTAATAGGAATAATGTGATATGAATGCTTGATTGGCTTTAGAATACTTCTGGGGGGGGGGGTGTGAAGGAGTGTGAATTCCCATGTAAGTGTTGCTTTTTCACAGCCTTGTTTTTGTAATTTGATTTTTAGTGAGTTCCATAGTGTAAATACGCATCTACAGCTTCAAAACAAATGGATTAGATCTGCTTCCTGCGATTTACAATATGGACAATGTGGCGAGTTGGAAGAGTTAAATTTGTGTTGTATTAAGGTGGGTAAAAGGTAAGCATTATTATTGATCATGAGACTTTTTCAATGGTAGTGCTTTAAAAGTGTTAAGGTCAAAGCCTGGTTTAATTGTTCAGTTATTGATGAGTTACTTTTTAACCAATAGTTAGAAATGAGTATGTTGTCTTGGAATTTAATCTCAGATATTAATTTGTATGTGTTAAATATCATTTTACCCCTGGATAGCATTGTATCCGATAGAGTTTCACAATTGTTTATATCTACCTTATTTAATTTACTGCTTTGAAGGTGTTTGGAACATAGTTCTTTAATTTGTCTCAAAATGATTGTGTATGATTTTGGTAATTTAAGTTGAGATCTCAGCTCTGGGATTGTGTAGTTGTGGTAAGAGTAGAGATCTCAAATTCACGTGTCTTTTAATAAAGTTAGTTATTGAGGTTTATCATTGAGTTATTAATTTTTAAATCTGGATTATTATGGATTGGTTGAAGGAAGTCCATTGCTGACCCAAGATCAAGGAAATAAACCAGTTTTGAAGAATGATGATGAAGTGTTTTGGAGGGTCATTGATCTTATAAGCTGCTGTTTCTTTTTTGGCTCGAAAAGGAAGAGCTCTAGGATTAAAGTCTAGAGATTCGATATAGTTATAATATATTTTCAGCCATATTGGAGTCCATGTGTTGGGTGAAGGGGCATATTCTGCTATCTTTAGTATTTTGCTACTATTGATAAAGATAAAGTACAACTTAAAATCCGGTAAGTTTAGACCCCTTTTCATTTTGGTAGTGACGGTTTTTGGTATGATTTAGGCTCCCAGATGAACTTGACTAGAAATGTATGTATTTGTTTGAAGAATTTGTTATGTATTACCACTTGTGTGTTCATAAATACATAAATTACTCTAGGTAGAATATTCATTTTTATTATCGAGACCTGGATAGGAATGGTATTTTAAGATTATTCCATCTATTAAAGTCTTGTATTATCATATTCCATTTATTCAGTATATTATTTTGGTAAAATTATCTCTTGTTTTGAAAAAATGTAATTCCAAGATATTTGGTTGAGTTTTTTTATCTTAATTGTGTCTAAAAATGGGAATAACAATAGTAATTTGGGGGGGATTAAAGGGGAAATACTGGTTTTGTTTAACTTAAGTCTATAATTAGATATATTTGGGAAATGTTCAATTGCTTTTAGTAATTTGGGTATGTCAGAGCTAGGGGTGGTGAAGTAAATATTTAAATCATTGGCGAAGGCTGTGTAAAAGATTTTAGAGTTAAAGATAGATGGTGGGTTATGATATAGCTTCTGTTTAATGTACAAGAAGAGCGGTGCAAGGTAGAGATTGAATAAAAAATGGGATAGAGGGCAGCCTTGTCTTGTCCCGTTTTTAATCTTGATTCTATTTGAGAAGGTTCTGTTTATGTATAGGTTAGTGTAAGGGTTTTCATACAGTATTTTAATTATTTGAAGAAATTTGTTAGGGAACTTAAAATAGGGTAAAAGTTGAAGTAATAAAGTGATATTCACTCTATCAAAAGCTTTATGGGCATCTACCACCACTGTGTACATGGGAATTTTTTTACTATTTGGGAAGGTTATCATGGCTTCAAGTGTTAAGGTGCTGTCACTAGTCTAAATGGAGTAAATCCTGATTGTTTTGGTGATATGATGTTAGTTATAATGTTCTTCAATCTATTTGCTAGTAGTGAAGTGAGAATCTTAGCTTCTATATTTAGTAATGAAATTGGTCTATAACTGCTAGGGTCTTTAGGATCTGATTGTTCTTTCAAGATAAAGATTGTTTTCGAGGCATTAAAGTGTAAGTCATTTATTTTATTGTTTATCATATAGTTTAGTACCTGATGTAGTATTTTAGCAACTAACGGAGTGGAGCACTTGTAAAATTCTGATGTGAGGCCATCCGGACATGGAGCTTTGTTTATTTTTAGTTTTTTAATTGTGTCGATGATTTCACTTAGTGAGATTGGATTAATTGGGATATTTTGTTGGTTAGCATCTAGTTTAGGGAAAACTATATCTTGAAGGAAAGCTTTTCCGTCCATTTCTGAAGATGGTAAGATTTGTTCTCCATAAATCTGAGTGTAAAGTTGTTCAAAGAGGTTTGTTATTGCCTGGTTATTCATATATGTTTTGTTCTGGTGATACATTTCTGTTATAATGGGTGTGGATTTGTATAGAGTAATTAGTCTCGCTAAAGCCCTGCATGAAATTTGAATAGTCTTAACATATTTAGCGAAGTTTCTCATTTCGTTGAATGATAGATTTCTTGCTTCGTTTAGATGTAGCTCTTTTTGTGTTTTTCTTGTTTTTTGTTGGACAGTGTCTATTTTTATTTCATTTTCCAGAATTTTCGATTCTGTTTTTTCCATTCTGGTCAAGATTTGGTTGAAGGATTCTCCGAATGTTTTGAATTGCAAGGACAGGTCTTGAATTGCTTGCTGTATAGGTAGTAGTGCATTTTTAATGTCTCCTAGGTTAGCTGGCTGATCTATTTTATTTTTATGCTGAGTTTTTGAATTTTCCGGTTGTTTTGTGGTCTTCTGTCTTTTAGTTGTATCTTTTTCAGGTGAAGCTAAGACTGAGTATTTCATCTTTGTTGTAGAGGTTTCTGTGGTGTTTTCTTCCTTTTGACATTTTTTATTTGGGTAGATTACAGATATTCAGTAGCTCAGCAGGGCCTCAGCACCACATGTCATCAGCTTTATTGCAAATCTTAATTAATCCTTCCATTTTTTTCTATTTTTCTCTTCTTCTTTTTGGATTTGTTGTTGCTGTTGTGTCTCTTAGATGAGTTCCTCGTACTATTTTGCTATTTTTGTTCCTCTGGGTTAGCTGAAATGAAATTTTATTCCAGGTATTTTCAGAGAGCTAGGAATAGCCATGCTTACAGAACCACAGCCATCTTTTTTTTCTCAGCCCTAACAATTTTAACATTAACTGCCATCTTGAGAAAAACTAATTTCTTCTTTGTATTTTGTTTCATAATTTTTGATAATTTTAGTCTCCAGATCACTTTTTTTCTTGTGTCATGCCCACTCATGCAGAAATGTTTTACCTGCTGCACTTCCTGCAGCACAGGGTCTTTTCAGTCTGATGTTAAATACCTCTCAACTGTCCCTAATTTGGAAGTACACTTTTCTCAGTTTGACTCAAAATTCTGTACATATTTGAGAAGTTCTAAGTTATTTTATTTTTATTTTATTTGCATTTGTTTACCTGTAAAGTCCAACTGGATTGGAAATATTTTTAGCAGAAGCCCGGTTTCTATGCCCAGCATACAGACTTTACCTTCGGATGCAAGTCTCTAGCTGCAAACTGGTGTGTGTTTTTAATGGCTTGCTATATGTGGAGGTCAAATTTGAGCTTATTTTCAATTAGAATGCCCAAAAGTTTTGTTTGGTTACACTTACAAATTTTGTGTTGTTGGGTGATGTCATTTCAAAAGATTGTGTTTTATTTTGGTATTTTTAGGTGTGAAAAACATAAGCTTTGGGTTTTTTAGGATTTAAAATAAGATTTGTAGCAATGGGTCAACTTTCAATAGAAGTGAATTAATTTTGAGTGATGTTCTCAAGTGTTGGTTGGGATTGGGCTGCCCATATAAGGAGTCATCAGCATAATGAACTATGTTAGTAAGGTGGGTGGCAATATGTAGTAGTTTATAAAAATGTCAACTTACACGGGGGCCTAATATTGATCTCTGTGAAATGCTGACAGTCACTGGTAGGAAGGAGGAGAAATTTTGTTTCCATTAACCTAGATTTTAAAGTTATTTACATATAAACCTACATGACTTCTGCAAACTAATTATCTCATCCTTACTAGTGACTCAAATAATGACCTCGTCCCTGATAATGACTCAACTAATGATCTCATCCTTACTAGTGATTCAACTAATGATGTCATCCCTATTAGCGATTCAACTAATGATGTCATCTCTACTGCTCACTCTCGGTCCTGCACCACGACTCTCACTCTGCTACCTTCTCCCTTCCCTTGACCTCTTCTTTCCTCTAACATGCCAAACATGCCTCTGTATAGCAGCTTTTTCTATCTATTAGCGTTTCTTCTCATGCCTAGTTTTACTCAGTTACTCTTCTCATCCCTTCAGTACGTTTACATTATTCCTGTATGTCTTTCTCTTTCTCTATCTTCAATTATCTCATCTAATTGACTGTTTTTCTTCCACCGTCACCTACAGGTTAACTTTCTTCAGTTTACATCACCAATGTCAGATGTGTTAATTTCATCTCACTCTGCTTCATCCTTAACAACACTTGCACCATACTCTGTCTTCTCATATCACCAGGAACTTTTTCACTACTCATACCCCAAAAAAGAGTTTGCAAGCTTTGTCATGTTTGCCTATAAATTATGCATCTCTTTAATATACCAGTTTATATGTAAGATTGTATTTCTGATTTGTTTTTGTCTACATGTATTGATCATCTGTATATACTTTTGATTTATTATGTATTTGTTTTGGAGCTTTTCTCTACCAGTACTCACTCAAGCACTCTCCAAGGCCAAAAATATGACCTGTATGGGACCAGATAACATCTCAGGCTGCAGACTAAATAATGTAAAACAAGACATAGCTGAACCACTTAGCTGTGTCTTTAACCACAGCCTGAACACAGGTTTTGTGCCAGACGTCTTGGTTGATAAAGTCCATGATGATTCTTTCCATGGCATTGCAGATAAGGCTAGTTAGGCTAATGGGTCTTTAGTTCCCAGGGTCAGTTGATGATCCCCCTTTGTACAAAGGGATTGTCCACAGTAGTGGGGAACCCCTTCTACACTGCCCATCTCATAAATAAGGGCATCACATCCAAGACCAGGGAGGTCATTAATCAGCTGTACTCAGCCCTTATCAGACCTCTGACTGAGTACAATGCTCCCTTCTGTATGTACCTCACCAGACACCTGCAGCAGTTGGAGAGACCACGAAGACCACAAAGGTTTATTACCAAGGTAATTAAAGGCTTTCAAGACATGACCTACATGAAAAAACTGAAATCCCTATCACTATACTCTGTATCATACAGGCTGCTGAGAGGCAACCTGTGCCTGGCCTACAGAGCACTCTTTGACCCTGCCCTAATGGAAATGCTGCATATCCACAAATCAAATCAGACAAGAGTCACTTTCTCTGGGGATTTCAACCTAGCCTGTGACATTATTAGGACTTGTACTAGAGGCAGTTATTTCTGCCAAAGATTACGCTTCTCTGGAATAAGCTCCTACTTCATGTGGCACCTATGGCCCTCGTGGACAGTGGCACTCGGTGCTGATCATGATATCACTCTGCAAACAATGACCATCTAACTGTGGTCATCTAGGGTACTCTGGGTTTTTACATGGCTAGGCTTGTTCATAGGTTCATAGGTGTTTACTAGGCTAACCACCAAAAGGGCCTTTTTAAGCCTAGCCATGCATCCCAAATTTCAGACAAGATCCTAGGGTTATTAGCTTAGTAACCTCCTATGAACCTATGAACCTATGACTTAACAACAGCCTTTGACTCAGTGGGCCATTGTTTTCTATTAGACTCCTTTATCTCAGTTGGAATCAGCCAAGACTCTTTCATTCATGCTTTAGAAACTTCCCTGGTGAGAGACAGTTTAAAATCCAAATCAGATCCTCATTTTCTCCTTGGTACCTCAAAGATCCATCTTTTCCCCTCTGTTTTTCTCTGTAGTTATTAATCACTTACACCTGGACCTCCCATAACTAACTATCATTCTATATGCTGGAACATTGTCATATATAAGGCCAAGTCTTTCCCCTCTAGCACCAGAACAGAACACGAATAAGACCTTTACCCTGCTCTGTAACTAGCTACTTAAAAGTAAACGTATATTCAGGACCAAGAAGACAAACTTTGTGATTTTCGGTACCAGATAAAAACTTTCCACAGTCCCCACTCAATGGGTGTTTCATCTTAGAGATAAATTACCCTTAGAAACAACCACTCACTTCAATAGCTAGATAATCTGGATTGGCCAAATCCTAAACTTTCAACATTTTATCTTTACCACTAAATCAAAAGTCAACTCACTACATTTCTGTGCTAAAATATATTCCACTTCATCTCTCATGCTAATACAGCAGCTTTAGACAAAGGAATCTGATAAGACAATTAGAATATAATCTCCTAATGATATCCAGTACTTCCAAGAAAAATCTGACCTCCCTCCAAAGTACAGCTCATATCTGTAGATTAATTTCTGTAGCCCCCAAAATAACATAACTATAATGACATTTAAAAGGCAAAAAAAATCCAAGTAAACAAAGGTGATCCCTACTACTATCCTCTCTCACCTGTAAACAAAGGTGATCCCTACTTCTATCCGCTCTCACCTATAAACAAAGGTGATCCCTACTTCTATCCTCTCTCACCTGTAAACAAAGATGATCCCTACTACTATCCTCTCTCACCTATAAACAAAGGTGATCCCTACTTCTATCCTCTCTCACCTGTAAACAAAGGTGATCCCTACTACTATCCTCTCTCACCTGTAAACAAAGGTGATCCCTACTACTATCCTCTCTGACCTATAAACAAAGGTGATCCCTACTTCTATCCTCTCTCACCTGTAAACAAAGGTGATCCCTACTACTATCCTCTCTGACCTATAAACAAAGGTGATCCCTGCTACTATCCTCTCTCACCTATAAACTCTAAAACCTATAGACCTTCCCCTTGTTTGCCAGATTAACTAAAAGATACAGTCTACCTGTAACCTAAGACCACAATCTCACAACCCCCTCCTTACTTACTGCTGGAATAGACTTAATGGCACTGACCACAGTTTCTTAACATCGAACCCACCACATATCAGAATCCAGCAAACTATAAATATGATTACCCACTTCCTACCACACCTTCCATAGTCAGTTTTAAAATTAAATTGAAATGAGAAGCCCCCTGTAAGTGCTGTACAACAGTTAACCCCCCCCCCGGTTCTCATTTTCTTCTTACTAAACTCCATGTTATTTTACCAATGAAGTCTCCCCCAACACCCCCCATTTTTCATTTTCATCACATTCTTTGCGCCCCGCTTTAAATTGTTCTTTCCTTCTACCTTCCTTACCTGCTCTACATCTAATTATGCATACTGTGTGTATACTGAATATTTACTGCCTATGGTGCATTCGAACCAGTTCTGCAACTTGTCTTGCAGTTTCCGTGCTAATACTTTTTAGTTATAGCTCCGATGGCTTGCTTATGGAACATCCTTCACTCTTTATCTCTGTGCATCATACATTCATTTGAAAATGTCAGCTTTATTAACTTCTGTTGATTGTATTCTCTTAGGTTGAACTTCAAAATGGTCCATTTGGGTCAGTGTTCTACCCTGGTTATCAAATGAAAAGAAATATAATAAATACAATTAAATTAAAAAATAAATAAATAGATAAATATAGATACAAATAAATAAATTGATTGAATGAATGAATACATAGTCAAATAAACAAATAAATAAATAAATGCAGCCAGTTTTCAACTATTACAACACCTGTCTAATATGTAATATCACTTAAGAAATGGTTATGATACAAACTTTTCATTTCATCTTTGTTTTCCTTAATCTGCCAGTGAAGTTTAAACTTCAGTAATACTGAAATATAAACTGTCTTCACTATTATGTGTATTGCTGTCATATATTACCTGTATATTGTTGGTCAGAGAAGATCTATCTATTTCTAACCATTTCACCTTACAAATTTCTCTTCAAGTCTCCTCTGTAAAAGGTCTTTCTCAAAAACATCAAACTGGTTCACAAAGTAAAGTAAATAAACAAATAGTTAGTCCAATTCTGCTTCTTAAAATTAGTCTGCCAACACTGTTATCCTTGGAAAGTATAACTGTACCGAATATTATTTTAGTTGTTATATTTAATTGTTCTCTTATAGCTTCTGTCCTCGGTGACATCTAGCCACTATTGGCTTATTCATTCCTCCCAGCATCTTCCAAATCTGAAGCATCCTAAGGCACTGGAAGGTGAAAGCAAGAGTTCTCTAGTTATGGCCATTGACTAACAGGGGTGGATGAGATGCTTCCGGCTGCTACTAGTCCCACATTAACCAGAACATGGTGTCACTATGCTGGGCCCAGTGTCAGTGCACCCTTACACACACCTCTGATGTCCATGAGCATGTGCTCCCCTTTCACAGTTTCATGCTTCTAGCATCCCAAATAACAGTATCTGCAGTATGTGCTGTTACTCCATCTGAAGTGCATGTAAGCTGGCAATGAACATGAAATCCCATCTATCCCTGGTGGAAATGTCCTGACACATGGATCACTAATAAAATTTAATTCCTCTGAGCTGTAGATATAGCTCCATCCCTGTACACCTCAGGTCCAGCTTGTGATAAACATTAGTAGCACACTTGACATTAAACAAAGCAATATTCCTTTTTTTCATACATGACTTATGTCCTCAGAAATGTATTCTTTGATCAAGTGTTTAATTGCAACCAAATAACTATTAGAAAATTTGACTAGCTGTCTGAAGTGCATCTCTTAGTTTTGTAGAACACAGCTGGAAAGCGGACCTTATTGTCGACCATTATGGTACGATGCTCATTTACTTCCTCAATACTCCTCCACTTTTGTCTCTTTTACCTCAGTAGGGAGGCAGAAGTAATCCTTCCCAACTAGGATTACAGTACCAGTTAGAGGCCTGTTCCATGCAGTGCCAGGAGTATCCTTCAGTTCTACATTGTTAACATTCCCTTCATTCTGCCGTTATAAAATGTGCTTTTCTTATCTAAGCAGGCCTCATTCTGCCATTATAAGGAGTCTGTCATTAATAAGGCTTTTCCTGTTTAAGTAGGCTGTCAACAAAACTGGTCTCACCTAATTCTACAAATTTCTAAATCTACATCTCCTTCAAATCTTCTGCCCCATTACCATGGCTTTTCTTTCCCTCACTTTACCTCTCCTCCCTCACTACAGTTTCTCTTTCTTTCTTCCTCCTTTATTTTTGTCTACTAAAAAAAAAACTACATTTATCCCTCCAATATAAATGTTTAAGTAACAATCCAAAAAACCAAAGATGTACACATCCTTTGATCCCAAAGGATCATAGGTTTGCACTTCTATTGGACAGATTCAAGCAGGATCAGACCAAAAGGACCAAAGATGAATACTTAGATAAATACTATTCTTTCACATTATTTACCCCAGCTATATAATTTGTTTTGTGTTTGTTTGTATAAATTGTATGACTGCATGTGTATATAATTCTATACCTTTCTCCTTTGATTGTATTCCCCAGGCTGAGCCTGAAGATGGTCTATCGAGATCAGTGTGCTACCTTGGTCAATAAATGAATGAGCAAAATAAAGAATGTGTCTCCGCTTTCTTTGGTTATACTTGTTCTGAATGAACTGCCATTTCCTGTGTTCACACAGTGCTTTGGTTATACTTGTTCTGAACGAGCTGCCATTTCCTGTGTTCACACAGTGCTTTGGTTATATTTGTTCTGAATTAGCTGCCATTTCCTGTGTTCACACAGTGCTTTGGTTATACTTGTTATGAATGTGCTGCCATTTCCTGTGTTCACACAGTGCTTTGGTTATACTTGTTCTGAATGTGCTGCCATTTCCTGTGTTCACACAGTGCTTTGGTTATACTTGTTCTGAATTCTGAATGCGCTGCCATTTCCTGTGTTCACACAGTGCTTTGGTTATACTTGTTCTGAATGCGCTGCCATTTCCTGTGTTCACACAGTGCTTTGGTTATATTTGTTCTGAATGAGCTGCCATTTCCTGTGTTCACACAGTGCTTTGGTTATATTTGTTATGAATGAGTTTCCATTTCCTGTGTTCACACAGTGCTTTGGTTATACTTGTTGTGAATGTGCTGCCATTTCCTGTGTTCACACAGTGCTTTGGTTATACTTGTTCTGAATGAGCTGCCATTTCCTGTGTTCACACAGTGCTTTGGTTATACTTGTTATGAATGAGTTTCCATTTCCTGTGTTCACACAGTGCTTTGGTTATACTTGTTCTGAATGAGATGCCATTTCCTGTGTTCACACAGTGCTTTGGTTATACTTGTTATGAATTAGTTGCCATTTCCTGTATTCACACAGTGCTTTGGTTATACTTGTTATGAATGTGCTGCCATTTCCTGTGTTCACACAGTGCTTTGGTTATACTTGTTATGAATGTGCTGCCATTTCCTGTTTTCACACAGTGCTTTGGTTATACTTGTTATGAATGTGCTGCCATTTCCTGTGTTCACACAGTGCTTTGGTTATAATTTTTCCAAACGAGCTGCCATTTCCAGTTTTCACACAGTGCTTTGGTTATACTTGTTCTGAATGCGCTGCCATTTCCTGTGTTCACACAGTGCTTTGGTTATACTTGTTCTGAATGAGTTTCCATTTCCTGTGTTCACACAGTGCTTTGGTTATCCTTGTTCTGAATGAGTTTCCATTTCCTGTGTTCACACAGTGCTTTGGTTGTACTTGTTCTGAATGAGTTGCCATTTCCTGTGTTCACACAGTGCTTTGGTTATACTTTTTTCCAAACGAGCTGCCATTTCCAGTTTTCACACAGTGCTTTGGTTATATTTGTTCTGAATGAGCTGCCATTTCCTGTGTTCACACAGTGCTTTGGTTATACTTGTTCTGAATGCGCTGCCATTTCCTGTGTTCACACAGTGCTTTGGTTATACTTGTTCTGAATGAGTTTCCATTTCCTGTGTTCACACAGTGCTTTGGTTATCCTTGCTCTGAATGAGTTTCCATTTCCTGTGTTCACACAGTGCTTTGGTTATACTTGTTCTGAATGCGCTGCCATTTCCTTTGTTCACAGAGTGCTTTGGTTATATTTGTTCTGAATGAGCTGCCATTTCCTGTGTTCACACAGTGCTTTGGTTATACTTGTTATGAATGAGTTTCCATTTTCTGTGTTCACACAGTGCTTTGGTTATATTTGTTCTGAATGATCTGCTATTTCCTGTGTTCACACAGTGCTTTGGTTATACTTGTTCTGAATGAGTTGCCATTTCCTGTGTTCACACAGTGATTTGGTGAATGTGCTGCCATTTCCTGTGTTCACACAGTGCTTTGGTTATCCTTGTTCTGAATGAGTTTCCATTTCCTGTGTTCACACAGTGCTTTGGTTATACTTGTTCTGAATGCGCTGCCATTTCCTGTGTTCACACAGTGCTTTGGTTATATTTGTTCTGAATGAGCTGCCATTTCCTGTCTTCACACAGTGCTTTGGTTATACTTGTTCTGAATGAGATGCCATTTCCTGTGTTCACACAGTGCTTTGGTTATACTTGTTATGAATGAGTTTCCATTTCCTGTGTTCACACAGTGCTTTGGTTATACTTGTTATGAATGTGCTGCCATTTCCTGTGTTTACACAGTGCTTTGGTTATACTTGTTCTGAATGAGTTTCCATTTCCTGTGTTCACACATTGCTTTGGTTATACCTATTCCAAACGAGCTGCCATTTCCTGTGTTCACACAGTGCTTTGGTTATACTTGTTATGAATGAGCTGCCATTTCCTGTGTTCACACAGTGCTTTGGTTATACTTGTTCTGAATGAACTGCCATTTCCTGTGTTCACACAGTGCTTTGGTTGTACTATTTCTGAATGAGTTGCCATTTCCTGTGTTCACACAGTGCTTTGGTTATACTTGTTCTGAATGCGCTGCCATTTCCTGTGTTCACACAGTGCTTTGGTTATATTTGTTCTGAATTAGCTGCCATTTCCTGTGTTCACACAGTGCTTTGGTTATATTTGTTCTGAATGAGCTGCCATTTCCTGTGTTCACACAGTGCTTTGGTTATACTTGTTCTGAATGAGTTGCCATTTCCTGTGTTCACACAGTGCTTTGGTTATACTTGTTATGAATGAGCTGCCATTTCCTGTGTTCACACAGTGCTTTGGTTATACTTGTTCTGAATGACCTGCCATTTCCTGTGTTCACACAGTGCTTTGGTTATACTTGTTCTGAATGAACTGCCATTTCCTGTGTTCACACAGTGCTTTGGTTATACTTGTTCTGAATGAGTTTCCATTTCCTGTGTTCACACAGTGCTTTGGTTATATTTGTTCTGAATGAGCTGCCATTTCCTGTGTTCACACAGTGCTTTGGTTATACTTGTTCTGAATGACCTGCCATTTCCTGTGTTCACACAGTGCTTTGGTTATACTTGTTCTGAATGAACTGCCATTTCCTGTGTTCACACAGTGCTTTGGTTGTACTATTTCTGAATGAGTTGCCATTTCCTGTGTTCACACAGTGCTTTGGTTATACTTGTTCTGAATGAGCTGCCATTTCCTGTGTTCACAGAGTGCTTTGGTTATACTTGTTATGAATGTGCTGCCATTTCCTGTGTTCACACAGTGCTTTGTTTATACTTGTTCTGAATGCGCTGCCATTTCCTGTGTTCACACAGTGCTTTGGTTATATTTGTTCTGAATGAGCTGCCATTTCCTGTGTTCACACAGTGCTTTGGTTATACTTGTTCAGAATGAGATGCCATTTCCTGTGTTCACACAGTGCTTTGGTTATACTTGTTCTGAATGAGTTGCCATTTCCTGTGTTCACACAGTGCTTTGGTTATACTTGTTCTGAATGACCTGCCATTTCCTGTGTTCACACAGTGCTTTGGTTATACTTGTTCTGAATGAACTGCCATTTCCTGTGTTCACACAGTGCTTTGGTTATACTTGTTCTGAATGAGTTTCCATTTCCTGTGTTCACACAGTGCTTTGGTTATATTTGTTCTGAATGAGCTGCCATTTCCTGTGTTCACACAGTGCTTTGGTTATACTTGTTCTGAATGACCTGCCATTTCCTGTGTTCACACAGTGCTTTGGTTATACTTGTTCTGAATGAACTGCCATTTCCTGTGTTCACACAGTGCTTTGGTTATACTTGTTATGAATGAGCTGCCATTTCCTGTGTTCACACAGTGCTTTGGTTATACTTGTTATGAATGTGCTGCCATTTCCTGTGTTCACACAGTGCTTTGGTTATGCTTGTTATGAATGAGCTGCCATTTCCTGTGTTCACACAGTGCTTTGGTTATACTTGTTATGAATGTGCTGCCATTTCCTGTGTTCACACAGTGCTTTGGTTATACTTGTTATGAATGCGCTGCCATTTCCTGTGTTCACACAGTGCTTTGGTTATATTTGTTCTGAATGACCTGCCATTTCCTGTGTTCACACAGTGCTTTGGTTATACTTGTTCTAAATGAGTTGCCATTTCCTGTGTTCACACAGTGCTTTGGTTATACTTGTTATGAACGAGCTGCCATTTCCTGTGTTCACACAGTGCTTTGGTTATACTTGTTCTGAATGCGCTGCCATTTCCTGTGTTCACACAGTGCTTTGGTTATACTTGTTATGAATGAGCTGCCATATCCTGTGTTCACACAGTGCTTTGGTTATACTTGTTATGAATGAGCTACCATTTCCTGTGTTCACACAGTGCTTTGGTTATACTTGTTCTGAATTAGCTGCCATTTCCTGTGTTCACACAGTGCTTTGGTTATACTTGTTATGAATGTGCTGCCATTTCCTGTGTTCACACAGTGCTTTGGTTATCCTTGTTCTGAATGAGTTGCTATTTCCTGTGTTCACACAGTGCTTTGGTTATATTTGTTCTGAATGAGTTGCCATTTCCTGTGTTCACACAGTGCTTTGGTTATACTTGTTATGAATGAGTTTCCATTTCCTGTGTTCACACAGTGCTTTGGTTGTACTTGTTATGAATGAGTTTCCATTTCCTGTGTTCACACATTGCTTTGGTTATACCTATTCCAAACGAGCTGCCATTTCCTGTGTTCACACAGTGCTTTGGTTATACTTGTTCTGAATGCGCTGCCATTTCCTGTGTTCACACAGTGCTTTGGTTATACTTGTTCTGAATGAGTTGCCATTTCCTGTGTTCACACAGTGCTTTGGTTATACTTGTTCAGAATGAGATGCCATTTCCTGTGTTCACACAGTGCTTTGGTTATATTTGTTCTGAATGAGCTGCCATTTCCTGTGTTCACACAGTGCTTTGGTTATACTTGTTATGAATGTGCTGCCATTTCCTGTGTTCACACAGTGCTTTGGTTATACTTGTTATGAATAAGTTGCCATTTCCTGTGTTCACACAGTGCTTTGGTTATACTTTTTCTGAATGAGCTGCCATTTCCTGTGTTCACACAGTGCTTTGGTTATACTTGTTCAGAATGAGATGCCATTTCCTGTGTTCACACAGTGCTTTGGTTATACTTGTTATGAATGTGCTGCCATTTCCTGTGTTCACACAGTGCTTTGGTTATATTTGTTCTGAATGATCTGCTATTTCCTGTGTTCACACAGTGCTTTGGTTATATTTGTTCTGAATGAGCTGCCATTTCTTGTGTTCACACAGTGCTTTGGTTATATTTGTTCTGAATCAGCTGCCATTTCCTGTGTTCACACAGTGCTTTGGTTATATTTGTTATGAATGACCTGCCATTTCCTTTGTTCACACAGTGCTTTGGTTATACTTGTTCTGAATGAGGTGCCATTTCCTGTGTTCACACAGTGCTTTGGTTATACTTGTTCTGAATGAGGTGCCATTTCCTGTGTTCACACAGTGCTTTGGTCATACTTGTTATGAACGAGCTGCCATTTCCTGTGTTCACACAGTGCTTTGGTTATACTTGTTATGAATGTGCTGCCATTTCCTGTGTTCACACAGTGCTTTGGTTATACTTGTTATGAATGTGCTGCCATTTCCTGTGTTCACACAGTGCTTTGGTTATACTTGTTATGAATGTGCTGCCATTTCCTGTGTTCACACAGTGCTTTGGTTATATTTGTTATGAATGACCTGCCATTTCCTGTGTTCACACAGTGCTTTGGTTATACTTGTTCTGAATGAGTTGCCATTTCCTGTGTTCACACAGTGCTTTGGTTATACTTGTTATGAATGTGCTGCCATTTCCTGTGTTCACACAGTGCTTTGGTTATACTTGTTCTGAATGTGCTGCCATTTCCTGTGTTCACACAGTGCTTTGGTTATACTTGTTATGAATGTGCTGCCATTTCCTGTGTTCACACAGTGCTTTGGTTATACTTGTTCTGAATGCGCTGCCATTTCCTGTGTTCACACAGTGCTTTGGTTATATTTGTTATGAATGAGCTGCCATTTCCTGTGTTCACACAGTGCTTTGGTTATACTTGTTATGAATGAGTTTCCATTTCCTGTGTTCACACAGTGCTTTGGTTATACTTGTTCTGAATGCGCTGCCATTTCCTGTGTTCACACAGTGCTTTGGTTATACTTGTTATGAATGACCTGCCATTTCCTGTGTTCACACAGTGCTTTGGTTATACTTGTTATGAATGAGTTTCCATTTCCTGTGTTCACACAGTGCTTTGGTTATACTTGTTATGAATGAGCTGCCATTTCCTGTGTTCACACAGTGCTTTGGTTATACTTGTTATGAATGAGATGCCATTTCCTGTGTTCACACAGTGCTTTGGTTATACTTGTTCTGAATGCGCTGCCATTTCCTGTGTTCACACAGTGCTTTGGTTATACTTGTTATGAATGAGTTTCCATTTCCTGTGTTCACACAGTGCTTTGGTTATATTTGTTCTGAATGAGCTGCCATTTCCTGTGTTCACACAGTGCTTTGGTTATATTCGTTCTGAACGAGCTGCCATTTCCTGTGTTCACACAGTGCTTTGGTTATATTTGTTCTGAATGAGCTGCCATTTCCTGTGTTCACACAGTGCTTTGGTTATATTTGTTCTGAATGAGCTGCCATTTCCTGTGTTCACACAGTGCTTTGGTTATATTTGTTATGAATGAGCTGCCATTTCCTGTGTTCACACAGTGCTTTGGTTATACTTGTTATGAATGAGTTTCCATTTCCTGTGTTCACACAGTGCTTTGGTTATACTTGCTCTGAATGCGCTGCCATTTCCTGTGTTCACACAGTGCTTTGGTTATACTTGTTATGAATGTGCTGCCATTTCCTGTGTTCACACAGTGCTTTGGTTATATTTGTTCTGAATTAGCTGCCATTTCCTGTATTCACACAGTGCTTTGGTTATACTTGTTATGAATGTGCTGCCATTTCCTGTGTTCACACAGTGCTTTGGTTATACTTGTTATGAATGTGCTGCCATTTCCTGTGTTCACACAGTGCTTTGGTTATACTTGTTATGAATGAGTTGCCATTTCCTGTGTTCACACAGTGCTTTGGTTATACTTGTTATGAATGAGTTGCCATTTCCTGTGTTCACACAGTGCTTTGGTTATACTTGTTATGAATGTGCTGCCATTTCCTGTGTTCACACAGTGCTTTGGTTATACTTGTTATGAATGTGCTGCCATTTCCTGTGTTCACACAGTGCTTTGGTTATACTTGTTATGAATGAGTTGCCATTTCCTGTGTTCACACAGTGCTTTGGTTATACTTGTTATGAATGAGCTGCCATTTCCTGTGTTCACACAGTGCTTTGGTTATACCTATTCCAAACGAGCTGCCATTTCCTGTGTTCACACAGTGCTTTGGTTATATTTGTTCTGAATTAGCTGCCATTTCCTGTGTTCACACAGTGCTTTGGTTATACTTGTTCTGAATGAGCTGCCATTTCCTGTGTTCACACAGTGCTTTGGTTATACCTATTCCAAACAAGCTGCCATTTCCTGTGTTCACACAGTGCTTTGGTTATACTTGTTCTGAATGTGCTGCCATTTCCTGTGTTCACACAGTGCTTTGGTTATACTTGTTCTGAATGTGCTGCCATTTCCTGTGTTCACACAGTGCTTTGGTTATCCTTGTTCTGAATTTGCTGCCATTTCCTGTGTTCACACAGTGCTTTGGTTATACTTGTTATGAATGTGCTGCCATTTCCTGTGTTCACACAGTGCTTTGGTTATACTTGTTATGAATGAGCTGCCATTTCCTGTGTTCACACAGTGCTTTGGTTATACTTGTTCCAAACGAGCTGCCATTTCCTGTGTTCACACAGTGCTTTGGTTATACTTGTTCCAAACAAGCTGCCATTTCCTGTGTTCACACAGTGCTTTGGTTATACTTGTTCCAAACGAGCTGCCATTTCCTGTGTTCACACAGTGCTTTGGTTATACTTGTTATGAATGAGTTTCCATTTCCTGTGTTCACACAGTGCTTTGGTTATACTTGTTATGAATGTGCTGCCATTTCCTGTGTTCACACAGTGCTTTGGTTATATTTGTTCTGAATGATCTGCTATTTCCTGTGTTCACACAGTGCTTTGGTTATACTTGTTATGAATGAGTTTCCATTTCCTGTGTTCACACAGTGCTTTGGTTATATTTGTTCTGAATGATCTGCTATTTCCTGTGTTCACACAGTGCTTTGGTTATACTTGTTCTGAATGAGCTGCCATTTTCTGTGTTCACACAGTGCTTTGGTTATACTTGTTATGAATGAGTTTCCATTTCCTGTGTTCACACAGTGCTTTGGTTATACTTGTTCTGAATGCGCTGCCATTTCCTGTGTTCACACAGTGCTTTGGTTATATTTGTTCTGAATGACCTGCCATTTCCTGTGTTCACACAGTGCTTTGGTTATATTTGTTCTGAATTAGCTGCCATTTCCTGTGTTCACACAGTGCTTTGGTTATACTTGTTATGAATGTGCTGCCATTTCCTGTGTTCACACAGTGCTTTGGTTATACTTGTTCTGAATGTGCTGCCATTTCCTGTGTTCACACAGTGCTTTGGTTATACTTGTTATGAATGAGTTTCCATTTCCTGTGTTCACACAGTGCTTTGGTTATACTTGTTCTGAATGAGCTACCATTTCCTGTGTTCACACAGTGCTTTGGTTATACTTGTTCTGAATGTGCTGCCATTTCCTGGGTTCACACAGTGCTTTGGTTATACTTGTTCTGAATGTGCTGCCATTTCCTGTGTTCACACAGTGCTTTGGTTATACTTGTTATGAATGCGCTGCCATTTCCTGTGTTCACACAGTGCTTTGGTTATACTTGTTCTGAATGAGCTGCCATTTCCTGTGTTCACACAGTGCTTTGGTTATACTTGTTCTGAATGAGTTGCCATTTCCTGTGTTCACACAGTGCTTTGGTTATACTTGTTATGAATGAGCTGCTATTTCCTGTGTTCACACAGTGCTTTTGTTATACTTGTTCTGAATGAACTGCCATTTCCTGTGTTCACACAGTGCTTTGGTTATACTTGTTATGAATGAGTTTCCATTTCCTGTGTTCACACAGTGCTTTGGTTATACTTGTTATGAATGAGTTTCCATTTCCTGTGTTCACACAGTGCTTTGGTTATATTTGTTCTGAATGATCTGCTATTTCCTGTGTTCACACAGTGCTTTGGTTATACTTGTTCTGAATGAGGTGCCATTTCCTGTGTTCACACAGTGCTTTGGTTATACTTGTTCTGAATGAGCTGCCATTTCCTGTGTTCACACAGTGCTTTGGTTATACTTGTTATGAATGACCTGCCATTTCCTGTGTTCACACAGTGCTTTGGTTATACTTGTTCTGAATGAGGTGCCATTTCCTGTGTTCACACAGTGCTTTGGTTATACTTGTTCTGAATGAGTTTCCATTTCCTGTGTTCACACAGTGCTTTGGTTATATTTGTTCTGAATGATCTGCTATTTCCTGTGTTCACACAGTGCTTTGGTTATACTTGTTCTGAATGAGGTGCCATTTCCTGTGTTCACACAGTGCTTTGGTTATACTTGTTCTGAATGAGCTGCCATTTCCTGTGTTCACACAGTGCTTTGGTTATACTTGTTATGAATGACCTGCCATTTCCTGTGTTCACACAGTGCTTTGGTTATACTTGTTCTGAATGAGCTGCCATTTCCTGTGTTCACACAGTGCTTTGGTTATACTTGTTATGAATGAGTTTCCATTTCCTGTGTTCACACAGTGCTTTGGTTATATTTGTTCTGAATGATCTGCTATTTCCTGTGTTCACACAGTGCTTTGGTTATACTTGTTCTGAATGAGTTGCCATTTCCTGTGTTCACACAGTGCTTTGGTTATATTTGTTCTGAATTAGCTGCCATTTCCTGTGTTCACACAGTGCTTTGGTTATATTTGTTCTGAATGATCTGTTATTTCCTGTGTTCACACAGTGCTTTGGTTATACTTGTTCTGAATGAGTTGCCATTTTCTGTGTTCACACAGTGCTTTGGTTATACTTGTTATGAATGAGTTTCCATTTCCAGTTTTCACACAGTGCTTTGGTTATACTTGTTATGAATGTGCTGCCATTTCCTGTGTTCACACAGTGCTTTGGTTATACTTGTTCTGAATGTGCTGCCATTTCCTGTGTTCACACAGTGCTTTGGTTATACTTGTTATGAATGTGCTGCCATTTCCTGTGTTCACACAGTGCTTTGGTTATATTTGTTCTGAATTAGCTGCCATTTTCTGTGTTCACACATTGCTTTGGTTATACCTATTCCAAACGAGCTGCCATTTCCTGTGTTCACACAGTGCTTTGGTTATATTTGTTCTGAATTAGCTGCCATTTCCTGTGTTCACACAGTGCTTTGGTTATATTTGTTCTGAATGAGCTGCCATTTCCTGTGTTCACACAGTGCTTTGGTTATACTTGTTCTGAACGAGCTGCCATTTCCTGTGTTCAAACAGTGCTTTAGTTATACTTTTTCCAAACGAGCTGCCATTTCCAGTTTTCACACAGTGCTTTGGTTATATTCGTTCTGAACGAGCTGCCATTTCCTGTGTTCACACAGTGCTTTGGTTATACTTGTTCTGAATGAGATGCCATTTCCTGTGTTCACACAGTGCTTTGGTTATACTTGTTATGAATGTGCTGCCATTTCCTGTGTTCACACAGTGCTTTGGTTATACTTGTTATGAATGCGCTGCCATTTCCTGTGTTCACACAGTGCTTTGGTTATATTTGTTATGAATGAGCTGCTATTTCCTGTGTTCACACAGTGCTTTGGTTATACTTGTTATGAATGAGTTTCCATTTCCTGTGTTCACACAGTGCTTTGGTTATATTTGTTCTGAATGAGCTGCCATTTCCTGTGTTCACACAGTGCTTTGGTTATATTTGTTATGAATGAGTTTCCATTTCCTGTGTTCACACAGTGCTTTGGTTATACTTGTTATGAATGAGTTTCCATTTCCTGTGTTCACACAGTGCTTTGGTTATACTTGTTCTGAATGAGCTACCATTTCCTGTGTTCACACAGTGCTTTGGTTATACTTGTTATGAATGTGCTGCCATTTCCTGTGTTCACACAGTGCTTTGGTTATACTTGTTCTGAATGTGCTGCCATTTCCTGTGTTCACACAGTGCTTTGGTTATATTTTTTCTGAATTAGCTGCCATTTCCTGTGTTCACACAGTGCTTTGGTTATACTTGTTATGAATGTGCTGCCATTTCCTGTGTTCACACAGTGCTTTGGTTATACTTGTTCTGAATGAGCTACCATTTCCTGTGTTCACACAGTGCTTTGGTTATACTTGTTATGAATGTGCTGCCATTTCCTGTGTTCACACAGTGCTTTGGTTATACTTGTTATGAATGTGCTGCCATTTCCTGTGTTCACACAGTGCTTTGGTTATACTTGTTCCAAACGAGCTGCCATTTCCTGTGTTCACACAGTGCTTTGGTTATACTTGTTATGAATGAGTTTCCATTTCCTGTGTTCACACAGTGCTTTGGTTAAACTTGTTCTGAATGTGCTGCCATTTCCTGTGTTCACACAGTGCTTTGGTTATACTTGTTCCAAACGAGCTGCCATTTCCTGTGTTCACACAGTGCTTTGGTTATACTTGTTATGAATGAGTTTCCATTTCCTGTGTTCACACAGTGCTTTGGTTATATTTGTTCTGAATTAGCTGCCATTTCCAGTTTTCACACAGTGCTTTGGTTATATTTGTTCTGAATGAGCTGCCATTTCCTGTGTTCACACAGTGCTTTGGTTATACTTGTTCTGAATGAGGTGCCATTTCCTGTGTTCACACAGTGCTTTGGTTATACTTGTTCTGAATGAGGTGCCATTTCCTGTGTTCACACAGTGCTTTGGTTATACTTGTTATGAACGAGCTGCCATTTCCTGTGTTCACACAGTGCTTTGGTTATACTTGTTATGAATGTGCTGCCATTTCCTGTGTTCACACAGTGCTTTGGTTATACTTGTTATGAATGTGCTGCCATTTCCTGTGTTCACACAGTGCTTTGGTTATACTTTTTCTGAATGCGCTGCCATTTCCTGTGTTCACACAGTGCTTTGGTTATCCTTGTTCTGAATGAGTTTCCATTTCCTGTGTTCACACAGTGCTTTGGTTATACTTGTTATGAATGTGCTGCCATTTCCTGTGTTCACACAGTGCTTTGGTTATACTTGTTCCAAACGAGCTGCCATTTCCTGTGTTCACACAGTGCTTTGGTTATACTTGTTATGAATGAGTTTCCATTTCCAGTTTTCACACAGTGCTTTGGTTATATTTGTTCTGAATGAGCTGCCATTTCCTGTGTTCACACAGTGCTTTGGTTATACTTGTTATGAATGTGCTGCCATTTCCTGTGTTCACACAGTGCTTTGGTTATACTTGTTATGAATGTGCTGCCATTTCCTGTGTTCACACAGTGCTTTGGTTATACTTGTTCCAAACGAGCTGCCATTTCCTGTGTTCACACAGTGCTTTGGTTATACTTGTTATGAATGAGTTTCCATTTCCTGTGTTCACACAGTGCTTTGGTTATACTTGTTTTGAATGTGCTGCCATTTCCTGTGTTCACACAGTGCTTTGGTTATACTTGTTCCAAACGAGCTGCCATTTCCTGTGTTCACACAGTGCTTTGGTTATACTTGTTATGAATGAGTTTCCATTTCCTGTGTTCACACAGTGCTTTGGTTATATTTGTTCTGAATTAGCTGCCATTTCCAGTTTTCACACAGTGCTTTGGTTATATTTGTTCTGAATGAGCTGCCATTTCCTGTGTTCACACAGTGCTTTGGTTATCCTTGTTCTGAATGAGGTGCCATTTCCTGTGTTCACACAGTGCTTTGGTTATACTTGTTCTGAATGAGGTGCCATTTCCTGTGTTCACACAGTGCTTTGGTTATACTTGTTATGAACGAGCTGCCATTTCCTGTGTTCACACAGTGCGTTGGTTATACTTGTTATGAATGTGCTGCCATTTCCTGTGTTCACACAGTGCTTTGGTTATACTTGTTATGAATGTGCTGCCATTTCCTGTGTTCACACAGTGCTTTGGTTATACTTGTTCTGAATGCGCTGCCATTTTCTGTGTTCACACAGTGCTTTGGTTATCCTTGTTCTGAATGAGTTTCCATTTCCTGTGTTCACACAGTGCTTTGGTTATACTTGTTCTGAATGCGCTGCCATTTCCTGTGTTCACACAGTGCTTTGGTTATACTTGTTCTGAATGAGCTGCCATTTCCTGTGTTCACACAGTGCTTTGGTTATACTTGTTCTGAACGAGCTGCCATTTCCTGTGTTCACACAGTGCTTTGGTTATACTTGTTATGAATGTGCTGCCATTTCCTGTGTTCACACAGTGCTTTGGTTATATTTGTTATGAATGAGTTGCCATTTCCTGTGTTCACACAGTGCTTTGGTTATACTTGTTCTGAATGAGCTGCCATTTCCTGTGTTCACACAGTGCTTTGGTTATACTTGTTATGAATGTGCTGCCATATCCTGTGTTCACACAGTGCTTTGGTTATACTTGTTCTGAATGAGCTGCCATTTCCTGTGTTCACACAGTGCTTTGGTTATATTTGTTATGAATGAGCTGCCATTTCCTGTGTTCACACAGTGCTTTGGTTATACTTGTTCTGAATGCGCTGCCATTTCCTGTGTTCACACAGTGCTTTGGTTATACTTGTTCTGAATGCGCTGCCATTTCCTGTGTTCACACAGTGCTTTGGTTATACTTGTTATGAATGATCTGCTATTTCCTGTGTTCACACAGTGCTTTGGTTATACTTGTTCTGAATGCGCTGCCATTTCCTGTGTTCACACAGTGCTTTTGTTATACTTGTTCTGAATGAGTTGCCATTTCCTGTGTTCACGCAGTGCTTTGGTTATGCTTGTTATGAATGAGCTGCCATTTCCTGTGTTCACACAGTGCTTTGGTTATCCTTGTTCTGAATGAGTTGCCATTTCCTGTGTTCACACAGTGCTTTGGTTATACTTGTTCTGAATGAGGTGCCATTTCCTGTGTTCACACAGTGCTTTATTCTTTTCAGGCCTGTCAGCATCTTAGCTGATTTAATTCCATCTGTTTAGTATTACACTCCCACATCCTATTTTTCCTTTATGATCATTGCTGTGGAGTATTTACATAGATATATAAAGATCTCACCCATAACTCTCTCTTTTCCATTCACCATGGTAACATAAATGTGCTGCTGGCTGTGTTCCATCAGCTTAGGAAGCTTCTTACTCAGACTTAAGGGCATTTATTGGCTCTGCCCTCATTGTAGAAGTAGCCAAACGTCATACATTTGTATATGCTGTTTTTCTTCCATTGTCATCTGATAGAATTTTCTAGTGCTTTTTCCTCAGGGTACGTCTTTTTCAGTCCTCTTAGGCAGTGTCAGGTGACTTTCATCTTATAACTAACAGATTTTGGTATCAGTCTTCTGAGTAGGATGACGTTCCCCACACCTCTTTACTGCATTTTATAGATAATTTAAATGATTTCTTCTGATGCTATTCAAGTTATGTTCCAGCTTTTTCGTTCCTGCTCCTGTGAGATACAGGAAATTGGAGTCTAGCACCTTAGATTGAAACAGAAAAGTAAAATGCTGCAACTTATTGTACTAAATACAGACACACAAACACAAAGAGAATTCCAGACTCAAGCACACACACACACACACACACACACACACACATGCACACACACACCCCACCCACACACTCACACGCACACCTACATGCACCCACCCCACACACACCCACACAGACATCCACATGCACCTGCATATTCCCACATGCACCCACACACACACAGGCACACACATGCACCCACACAGAAACATAGACAGACACAAACACACGCACACACACACACATATACACACACACACACACACACACATAAGTTGGGAGGGTGGCCTAATGGTCAAGGTGTTTGCCTTACAAACATGAGGTACAGTGTTTGAATCTCACAGGGGATAATTGGCTAGGCTTAAAATGGCTCACAAGGGCAGTTAGCCTAGTACTAATCTATGAACCTATGAACACACACACATACATGCATAGAGACACACATATGCACCCCCCACACCTAGAAACACACACACATACACCCCCCCCCCCACTCACCAATGAAATTGATAAAAAAATGTGTTTAGCTGAACTTGGTCTTATGAAAATTTGCCAGATGGCATTATTTCAATTAATAGCTTTAGAAATACCCGATCTAGGAATTCCAAAATGGTTGCTAGTCAATAGACACATGAATTGTGTTGCTCCTGATACTACAATTGAATCTGGCCATCTTATCAAACATCACCAAAAAACTAGTTGTAATCCAAGAATAATATAAAAGGAAAAACAGAAAATTGCTTCAATTCAGATATTATGCAGTAAATTGATCTTAAAACTAAAAAAATATATATACTTCAACCGCGTGTGATTAGCATATTCTTGGCATCGGAGCCTAAAGAGAAAATTAGAAAAAGGAAGGAACTTAAAAATACAAAGAAAATATCGAATCAAGCTGGTTAAATGGAACATCTACGACTAAACTATCAGAAAATATTGAATCAAGACAATCAAATGGAACATCCAAGACTAAACTATCAGAAAATATTGAATCAAGATGATCAAATGGAACATCCAAGACTAAACTATCAGAAAATATCGAATCAAGATGATCAAATGGAACATCCGAGACTAAACTATCAGAAAATATCAAGCTGATCAAATGGAACATCCAAGACTAAACTATCAGAAAATATCGAATCAAGATGATCAAATGGAACATCCGAGACTAAACTATCAGAAAATATCAAGCTGATCAAATGGAACATCCAAGACTAAACTATCAGAAAATATCGAATCAAGATGATCAAATGGAACATCCAAGACTAAACTACCACAAATAATCACTGAAACATCCAAGACTAAACTACCACAAATCACTGAAACATCCAAGACTAAACTACCACAAATAGCCTCACGAGAGAAGGACACTACCTCAAAAAGACAGAAAACTAACAAACTGCAACAGGAGACTGTAAAAACGGCCCTAAGGTTGAAACAAGAACCATCTTACTCCCTGGATGATCTGAAAGTAGTGCTACAACCTCTGCAATTGGATATACAAACCTTTGCCCAAAAACTAGCCTCTTTTGGAAACAACCTAGATCAAATAGCATTACGCTTGGAGCAAAATGAGGCAAAATATTAAATAATGAAATGAAGACGGAAGAAATCAACAAA
Source organism: Protopterus annectens (assembly GCF_019279795.1). Classification (NCBI taxonomy): domain Eukaryota; kingdom Metazoa; phylum Chordata; order Ceratodontiformes; family Protopteridae; genus Protopterus; species Protopterus annectens. The sequence continues at coordinate 1,182,623,554 of NC_056737.1, forward strand.
AAACGACAAGTGCGTAAAATAACCATGAAAGAAATCCAACAAAAAACAACAAGCATGTAAAATAACCATGAAAGAAATCCAACAAAAAACGACAAGCGCGTAGAATAACCATGAAAGAAATCCAACAAAAAACGACAAGCGCGTAAAATAACCATGAAAGAAATCCAACAAAAATACTGCATCTTGATGAAAAAAGCCAAGGAATTCCAGAGAAATCTGACGCAGCACAATTACCTTCGATAATAAAAGAAATTATTGACTCTTCTGGAAAATAAAGAACTGACTGGAGAATTCGCTGTTGAAACAGCACATCAATCCCTTAGAAGAGCACAAATAACTGACACAAACCTCTGTAAAAATACTAAATGCTGCATGTGTCCAAACAATTCTAACTGTTTTTAAGCAAAAAAGAAACATCAGTTGGTGGGGGCATAAGATAAGAATAACACAGGATCTACCAATGATAATTAAGCAGCAAATACAAAATCTATCACATTACCGTGTGTACCTAATCAACAAAAAAATACGATTCCAAATTAAATATCCAGCAACACTAATTTTCTATCATAATGATACCAAATTCCAACTCGAGACCCCTGAAGAAGCTAAAACTACATTTCTACACCTGTTCAACGAAACACCAAGCAAATAAAGGAATCAGCGAGAATTGGAAAGGAAAAGAAATTAAGACAACTAAAATAATGTGAAAGAAAGAGTCAAATTGTAAAACTTTAATTGAATAATGACCTAAACTTGATTTGAGAGCCTTTCCTAGCTGTCGTTGCAGTGTTCCAATGACCCAGAAATCTGGAGATCTCTGTCACTGCAGAATTGCCTCACTCTCTCTTACTCCTGCGTCTCCTTTAAGAAATAAGCAACAACCTGGAAGAAGAAGAGACAAAGACTCTTTCCTTTTGCCTAAATCGCACTGCCAGAAGATCCCACATAATCTATCTTACTAGCAACAAAACAACAGAAGTAAGAAATACCACTTTTGTCTTGAACAATCTGTTGTCTCTTGAACTAATGGAAAGAGTACCTGCTAATAATGCACCTGGATGCAAACAACTCAAAACTTAGCTAATTAAATCTTATGATATATCCCCCTACTCCTATACGATTTCTCTGTGGGTCAGAAGTACCAAAAGGAAAAAAAAAAAACAAAGGGAAAATGAAGCCGCCAACCACCGGCGCTGATGCTAAATAGAAACCGTTAGGTGACCCTTGCATAACTTTAGTGTAATCAAAGGAGGTGGGGTCCCTTTCTTACACTTACTGATTTCTGAAAAGAAAAAAGGAAAAGAAGGGAAAAGGAAAAAAGGTGACAACATAACCGACTGCTCTTCAATAACAACGAAGTAGTAAGAGAACAGGGATAAAAAGCAGACGATTAAAATATATGGGAAACAATTCTAAAGTTGATGGATATCATCTCAAAGACGAAACAAACAATATAATAAATCTGTTTTTAACCTGAAAATAGTAAAGTAATCATCTTAATGTAGCTCTATTAAGATGTCGCAATGGCAAACATATGCGACAGAAATGTTTCAATTTTTAACTGTCTCTTAAAAATCCTGAATAAGAGTTAACTAACCTGGACTAAGGAAAGATCAGGAATCTACAGCCAGCTCAAGGTGATAGACACTTTTACAAAATTGTTAGTGACTTCTATCTTATTTGCTGTCTAACATATGACTAAAAAGGTACTTAGGTATCTTTTGAGAGGAAACATCTCAATTAGAGCACCTCGCTGTCCCTCTTCAAGAGAAATCCTGATGAGTGGATGGGTAATAGAAAGTTCACTCTTGGGATCACTTCAGTGGCTCTACTTGATAGAGGCACTGGGAACTAACGTCAGGTGGCACGATGCTAGGGCACTTTTATGGGTTAGGCTTGTAAAGGCTCCAGGGACATTAGCCTAGTACACACCTATGAACCTATGACCCTATGAACCTATGAACCTATGACCCTATGATCCTATGAACCTATGAACCTGAACTGTGACATAAACATTCTACTGCTACTTGATAGTACAATTATATGATTGTATCAGACTAAACATAATTATCAAAGTGTGACTGTTAAATAAGAAATAGTCTGTCTAGCTTAACACCATATTTCAGAACCAATCCCTCACATCTTCTTCAGTTGCCTTATTAAGTAAGTTAACTATATGACATGCTATGTATGACTATTCATAGATATATGGAACCAACTACATACATAATTTAAAAGTACATATGTGCCTTTATATATATAGTACATGTAACTTCCACCTGCAATGAAATTAATCTGTACTGTACTGATATCAAGACTAATCACAACAAGAAATCTAAAGAGACAACAGAAGATTCTAACTCAAACTCATAAAATAAGAAGAAAATGGCTAGATGAAACCTTTTTTGAGTTGTGAACAGGAGCATCACAACATGCATGTGTTAGATAATGACTGTCAGCATTTGGAACGAATGTATGATACTACTGCGTATCCCTCTGTTATGTAACAAAACCTTGTTAGGAAAAGTAAGGAAGACACCATATCATTACCCCCTGAAAGTTTCACATCTCTCACTCTCCAGCCAGAGATATGGGTGGTTATGCACCAAGGTAGGTTTAAGGGAAATAGATTCCACTCTATTAACTAAATGTACAATGAACCGTTGCATATTCAGCTTACCTATGAAGCTTTACACAAATACACTTAATCCGAATAGAGAATATCAGAATGATACAGCAAGATGATTACAATTAATTCATGGAATGTTAATGGTCTTTAGGGTAAAAAAAGAACTTAATTATGCACTTCATATAGCAAGACAAATGTAGCGTAACATATCTCCAAGAGACACATATGATAAATGACCAGTGGAATACTGACTGGAATAGAAAATGGGTGAAACAAATCATAACGGCAGGCAATAATACGTCTTCTAGCGGGACAACCATTATAATCAGTAAATATTTTCAAGGACAAATGCTAGATTATAAATCAGATATAAATGGTAGATGGTGTTACTTTATTAGTTCCCACTCTTCAATAGATAAACCTATCATTTTCCTAAATATTTATATTCCATGCTATAATCAACATCTTTTTATTTATTAAATCTTTAATAATTTAATAGAATTTCATAACTGCTACTGCATTATTGGGCGAGACTGCAATGCCCTGTTAAGCCCCAACAATGACAGATCACATAAGGATATTAAACAATCTCCACATGTCGTGTAGCATTAGAGGAACTAATAAATAATTTTGCTCTGATTGACCCCTATACACCATACCAATATGACAGATCAATAAATAAGTTCACTTTTTTCTCAGCGAGACATAAGACGTGGTCAAGAAGTGATTTATTCCTGCTTTTTGAAAATGTAACACGTTTTGAGTTAGATTATAAAGTTTATCCCAGATCAATTTCAGATCATTCCAAAATACAAATCAAAATCAACACCTTGAGAAGTAACAGAAATAAAAATACTTATACTAACTGGACCTTGCATGCTAACAAATTCAAAAAGAGGAAGTATTACTAGAAATACAAAACACACTCACCCAACTTGAAAAGGAAATTACACAAAATACTCTCCTCTATGACATACAACGGGCAGCAACAAAAGTTCTTATCAGAGCTATTCTCATTCAGAAAGCCTCATGGTTTAAAAATGAGAAAATAATACAAAAGCTAAACTGGAAATGCAATTAAAAATGTCAAAATAAAACTCATGAATAAATA
>NC_056737.1:1182642293-1182687307 GCF_019279795.1 Protopterus annectens
TAACAGGAAGTATGCTATTCTTATACTGTTCTACAAGCCATTGCCTTCTGTGGTTGACGTAATCAAACACAACTTTCAGTATTGTTCTACAGCAGATGTTACTCAGATTTTCTGCTGACATGACTGGATTTATGAAAAACATTTTGAGAAAAACAACCTGGCCTTGGTGGGCTCTAGCCCGTTACAAGCTTCTATTGTGTAGTTCTAATACATGTGTTACATTTCAAGGTACTTTTCTAGCTCAGGCACAAGCAAGTGCTGATTGCAGTTCATATTTTCAAGCAGTCTTTGTTCTGATTATCTATAGCTTCCGCAGCTGTGTATTTTCTCACAGGACAAGTGGAACCCCTTGTCTAAGTCTAATACAAGTGATACATCTATTCATTATTTTCCTGACACAAGTAGAAATTATCTGCTTCCCTGTAAATTTCCAAAGCATAAGCAAAGATTATAGCTGTGCATATTTCATGACAATACAAGGTTAGAAAGCTTCTGCAATTTGTTCAGATTTTATGCAGTGTGAAATAGAATAAATGTGTTAACCCTTTTCAAGCCTTAAATGCACTAAGCATATTACTAATACATACACTAATACATATTTTTTCTGACATTTCCCCCCTTTTAATACTTTTATTCTAGTTTCAAAATAAGCATAAACAGTTTTTTCTTCTCCTAACCTCTTCCCACTTAGGATTTGCAGTTAAGAGAGTCATTCAGTTTAAACTTATGAAAGCATTTTCAATCTTTTAACAGTTCTTCAAACTCAGTATTTTGATATAAGGTTTCAGAAACTGACATGTCTATAAAGTCTTTAATCAGTCTTTTCATGCAGGGGATGCCACAGCAAACACATACTCCCAGTAGGATCATTCCTACACAAATAGCAATCAGAATGTTGATTAGGATAGTACCCCACCCCCAAACCATTTCTGGAAAAAGTCCATCAGTGGGTTTGGTCCTGGTTTGGTCATGGCCGACACTTGCTGAATTACCTCTAGGTGATTGTCATAGCCAGCCTTAGGCATAGGCCAACTAGGCAGCTGCCTAGGGTGCCACTGTAGTAGGGGTGCTTTTCCAGTATTAATTTGGTGTAGGTAGACAAGGATGGGGGCACCAGGTGGTGTGATGGGGGCACCATGGAGCCCTTTTGCCTAGGGCACCAGTTGACCTAAGGCCACTCCTGGTGATTGTCTATCTCGTGTTTATGGTCAGGAATATACGAACAACACTCCTCCTGGATTAAAGCGCAAGTACCGCCTCTCGCCACTAGGGTGAAGTCGAGAGCCATGCGGTTTTGAAGCACTACAGTTCTCATGGCATTTAGTTCATCAGTCTCCAGTTTGAGAGCGGAAAAAGTTGCATTACTCATTACTTCGAGAAGTTTAGACAGTTTTCTCAGCTCCCAGATTGATTTCACTGCTCCATATTCTGGTGATATGCCTGTCCACGATATAACACTGTCACTCAAGTCCATGTGTGTCAGTTTATCGACTATAGAATGATGGTTTTTCCAGCATGCATCAATTTGCCCCACTGGATTTACAGGTTTCTTGACGACCTCTCTGACATTCCGAATTTTTCCTCGAGGTAAGACTGCCGTGTGTCATATGGCCGGTACCAGGTAGCCCAAAAAACAACTGCTGGACCAATTCTCAGGTAACCACTTGTATGCTTTTCTAACACATACAAAATAACAATCCTCTACGTTAGTAGTAACTTTACTATGAATATACACTTGTCCTGCATGAAACATTTTTCTATCAATTATAGACAGTTGTTTATAAAGAACAGAATCATGTTTTACTTCATCAGTTGTTTTGTGCATCAATTCAAAAAAGGAATCATAGTTTGTATTACAATAAGAACCTGCATTGTTAGCTTTAGTGTAACATTTATAAGGAACAGTCACATTGCAATTGCTCCAACCCACCTGAACAGTATCATTTTTATAAAAACACACAGTTCCCTTTTGTGGAATAGACAAGTGCAATGCTATTTTATCTTGTGATGTAATGGTTGAGGTATCATAAATCAAGTTTTCCCAGGTCTCATTGACCCCTCGGGGGATTGTAGTCATTAATAATCCCCCCGTATGCTGTCGGCAAAGCTGTGCAAATCCAGCAATTCGAAACATTGAAAGTCTCAGCATACACATATTTAATTGCCTGGTAAGTGTTGAAGTTTGGGTGCCAGTCTATGAGTAACACTTCACGTTTATTCAGTTCAGTTTGTGTGGCTGGAAAAAGGAATGGCCACAACAAAAAGATTATTGTCACTAGTACAGTTAACAGGATGATTATGCAATACTTCTGAGGAAATGGTTGTTCTGCATTCCTGTTTTTTCTGGATTCTATCATTTTTGCTCTTGACATGTGACAAGATTTTTGTCCAGTTCAAAGTTCTTAACTAGTTTTCAGTGCGTCAGGTGGATCCACGAGGCATGCTCTGCGATCTTGACTGCAGTGGGTGTCGACAGAAGCACTTGATATGGACCTTCCCACTTTGGTGACGTCCAATTCTTCTTTTTTATTGTCTTCACCCAGATCCAGGTTCCTGGAGCCACTGCCACTTCTGATGGTCTGGTTTGTTCTTTATCTGAAACAGAATTTGACTGCAACAGATGTTTAGAATTCAACAAATTTCTCATATACTCTGCTAGTGTACAGTCAGCTTCCTGGTCTGCGAGCATGAGAGGTTTCCACTGAGGTATATAATAAGCTCTTCCAAATAGTTTCTCAAAAGGAGTCAATCCTTTTGCATTCGGAACAGTTCTCATGCTCAACAGTGCCAGGGGCAGACAGTACACCCAATTCCTCTTTGTTTCTGCTATTAACTTTCTTAGCTTACTCTTTAAAATCCCATTATGCCTCTCAACTAGCCCTGCAGATTGCGGATGCTATGCACAATGATTTTTTAAAGAAATACCAAAATGTTTACTTAACTGCTGTATGGTTTGGTTTACAAAGTGTGTACCGTTGTCACTGTAGATCCTTTCCGGAATGCCGAATCTAGGGATGATTTCTTTAACAAGGATTTTTGCTACGGTAGCCGCATCTGGATTTTTAGTCGGAAAGGCTTCCACCCATCTGGAAAACATATCTACAATGACAAGACAATACTTCTTATTTTCACATTTGTTCAACTCTATGAAATCCATACAGATAGTATGAAATGGATACAGTAGTGTAGGAAAACTCCCTTGCTTGGACTTTAATGTCCCTTGTGCATGATGTTTGTTACAAACGTGGCACATCAAACAAAATTTTTTAGAGTAGTTTAAAAATCCATATGTTGTGAACACTCGGTTCACCAGCTGTCCCATCCCCCCTGTTGAGACATGGCATTGCCCATGGCTCAGCAAAGCTGCATATCTAAACAAATTAGACGGCAATATCGGTTTCCCTTCTTTAGAGATGTACAGCCCCTTTTCAAGAATTGGTCCTCGTCTTACCCATCTTTGTTTTTCAGCCTGCGTAGTAAGTGTCTGCATTGTCTTTAACATTTCTAAGTCTAAAATCTCAGAGGGTTGTAATTCCTCATTCAAAAGAAATACTTCTGAAGCAGCCTGTTTTGCAGCTGTATCAGCTCTCGCATTACCTTTTGAAATCCTATCCTGTTGCTTGGTATGAGCTGTGCATTTACAAATAGCTACTTTCTGAGGTAACTGAATAGATTCTAAAAGATCTAAAATAAACTGTGCATGATTGATTGGTTTGCCAGTAGATGTTATCATTCCTCGATTTTTCCACTGTTGCGCAAAAACATGTACAGTAGAAAAAGCGTACTGGCTGTCAATAAAAATGTTCACACATTTACCCTTTGCTAAGGTACATGCCTGTGTCAAGGCAATCAATTATGCTGCCTGTGCAGATAAATTGTGTGGTAAAGGTTTTGCTTCTATAATCTCAGTATCAGAAACTACTGCATATCCTACTAGGTTCTATTCTGCAGGACCCCTTTTGCATGAGCCATCCACGTAGTATGTCACTTCGGCATCATTCAAGGGAACATCTGTGAGATCCTTTCTAGGCAGTGTCTTTTGCTCAACCACCTGCAGGCAGCTGTGTGGTGTGCCATCTGCAGGGGTTGGGAGCAAGGTAGAAGGGTTCAAAGTCATGCATCATTCAATTGTCATATGAGGTTGGCTCAACAATATAGTCATACAGGAAAGATGCCTAGCAGGGGAAAGATATGCTGCCTTCTCTTGCAGTAAAATAATCGTGACTGCATGAGGCATTCTCAAAGTGAGAGGGTGGAATAAAACTACTGAGGCCGAAGCCTGTACTGCCATTGCAGCTGCAACTACTGCTTGTACACAGTGGGGTAAAGACCGTGCCACTGGGTCTAGTTGTGATGAATAATAAACAATAGGGCGTTGCTTGCCCCCATGCTGTTGTGTTAACACAGATGTCATGTAACCTTGCTTACAATCTACAGTTTGGAAAAAACGTTTATGATAGTTTGGTAATCCTAAAACTAATGAGGACGCTATTAACTGTTTTAGTTTGCAGAAATCAGATTCTGCTTCTGGTGTCCATTGTAACAAATCCTGTGCTGCCATAGGCTTTTTATATATCAGGTTAGTCAGCGGTGCAGATTCCAAGGCATAGTTTGGAATCCAGCTCCAGCAAAAATTAGTCGTACCCAGGAAGGACATCATTTCCTTCTTGGAAGTGGGTTTTGGCACTTGCAAAATTGCTATTTTTCTGTCCTCATCTAATGTCCTACCCTCTTTGGATATTACATATCCTAGGTATTTAACTTGTTTTTTCCAAAGCTGCAGTTTATTTTTGTTAAGTTTATGTCCTCCAGTGGCTAAAAATTGTAATAGCGAAATGGTATCTTCTTTGCAATCTTGCTGGGTGGGGGCCGCCAGCAGGATATCATCAACATAAAGTAAAATCTGACTGCCTCTTGGTGGGGTAAATCCCACCAAGTTGCTTGCCATTTCTTGTGAGAATATCATTGGACTTTCACAATATCCCTGTGGTAGTCGCGTATATGTATACCTTTTCCCCTGAAATGTGAATGCAAACCAATATTGGCTGTCAGGGTGTATCGGTATCGAAAAGAACGCATTGCTGATATCTACCACAGAAAAGTATTTCTGCTGAGGTTTTAAATCATTCAACAGGGTATGTGGGTCTGGCACGTAGGTGCCCTTGGTATTACTGCGTCATTTACAGCTTGTAAATCTTGGACCATACGCCACTCTCCATTCGCTTTCTTAACAGGAAATAAGGGTGTGTTACATGGTGAATCAGGAGATTCCACCAGCACCCCTTCCTTAAGTAAAGCTGCTATAATAGGTTTGATTCCTACTTCTGCATCTTTTCGTAAGGGGTACTGTCTTTTCTGTGGTCTAAATGCTGACTTTGGCGTAATAGTAACTGGTCCCGCTGTATGAATAAGTCCTACATCTGACTTTCCTGTTGACCAGAGAGTTTCTGGTACATTCTGTAAGGCATTCTCTTCCTCCTTTAATAGGAGCGCTAATCAGCTGTCCTCGCTAGACTGCAAGTGTACGGCTGGGTGGGTCTGAGTTATCCAATTCAACTTCTGCATTTCTATTCCCTGTTCTGACAGTTCTAACTCTGTCTGCTTTTCCCATCTCGTGACTTTTTCTCCTAAGTCTACCCATTTTACATTCTTGTCCTTAGTTAAGCTAACATGTGGTAATCGATTAGATTTATAAAGTGCAAAGAACTCCTGGGGCAATGAACAGCTGGCTACACTGTTCCCTTCCATGTCCCAGTACAGATTATGTAATATCAATCTGTTTGCGCGATTTCTAAACAATTCTTGCTCATATTCCTTATGAGGTCCTGGTGTGTTACAATAATACAGTGTACAGTGCAACAAATGTTGTCTATCAATGTAAAGGGAGGGGAACTTGCTGATGGCTACGTTCATCAACTCTTCTGTCACTGCCCCTGGACCAGTCGTAACCAAGTCCTGGCTGTACCAATAGAACATTTCACCCCCTGATTGCACTGCAAAGGTATCAGTTATTGCAATATTATGGGATAGGGGCTCCCGATACAGCCGTCCATTAGCTGCTTTCACTAGTATGTAATCAGGTGACTCTGAATTCTCTGGCAGTTTGGAGGGATGTATCAAGGTCCGTGATGCCCTTGAGTCACACAAGAATTTGACCTCCCTCCCTTCTACCAGGAGTGTGACTTCTGGTTTTGTGTCTGCTAAATAGAGCTCTAAGCTCAATAAAGCTAAATCCAATATTTCATTTTCTTCACTATCCGTAACTTCCTGCACTTCCTCTATTTCTTCTGTCACATTCTCTACTCCCTCTATCACATTCTTATTTGTCCTTTCTCTGCTATCCCCTTCTAGTGATTCTTGACTATCATATAGTCAGTCCTCACCCTCCTTGTTTTCCGTGGTTGCCTTCTTGTTTTTCTTGCAATCCCTTGCCAAGTGTCCCTTTTAACCGCATTTAAAACATTCACCCCTTTTCTTTCGCCCTTCAAAGTCCTCTGATCACTGATCAGATTGTTTGTTTCCCTGGGCATTTCTCTTGCCCTTTTTCCCGGACTGTACTGCATAAACTTCTGCTCCATCTTCTACAGAAAATACTTGGGCTTTCTTTTTCTTTTTGCTATTAAAATGCCTTTTGGCATGCCTAGCATATTCAAGTAATGACTGTAACCTGCTTGTACGATGATCTACCATGTGCTTTGTAATAAAACTGCTTATGGGTGCAATACTTCCTTTCAAAAATGCATTCTTTAACTGTTGCTCATATGGAGAATCGTGTGTCTGATCTTCAGGAACCTGCATTCCACAATGGTTACCAAAACATTCTAACAGTCTGGCATAATATCTGTCAATAATTTCACCTTCTTATTGGATGCATTGACTAATGCAAGTCCAGTCTGCCCTAGGCTTCCATTTCTCAGAGATTCAGTCTGTAAGACCTTTCACTCTGTTGTCTAGCTCTGCGCTGCTATGTGGGAGGGGTCTGAGCACAGCATCACGGGGATTCCAGTTGCCACTAATCATGTGCCAATCTGGTCCCACAATTTGTCTGACTACTTTTTTACCTCTTCTCCATTTAAATTATAACTCAGTCTCATTCCTTGTAAATCTTCTAAGAACTTTCTGAAATTAACTTTTGGATGGGGAATTCCTTCAGTGGCTTTCCGGATATCTTCTGGAGTCCAGGGTCTATATACTAGAATAGTTGGGTCCTGACCTTCTTGCCCTGCCTGAGGATTAGGTACTTCTATAAGTGGGCATATTTCTTCTTCACTCATAGATCTTGAATTCCTACCCATTTGATATAATTCAATGTCCCCTTTTGAGTTACCTGCCCGTGTTCGAGACCTGGTCTCAATAGGATCTCTAATAAACGGTTTTGCTTTTGTAGTGTCTCTATTTTCAGTGACAGCAGGATATCGCGGGGGTGGACTAACTTGTTCACTTGCTTCATATTCTGGTAAAGGAGGCGGAGGGGCCAATGCTATTACTAAGTTATTGTCCTCCTTATCTAAAAACATTGCTTTTGATTTATTATTCTTTTGTTCCCTACGGTTTACCTCCTCAATCCACCTGTGTGCCTGAGGAATTCCTAATTGGCGCTGCTTTTTTACCCGACCTTTGGAATCAGTTTTAAGTTGTTTGACAAGTTTGACAAGCGAGGATTTTTCTAATTAACCGTCAAATTCATACTTATTAACCCATTTTGAATAGTATTTAATATTATCAGCACGCTGTGACTGCATGTATTTTGCGTCTTCAGTTAACGGCGGATTTTGGGGTCTTTTTGTGCAATTATTACCCATTTTGTTCTACCCTTTTTAATCGTTATGTAACTCCTTATTTTTAACGTGGTACCACGGATTTTGTTATAGTCTCTTCAGAATGACTGCCTACCTACTCTGTTTCCCTGATCTGTGACAAGACAGTAATCTTTTCTGTCCCTGACTTGTAAAAATACAGTCCTGAAAAAACAATACAAATCTAGTCCCTGATCTAAAACAGAAAAAAGTAGATTCACCTTACCTGAGCCTTTGTGATCGATCACCTGGTTTGTGAAAAACCCGTCCTTCAGTCACAGATCAGAAAGTGGCTGGCCTCTTTTGTATGACAATTCAGTCGGAGGGCTTTTCAAATAAGAAGAACCGATGTGGTTTCTTCCCCATACGGATTCAAGCCACCTGGCCTGTCTGATCCGAGGCGAAGTGAGGGTTTCCAGTCTGAAGGACCAATCTGTCAAAGGAAAAAACTTCAAAGACCAATACACATAAGGTTCAGATAAGGCACATTTAATAACTTGCTGCAAAGAGACAAAAACATGCAAATACAGAATTTTGCCTAACTACTAACAGGAAGTATGCTATTCTTATACTGTTCTACAAGACATTGCCTTCTGTGGTTGACGTAATCAAACACAACTTTCAGTATTGTTCTACAGCAGATGTTACTCAGATTTTCTGCTGACATGACTGGATTTATGAAAAACATTTTGAGAAAAACAACCTGGCCTTGGTGGGCTCTAGCCCATTACAAGTTTCTATTGTGTAGTTCTAATACATGTGTTACATTTCAAGGTACTTTTCTAGCTCAGGCACAAGCAAGTGCTGATTGCAGTTCATATTTTCAAGCAGTCTTTGTTCTGATTATCTATAGCTTCTGCAGCTGTGTATTTTCTCACAGCACAAATGGAACTCCTTGTCTAAGTCTAATACAAGTGATACATCTATTCATTATTTTCCTGACACAAGCAGAAATTATCTGCTTCCCTGTAAATTTCCAAAGCATAAGCAAAGATTATAGCTATGCATATTTCATGACAATACAAGGTTAGAAAGCTTCTGCAATTTGTACAGATTTTATACAGTGTGAAATAGAATAAATGTGTTAACCCTTTTCAAGCCTTAAATGCACTAAGCATATTACTAATACATACACTAATTCATATTTTTCTGACAGCAGAATAGAAGCAAATGCCCTCCAAAACACTAGCCAGGCTAATAAATATAAAAAGTGGACCCCCCCCCCAAAAAAAAAGTTGAACTGAACTACAAATCGGAACTACTGTTCAAAGATTCTGATATAATAAATGCCTTTGAGGAAATAAACAATAATATCTATAACTTCCATAAACACCTATAACATGAGCAATATGAAGATTTTATAAAACATTTAACTTTCCCTCAGTTAAATGAAACCCAACAAAATTTCTTTAGGGCACCCCTCAAACTAGAAGAAATAATATCTGCTATAAACCCCTGGTCCAGATGGTTTCACTGCTGAATTTTATAAAAAGTTCTCCACACCAATTTCCAACATTTTGCTAAGAGTCTTCAATTATATTATCACATATGGCATAACAGATTTATGTATGAATGACTCAAAATCGATTCTAATCCCCAAACCCAACTCTGACCCAACTAACCCCTATAACTATAGACCAATTGCCTTATAAATACTGACATCAAAATACTAGCACATACATTAGCAAATAGACTGCAAAATGTACTTTCTTCCATAATATCTCAAGAGCAGCTCAGATTCATGTAACATAGGCAGATAAGTGATAACACCCCAGCTCTAGATACTATGATTCAACTTCGGGCAAAAGATAGGTACCCTAAATATGCATTAAAGGTAGACGCTAGTAAAGCCTTTGATAAGGTGGATTTAAACTTCCTATTTAAGATATTACCTTGCTTCAATATACCACAGGATTTTATAAACATAATCAAAACAATTTATAAAAATACATCTATGACACTATAAATATATATATATATATATATATATATATATATATATATATATATATATATGTGTATATAAAAATCTAATCCCCTGAAAATATCCAATGGGATGAGACAAGGATGTCCCTTATCCCCCTACCTCTTCCATCTTTACCTTGAACCCTTACTTCTCTATATTGCCCAAAAGACATTCCATCATATCCCTAAGTTGCACAATACTGACCTTAAAGTCACAGTATTTGCAGATGGTGTAAATATTTACTTCGACTTTCCTAATACTGATTTACACAAAATATTAAAATCAATAGATGATTTCTCCAGTGTATCTAACTATAGTATTAATCCTAAGAAATCATATATATTCCCAATTAACCCTATTGGCCACAAAGAGTTTTACTTCCCTGAAAGGGAAATAAAACTTAAGTACCAGCTAAAATATTTAGGCATTAACTATACTCACACTTACAATGAAATGTTGAAAACAAATCACCAAAATACATGGGAAAATATTAAACGCAACATAACTAGGTGGAAAAACATAAACCTATTTCTCCTGTGTAGAACAGCCATTGTAAAAATGAATATTCTATCTAGAATTTTATATCATCTAAACCATAAACCTAACTATTCCCTCAAAATTAAAAAAAAAAAAATGAAAGCTGTTCTCTCAAAATTCATCTGGCATCCAAAATCTACAAGAATCAGCTATGAAAAACTTATGTTACCTAAAGAAAAGGGCGGCCTAGGGCTTCCCAACGTTAAACTCTACCATGATATCATTAATACCAGCAGAATAATTCAAATTGGAAACCATGACCCAACTAACCATACTTGGTTCCCACTATGGACTAAAATTTGGTACAATCAGATAAACTCTCAATATTAACCCCAAAAGCATTCCTTTTCTTAACCTAAAAAACCTTAATGCATTGAAAGTCCACCCTATGATTAAAAATAAAATTAAACTATTTCAAAACCTATTAGCATTGCTTCACCTAAAATATACATTGGATTTCCTACAACCAATTCACCTTAACCCAAACTTGAAACTTAATAACCAAACAATTAATTTAACTAACTATCCCTTGATAAAAAATATCACAATCTGGGAAATATATCGGCTATGCAACAGTAAAATAGCTGAAATAAGAACTAAATTGGGAATACCAAAAAAATATGATGTTGTGCTTAGACCACTTATGCTACTCATAAATGCCAAATTCTCTGCAAAAATTATTGAACAACAAGAAATCAAAATAACCCAATCAATAGGAACCTCATCGTACAAAACTAAAATGATCTCAAAAGCCTACCGATTAATATTAGCAATTAAATCCCAAAATGTTCTTCTATTTTCACCTTACTGGCAAGAGAAAAACCAAAATATCACTATAGATCAAAAATCTCAAGCAATACGAAATACATTTAAACTAACCCCTTTCAAAAGCTTAATCTACACCCAGCTCATGATTAATAACAGTGCTTATTACACACCCACTGTCCTATGTGAATTCAGCTCTAAGTATTCACCATTACGCCCCTTCTGCCCAAAGGAAAAAGCCGACCTGTTACACATCTTCTGGAGTTGCACGAAAGTTTATAAATTGTGGTGTTCGCTAAAAGTAAAACAATAAAATGGGTTATGAAAAAACTACTTTCTCGTGGGAAACAGCAATTCTGCACATTACACCAAAAAACCTAATTAGTATACAACATGTTCTTATTACAATGTGTGCAGTAATCAAATATTACATCGCTAAAATAGATAAATCTAGGATCTCGTGGAAAAACTCCAAAGCCATGGCTGTAAAATTCATATCCTCACATAAGCTCGCAAACAAAAATCCAAACAAAATTATATATTTTCAAAAATACTGGCACTATCTCTTGGATACTATACTGAGAGACTAAATCTTAAATACTTTCTTTTTTTATTTATCTATAGACGGAGCTACAAAAATGTATAGCCTTAAACTCTCTTCCTTCTTAAGTAGCTATCCTCCTCCATACCACCCAAACTCATTCCACTTCTATATACTGATGGCCTATCACCATCACCAATGATGGCCATTTAAAAACCCACTTTTCAATTTTCCATTAATCACATCATAAATAGTTTATTTGAATAAATCTCTTTTGATTATTTCACATATTTCAATTAGACAACCCCACTCATTATCTGTGGAGACAAAAATAATTGTGGCATCTAAGTGTAAATAGATGTACATAGCTTTAGTACTTTTCTTTTTTTGGGTTACAGAGTATCAGCAGTTAAGATAATGTATAGGAAATCAATGTTTAGTGCGGTAGCAATGTTAGCCTTGTACCACCTCATCGACTAAGAAAGTATATACTGTACACCTCCAGTCTTATTTCTATATATTGATTATCTGTAACTGAACCTGTAACTAAGAATACCTTTACAAATTAATGTGTCAATATATCTTTTTTTAATCTGTTTTCTCTCTTATTTACCTATTTTACAATAATTCTATTGTATCCATATCTCATTGTATATGCACAAAATGCTTGTTAACCATTTCTTCATTGTTCGTTTGCTTCTTTTTCTTTTGTTTTATCAAAAATCAATAAACATTATATTGGGGAAAAAAAAATACCCAATCTAAGTACTTAGACCTTGCTTGTAACATAAGTAGGGCATGTTGGAGGGACAGGTATGAATCTGAGACTGTCCATTCTTTGGACCAGGCTTCTCATTCATGTGCCTTAAACTCTCTTTCCCTAAACCAATTCAAGTGTAATTTAGACTAGTGGGTGGAGAATCAGGAATTCACCCCTGGTCTGGCACTCTCATTCCTAATAGACAGAAGTAGAGAGCAAGTGCTTGATCACCCAATCCCTAGCCTATGTATACTGCTTAGAATAATCTTAAAGTATAAGGTTACTAAAGGCTACTAAAATAAATAAATAAATAAAAAAAATAAAAGGTTGACATAATGGTTAAGGTGTTTACCTTACAAACACAAGGTGCAGCATTTGATTCTCACATGGGGTAAGTGGATAGCCTTAATATGACCCATAAGAGCAGTTAGCGTAGTACTAATCTATGAACCTAAATGATGTTTCTTCACATATGTCCGCAATCTGAAAAGTAACACCCAAATCTGCTCTGAACTGGTGGTTAATAACACCACATACACAAACATCATAGATACAGCTAACCTGTTAGCAGACAGGTTCAGTGAAAACTTTCACCTCCCTGTGCCCCCATCAGTAAATCAGGACATCCCCAGCACCTACCCCCATCCTCTCGTCACCACGGACCAGGTGTTAAATGCCCTCTCAAAGGCAAAAAATATAGTCTCCATGGGACCCAACAGCATCCTATCTGTCCTATACTGATAGGCTAAAATCCCTGTCCCTCTACTCAGTCTTGTACAGAATGCTCAGAGGTGACCTGTGTCTGGCATACAAGGCCATCTCAGACCCAGCCTTGATGGAGTTGCTGCATATCCGTAAGTGAAACTCCACTCACGCAACCCACACGCAAGGCCTCAACCTGGTCATTAATAGAACTTGTAGGTGGGATAGATTTCTGTCCCAAAGGCTCCCCCATCTATAGAATAGACCCCTCTCCATGTCAAGCATAGTACCTCTCTAGCCCTCTTTAACAGGAACCTGGACGACTGGATGGGAAACAGAAAATACACCCCTGGGATCCCACCTGAGTCCCTGCTGGACAGGGAAAACATGTGCTGACTTTGTGGGAAATGGGCAAAATTCTTGGCTAGGCTTATAAGAGCATCCAGGCCAATAGCCTAGAATCATCCTATGAACCTATGAACCTAGGTACTTTTGGTATGTATGGCTAAGCTTGCAAAGGCCCCTATGGTCATTAGCTTAGTATATGAACCTGCCCACGATGAGCTGCATTTCTGCTTGTCAACTCACGGCCAGTAATGAAGCCACAGTGCTTATTAATGTTACTACCTCTTTAACCAAATATTAAACTTCTCTGTCTCATGAGTCCACATCTCACCTTTGAAATAGCCTGTCAGCACTTCTGAGATGGTCACTGTGTGTGATATTTGTTATATAATTTGTTACAATACAACATAATCTCTTGTACTATGTATGCACCAGATGTACTACAAGGTACCTATGTGGGTCTATATTGAAACATTGAACACTTAAAACAGCGAACGATGTTTCATCGACACATTTTCAGTGAAAGCTGAAAATGTCAACACCACAGAACAGCGATTTCTTTCCTAGGGAAAGAAATCGCTGTTCCAACCAAAAAAAAAATATATTAAACACTTCCAAACACATACACATGTAGCCTAACCCTAATTGTACCCCCCCCCAAAAAAAAAACAGTAAACAACTGAATACACATATGCATGTAACCTTACCATACATCTAACGGAAAAAAAGTAAACATTTTAAAGCACATGCACTTACCTTAACCCGCACCCTAACCCTAAGGTTAGTAACTCTTGCACATTTACGTAAACAGTTCCAAACACATACACACTTACCTTAACCCTAATTCTACCCCCCCAAACAAAAGTAAACAGCTGAAAACACATACACACGTAACTCAACCATACATCTAATGCAAAAAAACCCCCAGTAAACACTTTCATACATATGCACTTACCTTAACCCGCACCCTAACCCTAAGGTCAGTAACTGTTGCACATTCACACTCAGGAGTTATACCAGACAAGGGACCACACTACAGTGCAGAACACGGCAAAGCAATGAAGCAGTCAAGCAACTTCTTTCCCAGGGAAAGAATTTGCTGAACAGTCGCTTTGCTGTTTTGCCTGTTCGCTCTTTATGTGTCAACAAAGACGCATTTGACAAAATGCGTTTTCGTCATTCTAATAGGAACCCACCTATGCTGCACTACCTGTACACCATCTGCTAAACAACGTACCTATCCTGTTCCACCTGTATGACTAGTGTAATTCAACATACCTATTGTGTACTGCCTCTGAACCAGGTGTAACACTCATACCTATCCTGTAGTAGCTACACACTAGGTGTAATTCAATACACAGAGAAAGAGCCCACAATCTTCCTGGACATGGGCAGTCATCACTAATTATAGTTTTGGGTATTGACTAGCAGTTCTATGGTATTACATTGGGATGAAATGGCTAGGCTTAAAATGACCTCTGGCTCGATAGCCTAGTAATCTCCTATGATCCTATGCTCCTATGATATCTATCCTGAACCATGTCTATACCCGGTGTAATACAGCATACCTATCCTGCACTGCTTCTACAATATTTGCAGTCAAGCCATTAGTTTCAAAATGTACAGTGATATCCTCTTCGCCTTCCCAACTACCAATGTCTTCTGGGTACACCACTGGAAAAGCACCTTTAATACTGTGTTTTGTTCTTTCACTAGCTATGCCCTGTCAAAAACTGTGCCATCCAACAATAGCCATAAACTTTTCCTGTGTGACCCAGTGCTGACTACCTGTACCTCTCTGTTAGAAAGGTCACTGTTGTGTCTCCCTTTCTAGTGCCCCATGTATATGATATCCCAAAGGGCATTCTCCTTTTGGGTACTGCACTGTTCTTTTGAGCTTTGCCATGGTGAAGCCTTGTGGTATCTCTCAAATTTTAGACTGTGGTTGTACCATTGTGGTTCAGTAACTAAGTTACATGTCTCTCAGCTGCAGGGTCTGGGGAGCAGTCTTCACCTTTGGCCATATTATGTGTAGAAGTTGCATGTTATCTCTATAGTTTTCCCACCTCCCAAAACCTACTGTTTGAATGGGTACTCAGTGCAGTCAGTCTATATCTTCATTTGTCCCTAATCTTCTGGGCTGAGTTGTGGCTCAAAATGGTCCTTCAAGTGCCACTTCATTTACCAGATAAATAAATGCAGACCTGTATAAAAGACAATGCACTAAAATGTCAAATTAATTTTTGGAGAAAGATACTTGGAGTATTAATTGTTGTCTTTCTTTCATGCCTAGATGTCAGGACTGATTTCACCTCGGGCACTATTGTAATACTTGGATATCCTAAATAAATTCTGATGTAATCCTTTTCTGATATACCCCATTGATAAAGTTAATACCTACATCTCTGACTTCTTTTCCCACTTAAATAGTTGTATTGATAAGGCAGTACATATTTATACTAAATTTAATTAAAAAATTAAATGCAATCCCTTATAATGGAATACCCATATAAATAAACTACACGCCAAGAAAGAAATTACTTAAAGGTTATATGAGGTCTCGTTATACCTACCTTAGGAGCACAATTAAGCAAACTAGCAAAGTCAAAGGGAACCATTAGAAAGCTCAAAGCTAAATATGAGCTTGTAATTTTATTTATTTATTTATTTTATTTTACATTTGTTTACCAGGAAAGTCCGACTGTGTGGGTACCCATTTTCAGCGGCAGCCCGGGGAAAAACCTCCACATACAGACAAAGTTTAATATTTATGTAGTTAATTTTACAAATGTTAAAATACATGCAGAAGTTTCTTAGTTTGTCTGGTAAGTACCCAGTATAAAAAACACAATTATTTAGCAATATAACAATAGGATCTAAATAGTTACATATGATAAGAATCATAGTTTGCCAGACAGAAAATAATAACTGTTTCTTATCTATTAAGTCAACAATGTCAATCTTAATAGCAATATACAAATTTCATCTGTCATTTATTATGTACAGAATATTTTTCAATGAGTTACATTGGAAAGGAAAATTTTGTAGGAAGACTGGGGTTAAGAAAAGGATGTGGAGTTGCTGTGGAAAGAAAAGGATTGTCTAGTTTTAGAGTATTAGTAGCAGTAGTGAAGGTAGGGGAAGGCTTGGTAAGACAGATGTCTGGTTGACATGATATTATTTGCACTAGGTAGTGAGGTATGCAATGGCTACCCGGATTACTGCGTGAGCAGGGCCATATATTACATAAATGGTCTTTGAGTAGCTTTTTGAAATGAGCAGTGATGGTTGTGGATCTAATAGTATGGGGGAGTGTGTTCCACATTTGGGTTACATGGCTAGAATAAAGAGAGTCTCCTGCAGTATTCATAGTTCTGAATACTTTTAATAATGATTTATTAGTGCAGTATAAGTCTCGATGATTGGTATAAGGTTCTCGTATATTTTGGAGAACTAATATTTCTCAGGTTGGTTAAGTAATTTGTGAACCATTGACAGCTGATTGTAGGATAGGAGATGTAGTAGCTCTAACGATAGTTGTTTTAGGGCCTGACAGTGCTGTGATCTATATGTTGGTTCAGTGGCAAATTGTGCTATTTTGTTATAAAATGCTTCTAGTTTCTTATGTCAGTATTCTTAAGATTGGTAAGTACGGGAGAGGCATAAAAGAACACAGAGAGCAGATGTGTTCTTGCAATGGCTATCTTAGTACTGTTGGTTAGGAAATGTTTATTTCCATATAGGCTTCCTATTTTTGTGTACTTTCTTTATAGTTTGTGATATGTGCATTTCAAATCTCATGTTATTATTAGCACCACGTAAGAGTGTAGATTGGGTGACCGATGTAATAACTATATTAACTGTAGAAGTGATGAAGAAGGTGGGGGGGTCTATGGTTCTACTGGGTTGGAAGACCAGAAGTTCAGTTTTACTGGGGTTAAGGATGAGTTGAGAATTTGACAGCCATGATTCAATAGCAGAGAAGGACGTTTGTATTATGTCCTGAAATGTTTGTATAGTAGGGGCAGCACATATAAATGTTGAATCATCTGCATATTGTATCAGGGAAGATAGAGATGTAGCCGTGTTAAGATTATTGGTAAAGTTACTGAAAAGTAGGGGCCTAAGAATGGATCCCTGTGGAACTCCTAATGTTACAGGAAGCAGGGGGAAGAGGCCTTGTAGCCATTTTACTGCTTGTTGATGTTCTGTAAAGTAGTTTTGGAACCATGTGAGGGCAGAGGGACAAACGTTTTGATTAGAAAGTACAAATAGAAGTTTGTGGTGGGAAATGATGTTAAATGCTTTAGACATATCAAGAAAGAAAGATGAAACTATTTTGTCTTTGTTCCAATATTGATTAATGGCATTGGTCAAGCTCAGGAGTGCAGTTGTAGTGCTGAGGTCAGGGCGAAAACCATGCTGAGAATTGGCTAATAGGTTATTAGTTATGAGGTATTGAAATAGGTGGGAGTATATGCACTTTTCTAAAATGTTGGAAAGTGGAGAGAGAATGACAGTGGGTCTATAATTTGAGAGTTCGGTTGAGTTACCTCAATTGTGTAATGGAATTATGGGAGAGATTTCCCAGATTATTGGGACTTGGTATTCAGTAATAGAACGATTGATGACAATTGAAATGAGGGAGGCAGAGGAGGCAATATCAACAGTTGGTATCTTGAGATATTCAACTGGTAAATTATTGGCTGCTATTGTTGTTGGTTTGAGTTTTCTAAGTAACTGTAGGGACGGGATGGAAGGAGAACATATTGTCATTGTTGTTTGTTGTTAAGGGTACAGTTAGTGTAGACGGATAATTATTTTTGGTAAGTGATAGAATGCTTTTGGTGAAGTATCTGTTAAACTGCTCTGCAGTATTATTTAAATTGTTTATAGTGGAAGGGGGTGGATTAGATGCTTGTCCACTCCAGGGTACAGTAATCTTCTGATTGCTGACCAGAACCTTTGTGTTTTTTTTCTGATGTTTCTGCTGTATATTAATGTAATAGCTTTTTTTTTTTTTTTTTTTTGTCTTGTTTGATTTGTTTTTTGGCTCTGTTCCTGAGTTCTTGATATGCTAGATGATTTGGTTAAGATTTATTTGCATACCATAGTTCCCAGGCCTTGTCTCTTAGTTTAAGAAGAGTTCCTGTATCATCAGATAACCATGGTAATAGCCACTAAAATGATAAATAAGTACTAATCTTTCATTAATTACATTAATACGTTAAGAACTAACACCTAACAATGTTCAGAGGTAAAAAAACACAATATTACTGACCACTCTGACTGAGGAAATAGCTAATATCTTAGTTACAAACAGGAGAAATTTCACACCACCCACAGTTGTAACTGCTCCACAGATTCCACAATCCCTGCACCCCCATAATTATCATGGAGCAAGTCCTGTCAGACCTTTCTAAAGCTAGGAACACCTCATCCGTGAGTTCTGATAATGTACCAGATTGCTCGATTATCAGTACCTAGGCTGGCCTATCCGAACCACTATGTAGGAGAACCGCACCCAAAGACTGAAAAACATATGTTTTCCACAGAATCTTGAACTTTTCTGCATTGCTAATGCCTCGGTATCAAAGTAAATGGAAACTGTTATTTTCTAATTTGTTACACCCCAAAATGATCTGACTGGCTAGCATTATTGTGTTTTTACAGTCAATGCCTTCACATTCCTCCTATCTTGTTAGAGGGACAGAAAGAAATCCTTTAGCTAAGGGGATCATTTACTGTAGTTTCCTCTCTCATCAGGTGACAACATTGCTGCGACTGCTTACTTTTCACTGTGAGCATCAATTCACATTTTTAATTACTTTGCTTCCTTTGATTTTCACCTCTGTTGCAGTATTTTAAGGAATGTTTGAATAATAAGCTTGAAAATGTAGTTGAGTTAATTGTTCTTTTCAAAGTAACAATTGTAGTTCAGTGTTCAAGTGTGAGAAATCTGACCCCTGTAATTAATAGATGTTACTTGGGCTGAGTTGGCTTGTGTTGCATTCGCAGTTTTAAATACTGTAGCTAGAATTAAAGTCTTTGATGTTAATATTATTTCCCTAACTCCAGAAGAAACATGCACTTTTGCAGAAATTACAGTGTAGAAAAAAATGCAAAATCATATGCTGACATAAGTAAGACATTAGATTAACATATTTGCTTTCTTTCTTTGTTGCACTGAGTTTTATTAAAGGGAAGGACATTTGCATCTGAAAACTAAGCCTGAAAGCCTTGCTTTTGTTCAGATTCCAGGTTACACTATTTATCTGAGGTGCGATGCTGGGAATCTGTAACTGATAAGGCACATTTAAATGTCATTGTTTTCTTAATGGCTGAGATAAGTGACCTAACGTACTGTGTCACTCAGTAGCTGTGATGTAACAGATGAGGCAGATGCAGGAAAGAAAGGCAAAAATAATTATTAAATTATGATTTTTTTCTGTATGTGAAGTACTTAGTCTTGGATTACAGGCAAGGAAAAACACTTTTTGGAAAGAAAAACTTGAGTTTTGGGTGGAGTTCTCCTTTAAATGAAGCCTCCCCACTGGTTACATCCCCAAAACCTGGAAAACCACCATTGTGATGTTGTTACACAATGGTAGTCTAACCACAGACCCTGGTAGCTATAAACACATCAGTTTAACTAACATCATATGTAAATAATGAAATGTATTACTTGAGACATTAATAATCTGGACATTGAAAATCTCTTCCCCCTGGACCTTTTCCAGTGATGCTTCGTCAAAGGCACAGCCTGCCTCTTTAGCCTTGTTAATGTATTTGAGAATGTCACCAATACAGTGGATACACAGAATAAGTGGACTTCACCAGGACCTTTCATACTATTCCATATACTGGCATTATCGACAGAATTGTAACTGTGAATATAAATGCATATGTTATACAGTACACAGCTAATTGGTTTTCTGAAAGAACACATGTGGTTAAAGTCAAAGATTTTTTTTATTAAAGCAAAAACGTTACCAGTGATGTACCACAGGGCTCAATGTTGGGCACTGTTTGGCATCTAGTTTTTAGTGATTCAAACCAACTGTCTTGGCTTGTGGTTCTTTAAGTTTGCAGAGATTTCTGAAATTCATAAATACAAACTTTCTGGACTGGTTAGTCCACAGCCCAACTAGGGGAGACAAAATCTTGGACTTGGTTCTCATCATTCTGGCACTTCCTCCTTAGTCAAACTGGACAATAACTCAGTCCCATTCACCATAAGATTAAAGCCAGAAGCATCTTCGAATGCCGCAGTATTCATAGGTTATGCTACTGCTAACCTACTAACCTTATGACCCCGTTGAATCCTTTGCTGCTAAATTCTATGACCATGAGAAAGGCTATACACATGCAACTGTCCCCCTCTGAAGTAAATTCAATGTCATATTAAAAAATATATATGGTGGAACCCAAATACAAACAGATTGTACAATAAAATGAAATAAATGTGCACAACAATAAATGCAACTCTCAAGATGTCAAAACATTCCTGCTAAACATAACAAGGAACTCCGATCTGTGATCGAATCAAGCAAAGCTAGATACGTGATCAAAATAGCCACCCAGGCAAAGACAACCATAAAGCCTTCTTTAACTATGATAGAAACCTGAGAAACAATGCCAAGCACTGCCCAGAGCTAATAGTAAGTAATTTCACATATTCAGGAGCAATGCCCAGCACTGCACAGAGCTAATAGTAAGTGACATCACATACTAAGGAACAATGCCCAGCAGTGCACAGATCTAAAAGTAAGTGATATCACATACTCAGGAACAATGCCCAGCATTGCACAGAGTTAATAGTAAATGACATCACATACTAAGGAACAATGCCCAGCACTGCACAGAGCTAATAGCAAGTAATATGACATACTCAGGAACTATGTCCAGCACCGCACTGATCTAATAGAATGGGATATTACATACTCAGGAACAATGTCCTGCACTGCAAGAATCTAATAGTAAGTAATATCACATACTCAGGAACAATGCCCAGCACTGCACAGAGCTAATAGTAAGTAATATATCCTACTCAGAAACAATGCCCAGCAGTGCACAGAGCTAATAGTAAGTGATATCACCCACTCAGGAACAATGCCCAGCAGTACACACAGCTAATAGTAAGTGACATCACCTACTCAGGAACAATGCCTAGCACTGCACAGTGCTAATAGCAAGTGACATGACATACTCAGGAACAATGTCCAGGACTGAACCAAGCTAATAGAAAGTGGTATCACATACTCATGAACAATGCCCAGCACTGCACAGAGCTAAGAGTACATGATATCACCTACTCAGGAAGAATGTCCAACACTTCACAGAGCTAATAGTAAGTAATATGACCTACTCAGGAACAATGCCCAGCACTGCACAGAGCTAATAGTACATGATATCACTTACTCAGGAACAATGCCCAGCACTGCACAGAGCTAATAGTAAGTAATTTTATTTACTCAGGAACAATGTCCAGCACTGCACCGAGCTGATAGTAAGTGATATCTCCTACTCAGGAACAATGTTCAGCACTGCACACAACTTATAGTAAGTAATATCACATACTCAGGAACAATGCCCAGCACTGCACAGAGCTAATAGTACATGATATCACCTACTCAGGAACAATGCCCAGTACTACACAGAGCTAATAGTAAGTAATATCACATACTCAGGAACAATGCCCAGCACTGCACAGAGCTAATAATAAGTAATATCACCTACTCAGGATCAATGGCAAACACTACACACAGCTAATAGTAAGTTATATCACTTACTCAGGAACTATGCCCAGCACTGTACAGAGCTAATAGCAAGTGATATGACATACTCAGAAACAATGCCCAGGACTGCACATAGCTAATATCAAGTAATATCACATACTCAGGAACAATGCCCAGCACTGCACAGAGATAATAGTACATGATATCACATACTCAGGAACAATGTCCTGCACTGCACAGAGCTAATAGTAAGTAATATCACCTACTCAGGATCAATGGCAAACACTACACACAGCTAATAGTAAGTGATATCACCTACTCAGGAACTATGCCCAGCACTGTACAGAGCTAATAGTAAGTAATATCACCTACTCAGGATCAATGGCAAACACTACACACAGCTGATAGTAAGTGATATCACCTACTCAGGAACTATGCCCAGCACTGTACAGAGCTAATAGCAAGTGATATGACATACTCAGGAACAATGCCCAGGACTGCACAGAGCTAATAGTAAGTAATATCACATACTCAGGAACAATGTCCAGCACTGCACAGAGCTAATAGTAAGTAATATCACCTACTCAGGAACAATGCCCAGCACTGCACAGACCTAATAGTACATGATATCACATACTCAGGAACAATGTGCAGGACTGCACAGAGCTAATAGTAAGTAATATCACATACTCAGGAACAATGCCCAGCACTGTACAGAGCTAATAGTAAGTAATATCACCTACTCAGGATCAATGGCAAACACTACACACAGCTAATAGTAAGTGATGTCATCTACTCAGGAACTATGCAAAGCACTGTACAGAGCTAATAGCAAGTGATATGACATACTCAGAAATAATGCCCAGGACTGCACAGAGCTAATAGTAAGTAATATCACATACTCAGGAACAATGCCCAGCACTGCACAGAGCTAATAGTACATGATATAACCTACTCAGGAACAATGTCCAGTACTGCACAGAGCTAATAGTAAGTGATATCACCTACCCAGGGTCAATGTCCAGCACTGCACACAACAAATAATAAGTGATATCACCTGCTCAGGAACAATGCCCAACACTGCACAGAGCAAATAGTAAGTAATTTCACTTACTCAGGAACAATGTCCAGCACTGCACCGAGCTGATAGTAAGTGATATCACCTACTCAGGAACAATGTCCAGCACTGCACACAACTAATAGTAAGTGATATCACCTACACAGGAACAATGCCCAGCACTGCACAGAGCTAATAGTAAGTAATTTCACTTACTCAGGAACAATGTCCAGCACTGCACCGAGCTGATAGTAAGTGATATCTCCTACTCAGGAACAATGTTTAGCACTGCACACAACTTATAGTAAGTAATATCACATACTCAGGAACAATGCCCAGCACTGTACAGAGCTAATAGTAAGTAATATCACCTACTCAGGATCAATGGCAAACACTACACAGAGCTAATAGTAAGTGATATCATCTACTCATGAACTATGCCCAGCACTGTACAGAGCTAATCACAAGTGATATGACATACTCAGGAACAATGCCCAGGACTGCAGAGAGCTAATAGTAAGTAATATCACATACTCAGGAACAATGTCCAGCACTGCACAGAGCTAATAGTAAGTAATATCACCTACTCAGGAACAATGCCCAGCACTGCACAGAGCTAATAGTAAGTAATTTCACTTACTCAGAAACAATGTCCAGCACTGCACCGAGCTGATAGTAAGTAATAACACATACTCAGGAACAATGACCAGCACTGCACAGAGCTAATAGTACATGATATCACATACTCAGGAACAATGTCCAGGACTGCACAGAGCTAATAGTAAGTAATATCACATACTCAGGAACAATGCCCAGCACTGTACAGAGCTAATAGTAAGTAATATCACCTACTCAGGATCAATGGCAAACACTACACACAGCTAATAGTAAGTGATATCACCTACTCAGGAACTATGCCCAGCACTGTACAGAGCTAATAGCTAGTGATATGACATACTCAGGAACAATGCCCAGGACTGCACAGAGCTAATGGTAAGTAATATCACTTACTCAGGAACAATGCCCAGCACTGCACAGAGCTAATAGTACATGATATAACCTACTCAGGAACAATGTCCAGCACTGTACAGAGCTAATAGTAAGTGAAATCACCTACCCAGGGTCAATGTCCAGCACTGCACACAACAAATAATAAGTGATATCACCTACTCAGGAACAATGCCCAGCACTGCACAGAGCTAATAGTAAGTAATTTCACTTACTCAGGAACAATGTCCAGCACTGCACCAAGCTGATAGTAAGTGATATCACCTACTCAGGAACAATGTCCAGCACTGCATACAACTAATAGTAAGTGATATCACCTACTCAGGAACAATGCCCAGCACTGCACAGAGCTAATAGTAAGTAATTTCACTTATTCAGGAACAATGTCCAGCATTGCACCAAGCTGATAGTAAGTGATATCACCTACTCAGGAACAATGTCCAGCACTGCACACAACTAATAGTAGGTGATATCACCTACTCAGGAACAATGCCCAGCACTGCACAGAGCTAATAGTAAGTAATTTCACTTACTCAGGAACAATGTCCAGCACTGCACCGAGCTGATAGTAAGTGATATCACCTACTCAGGAACAATGTCCAGCACTGCACACAACTAATAGTAAGTAATATCACCTACTCAGGAACAATGCCCAGCACTGCACAGAGCTAATAGTAAGTAATTTCACTTACTCAGGAACAATGTCCAGCACTGCACCGAGCTGATAGTAAGTGATATCACCTACTCAGGAACAATGTCCAGCACTGCACACAACTAATAGTAAGTGATATCACCTACTCAGGAACAATGCCCAACACTGCACACAACTAATAGTAAGTGATATCATATACTCAGGAACAATGTCCAGGACTGCACAGAGCTAATAGTAAGTAATATCACATACTCAGGAACAATGCCCAGCACTGTACAAAGCTAATAGTAAGTTATATCACCTACTCAGGATCAATGGCAAATGCTACACACAGCTAATAGTAAGTGATATCACCTACTCAGGAACTATGCCCAGCACTCTACAGAGCTAATAGCAAGTGATATGACATACTCAGGTACAATGCCCAGGACTGTACAGAGCTAATAGTAAGTAATATCACATACTCAGGAACAATGCCCAGCATGGCACAGAGCTAATAGTACATGATATAACCTACTCAGGAACAATGTCCAGCACTGCACAGAGCTAATAGTAAGTGATATCACCTACTCAGGAACTATGTCCAGCACTGCACACAACTAATTGTAAGTGATATCACCTACTCAGGAGCAATGCCCAGCACTGCACAGAGCTAATAGTAAGTAATTTCACTTACTCAGGAACAATGTCCAGCACTGCACCGAGCTGATAGTAAGTGATATCACCTACTCAGGAACAATGTCCAGCACTGCACACAACTAATAGTAAGTGATATCACCTACTCAGGAACAATGCCCAGCACTGCACACAACTAATAGTAAGTGATATCATCGAGTCAGGAAAATGCCCAGCACTGCACAGAGCTAATGTTGTTGTCTTTCGGCTTTTTCCCGGTTAGGGGACGCCACAGCGGAACTCCAGTCCGCTAATTATTGGGAGTAGATTTTGACGAACGCCAAGGTGCCAGCTCGATGTTCAACCTTCAACAAAGGCACACCCATTTATGCATGTCTTTCAAACGCCTACCCGACCGTGGGGAGGACATGCAGGCTCCACACAGCAGGCACTCCCGCCGAGAATCAAACAGAAGAACCTCTTGCTGTGAGGCAACAATGCTACCGCTGCACCACCGCGGATGTACTGCACAGAGCTAATAGTAAGTAAAATCACCTACTCAGGAACAATGTCCAGCACTGCACAGAGCTAATAGTAAGTTATATCACATACTCAGGAACAATGCCCAGCACTGCACAGAGTTAATAGTAAGTGATATCACATACTCAGGAACAATGCCCAGCAGTGCACAGATCTAATAGTAAGTTATATCACATACTCAGGAACAATGCCCAGCACTGCACAGAGCTAATAGTAAGTGATATCACATACTCAGGAACAATGTCCAGCACTACACACAGCTAATAGTAAGTGATTTCACCCACTCAGGAACAATGCCCAGCACAACACACAGCTAATAGTAAGTGATATCACCTACTCAGGAACATTGCCTAGCACTGAACAGAGCTAATAGTAAGTGATATCACCCACTCAGGAACAGTGCCCAGCACAACCCGCAACTAATAGTAAGTGATATCACCCACTCAGGAACAATGCCCAGCACAACACACAGCTAATAGTAAGTGATATCACCTACTCAGGAACATTGCCTAGCACTGCACAGAGCTAACAGCAAGTGACATGACATACTCAGGAAGAATGTCCAGCACTGCACAGAGCTAATAGTAAGTGATATCACATACTCAGGCACAATGCCCAGCACTGCACAGAGCTAATAGTAAGTAATATCACCTACTCATGAACAATGCCCAGCACTGCACAGAGCTAATAGTAAGTAATATCACCTACTCAGGAACAATGCCCAGCACTGCACAGAGCTAATAGTAAGTGATATCACATACTCAGGAACAATGTCCAGCACTACACACAGCTAATAGTAAGTGATATCACCTACTCAGGAACAATGTCCAGCACTGCACAGAGCTAATAGTGAGTGATATGACATACTCAGGAACACTGCCCAGCACTGCTCAGAGCTAATATTAAGTAATATCACTTAGTCAGGAACAATGTCCAGCACTACACAGAGTTAATAGTAAGTGATATCACCTACTCAGGAACAATGCCCGGCACTGCACAGAGCTAATAGCTAGTGGTATCACCTACTCAGGAACAATGTCCAGCACTACACAGAGATAATAGTACATGATATCACCTACTCCGGAAGAATGCCCAGCACTACACAGAGCTAATAGTAAGTGATATCACATACTCAGGAACAATGCCCAGTCCTGCACCGAGCTAATAGTAAGTGACATCACATACTCAGGAACAATGCCCAGCACTGCACCAAGCTAATAGTAAGCAATATCACCTATTCAGGAACAATGCCCAGCACTGCACAGGGCTAATAATAAGTGATATCTCCTACTCAGGAAAAATGTCCAGCACTGCACAGAGGTAATAGTAAGTGATATCACCTACACAGGAACAATGCTCAGCTCTGTACAGAGCTAATAATAAGTAATATGACATACTCAGGAACAATTTCCAGCACTGCACCGAGCTAATAGTAAGTGATATCACCTACTCAGGAACAATGCCCAGCACTGCACACAACTAATAGTAAGTAATATCACATACTCAGGAACAATGCCCAACACTGCACAGAGCAAATAGTATAGCAATAACCCACGCCTGGGTGTGGGTAATGCTAAATTTACCCACGGTTGGCGTGGTTTGGTCCCGAGGGCGAAGCCCGAGACCAAACAGCCAACCGTGGGTAAATTTAGCATTACCCACACCCAGAAGTGGTTATTGCTATTATATGACATTATTTAAGAAAAGAAACTGTTACTTTTCTTAAATAATGGCATAGTATAATGCCTGTTTACTGCCCTTCCGCAGATGTCTTGGCATCGCGGCAGTTCTGATGTACTGCGCCTGCGCAGTACATCAGAGTTGTAAAAGCAACGGAGAAAGCAAGATCTCCGTTGCTTTTTAGTGTCTCGCTATGTTAAATGAGTTTAACATAGTGAGACAGTTTTAAAATAAGCAACAGCGGACATCTCCGTTGCTTATTTTAAAACTGTCTCGCTATGTTAAACTCATTTAACATAGCGAGACTAAAAAGCAACGGAGATCTTGCTTTCTCCGTTGCTTTAACACTGCCTCGCTATGTTAAATGGGTTTAACATAGCGAGACAGCTTTAAAATAAGCAACGGAGATCTCCGTTGCTTATTTGTTTATTAAAGCTGTCTCCATGTTAAACCCATTTAACATAGCGAGACAGTGTTTAAAAAAAATGAGTTATACTAATGGAAAAAAGTCCGGGCGACCGGACCTTTTTCCATTAGTATAACTCAATTTACAACGGGCATGCTGGCCAATCAGCGTGCACGTTTTGGGGGGATCATGGTATAATAAGTAATATCACATACAAAGTCAATCTATCAGCAGATACATTTAGTCTCCAGCTCCCTTCCCACTACTTTCCCAGATCACATACCTGCATCTACAACCCCTCCAATACTCTCAAGAACAAATCCTCAAACCACTTTCCAAGGACAAGAACACTACTTTTATGGGACCTGATAACATACCAGGCTGCCTGCCAGCCAGCTTGAAACTGAAGCTGTCAAACCCCCTAAGAGGCTGTTAAACATCAGCCTCTAAACAGACTTTGTGCTTGATGAATGGAAGACAACAACAAACATCCCCCTGTGCAAAGGTGGGGTATCAGTGGACAAGGGTAATTGTAGACCTGTGGTTCTTCTGACCAGCTTCTTCAGTAAGGCAGTGAAAAGGATCATTATTGACTTAATAAGTAAGGACCTAGGTAACCTACAAACTCTTGAATGAAACCAGTTTATTTTTTTGCAAAGGGCTGATTCTGTCTGCTTAATCTGGTGAACTTCTTAAAAAAGATTACTGAAGCAATGGATGAGGGAAAATCGGTACACACTGGATAGCTGGACCTCTCAAAGATATTTGACACGATCTCGCATTCAGGTATTGTTGATAAATTCTCCCAGCTAATTTGCAATCCATGTATAACTCATTGGGTAGCAAACTGTTTCACAAATAGAACCCAGGAAATTAAGGTGGATGGCTGTACATCCTCCCAGAGACCTGTCACTAGTGATAAATCACAGGGTCCAGTCCTTGGGCCACTCCTCCTTGGCATTTACTTCTTGGGCATCAAAGCAAATGTTAAAGGTTTATGGCTGACTAAGTTTATGGATGATTGTAAACTTGGTGCCATCAAAAGCTTTCACAAGATACCAATACCTTCCAAAGAAGACCTTTCTCAAATAAATAGCTAGTGTCATAAACATGGTCTAAAACTAAATGCCAAACAAATGTAATAGTCCCGTTTGGCAAGCATGATGTGCCCTGTAATGGTCACATAGGTTCATAGGTTAGTACTAAGCTAACTGCACTTGTGAGCCATTTTAAGCCTAGCCAATTATCCCTTGTGAGACTCAAACCCTGCACCTTGTGTTTGTAACACAAACACCTTAACCATTAGGCCACCCTCCCAACCCCACATCAACAAAACACCCCTGAAAATTGATCTCGTAGTTAAGAACCTAAGAACCTATATGGACAATAAACTGCCCTTCAATCACTATGTACCCACTATTGTAAGGAAGTCCTTCTTCATTGTCCTCTTTATCAGTAAGAGTTTGATGCCAAGTTCCTGAGATGTGATCATTCTACTATATTCAGCACTTATTAGGCTGATTAATGAGTATGATGTCCCCTTTGGTGTATGCCTGTCCAAACACTTAACATAAACTAAATGACCATAATGTCTTCCCCCTAAGAAAATAAAGGGCCTAAATCATAAAAACTGTACTGACCATCTCAAAGCCTTTCCCTGTTCTTGTATCATACGGGCAATTGAGGGACGATTTCTGACTTGTGCACAGAGCCTCAACAGATCCTCTCCTCTCAGACCTACTGCACATCCACAAGTCCAATGGTGGCATAAACACCAATTTAGGAGATCTTAACCTTTTCTGGAACATAACTAGAACATATTATAGGGCTAGATATGTATCACAGAGAATTAACTAGAACATATTGTAGGAACAGATATGTATCACAGAGAATTAACTAGAACATATTGTAGGGACAGATATGTATCACAGAGAATTAACTAGAACATATTGTAGAGATAGATATGTATCACAGGGAATTAACTAGAACATATTGTAGGGATAGATAAGTATCACAGAGAATTAACTAGAACATATTGTAGGGATAGATATGTATCACAGAGAATTGACTAGAACATATTGTAGGGATAGATATGTATCACAGAGAATTAACTAGAACATATTAACATATTGTAGGGACAGATATGTATAACACCCATTTAGGAGACGTTAACCTCTTCTGGAACATAACTAGAACATATTGTAGGGACAGATATGTATCACAGAGAATTAACTAGAACATATTGTAGGGATAGATATGTATAATACCTATTTAGGAGATCTTAACCTCTTCTGCAAAATAACTAGAACATATTGTAGGGATAGATACTATGTATCACAGAGAATACCACTCCTTTGGAACTAGAACATATTGTAGGGATAGATATGTATAATACCCATTTAGGAGATCTTAACCTCTTTTGCAACATAACTAGAACATATTGTAGGGATAGATACTATGTATCACAGATAATACCACTCCTTTGGAACTAGAACATATTATTGTAGGGCTAGATATGTATCACAGAGAATTAACTAGAACATATTTCAGGGATAGATACGTATCACAGAGAATTAACTAGAACATATTGTAGGGATAGATATGTATCTCAGAGAATTAACTAGAACATATTGTAGGGGTAGATATGTATCACAGAGAATTAACTAGAACATATCGTAGAGACAGATTATGTATCACAAAGAATTAACTAGAACATATTGTAGGGATAGATATGTATCATAGAGAATACCACTCCTTTGGAACTAGAACATATTGTAGGGATAGATGTGTATCACAGAGAATTAACTAGAACATATTGTAGGGATATATATGTATAATACCCATTTAGGAGATCTTAACCTCTTTTGCAACATAACTAGAACATATTGTAGGGATAGATACTATGTATCACAGATAATACCACTCCTTTGGAACTAGAACATATTGTAGGGCTAGATATGTATCACAGAGAATTAACTAGAACATATTTCAGGGATAGATATGTATCACAGAGAATTAACTAGAACATATTGCAGGGATAGATATGTATCTCAGAGAATTAACTAGAACATATTGTAGGGGTAGATATGTATCACAGAGAATTAACTAGAACATATTGTAGAGACAGATTATGTATCACAGAGAATTAACTAGAACATATTGTAGGGATAGATATGTATCACAGAGAATACCACTCCTTTGGAACTAGAACATATTGTAGGGATAGATATGTATCACAGAGAATACCACTCCTTTGGAACTAGAACATATTGTAGGGATAGATGTGTATCAGAGAATACCACTCCTTTGGAATTGTCTTCCTTGCCACATAAAGCAAAGTACTTCACTTAATCTCTTCAGTTACAATCTGGATGAATGAATGGGAAACTTCAAATTCACCCCAGGTTTAACACCCTTGTCCCTTATGGATAGGGCTAACATGTAAATGTTCAGCCTGGCTGTGAGTTATCCATACTTAAATTATACAGGCTAATACGTTCATGGGAATGTAAGGCTAGGCTTCTAAAGATCCTCACAAATCAATAGCCTAGTAAGTACTTATGAACTTGTGTTTAATAATTTATTAGAGGGTATAAAAGCATAGCAACAATATGAACGTATGGTGGGGAGAGGGTTTGCTCCCTACATTAAAATGCATTTCTATGCTCTATTGGAATAATAAGGGAGTATAGCTTACAGACAAGTAAAATTGTAAGGGCTACATGTTGTGATAGTTAACAGTCCTGAAATAAATTTAAAGTGCATATTTTGACCAGCCATTGTAGAGGCCATGGATGTGAATCATTGGTTGAATTGTGAAATAAATGAATTTAGTGTGGATTTATTGCCTGATTTTGTATGTTAGTTATTGACTGTGGTATATAAATATGCTGCTCAATGTTCTCAATTTACGTGTGTCATTCTTCTTGGAGTGTGATTTGGTGACGTAGGATTTTGTGAAATATACAAGACCTGTTTAGCATTTAAAACTAGTTGGTAGTCATCTAGCTAGACCTCAGCTGAGGAAAAATAGTCCTGGGTCATCTTGTGGAGTAGTGGTAGACTTGGTGCAATGCATACGAGTGTGGCATCATCTGCATATTGTACTATGGAGGCTTCTTTGGTAGCTTTGTGAAGATTATTTGTGAATATGTTGAATAGTAGAGGACAAATCGCTGAGGTACACCAAAAAAGACAAACAAGAAGTAGGAGAGATTTTTTTTCCATTTTACAGCATGGAATCTGCTGGTGAGATAGCCGTGGAATGAGCTAAGGAATGAATGGGAATATCCTAGGAAGAATCACTTATGAAGCATGTGTTAGTGTAAAACTGTGTCAAATACTTTTGCTATGTCTAAGATGAGGGAGTTTACTAGATTGCTGCTGTTTCCATTTAAATTTCTGACTTTGATAAAACTGAGCAGAGCAGTAATGGTGCTGTGGTGAGGTCAGAAACCATGTTGAGTGTTGGAGAGGAGATCGTTATTATAAAGATGGGAAAGGAGTTGGGGATGACTTAATTTTTCTAATATTTTGGAGAGCAGAGCTAGAATGGTTATAGGTCGGTAACTGGAGATATTGGTGGATGTTGAGTGTTGGAGAGGAGATCATTATTGTAAAGATGGGAAAGGAGTTGGGGATGACTTACTTTTTCTAATATTTTGGAGAGCAGAGCTAGAATGGTTATAGGTCGGTAACTGGAGATATTGGTGGATGTTGAGTGTTGGAGAGGAGATCGTTATTGTAAAGATGGGAAAGGAGTTGGGGACGATTTAATTTTTCTAATATTTTGGAGAGCAGAGCTAGAATGGTTATAGGTTGGTAACTGGAGATATTAGCGGATGTTCCCCCTTTAAGTAGAGGTAGGTTGAGGGACTTTTCCAGATGCTAAATATGCTGCTTTCTGTGATCAATCAGTTTACGAGTAAAGATACAAGGTATGCTACAGCATCTACAGCGATACTGAGAAATTTGGATGACAGGTTGCCAGCGGGTGGTGTAGATTTTTTTTTATAGTTTTAGGAAGTATGTTTTGATAGAAGAGTTAGGTACTGGTTGGAGGGAAAAAGGATCTTGGTGGTGATTAGTGCTGTCTGGGCTAGTGAGGCTCGTGGGAAGTTTGTTATTAAGTAGTGAGAGGATAAAGTGCATGAGTATTGAACTGGGCAGCTATAAGGACTGTGTTTTTGTTGGTAGTTGATGAGGGAGTTGTAGTTTGGCTCAGGTGTAGTAGCCTTTTGGTTGATCCCAGAAAAGAATAGGGTTCTGTTGGTGGTAGTCTTGGCACATGGAAAAGTATTTAGTTTTGTCTGATCTGATTTTTTGTTTAGAAAGGTTCCTAAGCTGTCTAAAATATTGACATTTTATGTTGTTTTCTCAGTAGACCATATGCTTTCCAAGCTTTATCTCTGTTTAGCATGAGTTGCCTGGTTTCACTTGTGAGCCATGAGGCTGGATTTGATTTATTTTGTTCTGATGGGATCTAGTTCATTTAGTATGTTAAAGAATGTGTTGTTGATGTGAGTTACATCCTCATCTTGGAGTAAGTATTTTAGGATATAACAGTTTGTTTACTGAGATAGCTAATGAAGGCATTAGTATTAAACGAGAAGAGTGTGTGGACATTATTATAGAGTACGTGCTTATGTGCCTGATGGTAACGGTCAGTAGATGGTCACTGATGGATATTATTATAGAGTATGTTTTTATGTGCCTGATTAGATTGTTTCATGGTAAAGGTCAGTAGATGGTCACTGATGCACATTATTATAGAGTATGTTTTTATGTGCCTGATTAGATTGTCTCATGGTAAAGGTCAGTAGATGGTCACTGATGCACATTATTATATAGTATGTGTTTATGTGCCTGATTAGATTGTCTCATGGTAAAGGTCAGTAGATGGTCACTGATGCACATTATTATAGAGTATGTTTTTATGTGCCTGATTAGATTGTCTCATGGTAAAGGTCAGTAGATGGTCACTGATGCACATTATTATAGAGTATGTGTTTATGTGCCTGATTAGATTGTCTCATGGTAAAGGTCAGTAGATGGTCACTGATGCACATTATTATAGAGTATGTGTTTATGTGCCTGATTAGATTGTCTCATGGTAAAGGTCAGTAGATGGTCACTGATGCACATTATTATAGAGTATGTGTTTATGTGCCTGATTAGATTGTGTTATGGTAAAGGTCAGTAGATGGTCACTGATGCACATTATTATAGAGTATGTTTTATGTGCCTGATTAGATTGTCTCATGGTAAAGGTCAGTAGATGGTCACTGATGCACATTATTATAGAGTATGTGTTTATGTGCCTGATTAGATTGTCTCATGGTAAAGGTCAGTAGATGGTCACTGATGCACATTATTATAGAGTATGTTTTTATGTGCCTGATTAGATTGTCTCATGGTAAAGGTCAGTAGATGGTCACTGATGCACATTATTATAGAGTATGTTTTATGTGCCTGATTAGATTGTCTTATGGTAAAGGTCAGTAGATGGTCACTGATGCACATTATTATAGAGTATGTTTTATGTGCCTGATTAGATTGTCTCATGGTAAAGGTCAGTAGATGGTCACTGATGCACATTATTATAGAGTATGTTTTTATGTGCCTGATTAGATTGTCTCATGGTAAAGGTCAGTAGATGGTCACTGATGCACATTATTATAGAGTATGTTTTTATGTGCCTGATTAGATTGTCTCATGGTAAAGGTCAGTAGATGGTCACTGATGCACATTATTATAGAGTATGTGTTTATGTGCCTGATTAGATTGTCTCATGGTAAAGGTCAGTAGATGGTCACTGATGCACATTATTATAGAGTATGTGTTTATGTGCCTGATTAGATTGTCTCATGGTAAAGGTCAGTAGATGGTCACTGATGCACATTATTATAGAGTATGTTTTTATGTGCCTGATTAGATTGTCTCATGGTAAAGGTCAGTAGATGGTCACTGATGCACATTATTATAGAGTATGTTTTATGTGCCTGATTAGATTGTCTCATGGTAAAGGTCAGTAGATGGTCACTGATGCACATTATTATAGAGTATGTGTTTATGTGCCTGATTAGATTGTCTCATGGTAAAGGTCAGTAGATGGTCACTGATGCACATT
This sequence comes from Protopterus annectens, assembly GCF_019279795.1. Lineage (NCBI taxonomy): Eukaryota > Metazoa > Chordata > Ceratodontiformes > Protopteridae > Protopterus > Protopterus annectens. Next base: position 1,182,677,531 of record NC_056737.1, read on the forward strand.
ATTATAGAGTATGTGTTTATGTGCCTGATTAGATTGTCTCATGGTAAAGGTCAGTAGATGGTCACTGATGCACATTATTATATAGTATGTGTTTATGTGCCTGATTAGATTGTCTCATGGTAAAGGTCAGTAGATGGTCACTGATGCACATTATTATAGAGTATGTTTTTATGTGCCTGATTAGATTGTGTTATGGTAAAGGTCAGTAGATGGTCACTGATGCACATTATTATAGAGTATGTTTTTATGTGCCTGATTAGATTGTCTCATGGTAAAGGTCAGTAGATGGTCACTGATGCACATTATTATAGAGTATGTGTTTATGTGCCTGATTAGATTGTCTCATGGTAAAGGTCAGTAGATGGTCACTGATGCACATTATTATAGAGTATGTTTTTATGTGCCTGATTAGATTGTCTCATGGTAAAGGTCAGTAGATGGTCACTGATGCACATTATTATAGAGTATGTTTTATGTGCCTGATTAGATTGTCTCATGGTAAAGGTCAGTAGATGGTCACTGATGCACATTATTATAGAGTATGTTTTTATGTGCCTGATTAGATTGTCTCATGGTAAAGGTCAGTAGATGGTCACTGATGCACATTATTATATAGTATGTGTTTATGTGCCTGATTAGATTGTCTCATGGTAAAGGTCAGTAGATGGTCACTGATGCACATTATTATAGAGTATGTGTTTATGTGCCTGATTAGATTGTCTCATGGTAAAGGTCAGTAGATGGTCACTGATGCACATTATTATAGAGTATGTGTTTATGTGCCTGATTAGATTGTCTCATGGTAAAGGTCAGTAGATGGTCACTGATGCACATTATTATAGAGTATGTTTTATGTGCCTGATTAGATTGTGTTATGGTAAAGGTCAGTAGATGGTCACTGATGCACATTATTATAGAGTATGTTTTATGTGCCTGATTAGATTGTCTCATGGTAAAGGTCAGTAGATGGTCACTGATGCACATTATTATAGAGTATGTTTTTATGTGCCTGATTAGATTGTCTCATGGTAAAGGTCAGTAGATGGTCACTGATGCACATTATTATAGAGTATGTGTTTATGTGCCTGATTAGATTGTCTCATGGTAAAGGTCAGTAGATGGTCACTGATGCACATTATTATAGAGTATGTTTTTATGTGCCTGATTAGATTGTCTCATGGTAAAGGTCAGTAGATGGTCACTGATGCACATTATTATAGAGTATGTTTTATGTGCCTGATTAGATTGTCTCATGGTAAAGGTCAGTAGATGGTCACTGATGCACATTATTATAGAGTATGTGTTATGTGCCTGATTAGATTGTCTCATGGTAAAGGTCAGTAGATGGTCACTGATGCACATTATTATAGAGTATGTTTTATGTGCCTGATTAGATTGTCTCATGGTAAAGGTCAGTAGATGGTCACTGATGCACATTATTATAGAGTATGTTTTTATGTGCCTGATTAGATTGTCTCATGGTAAAGGTCAGTAGATGGTCACTGATGCACATTATTATAGAGTATGTTTTTATGTGCCTGATTAGATTGTCTCATGGTAAAGGTCAGTAGATGGTCACTGATGCACATTATTATAGAGTATGTTTTTATGTGCCTGATTAGATTGTCTCATGGTAAAGGTCAGTAGATGGTCACTGATGCACATTATTATATAGTATGTGTTTATGTGCCTGATTAGATTGTCTCATGGTAAAGGTCAGTAGATGGTCACTGATGCACATTATTATAGAGTATGTTTCTATGTGCCTGATTAGATTGTCTCATGGTAAAGGTCAGTAGATGGTCACTGATGCACATTATTATAGAGTATGTGTTTATGTGCCTGATTAGATTGTCTCATGGTAAAGGTCAGTAGATGGTCACTGATGCACATTATTATAGAGTATGTTTTATGTGCCTGATTAGATTGTCTCATGGTAAAGGTCAGTAGATGGTCACTGATGCACATTATTATAGAGTATGTTTTTATGTGCCTGATTAGATTGTCTCATGGTAAAGGTCAGTAGATGGTCACTGATGCACATTATTATAGAGTATGTTTTTATGTGCCTGATTAGATTGTCTTATGGTAAAGGTCAGTAGATGGTCACTGATGCACATTATTATAGAGTATGTTTTTATGTGCCTGATTAGATTGTCTCATGGTAAAGGTCAGTAGATGGTCACTGATGCACATTATTATAGAGTATGTGTTTATGTGCCTGATTAGATTGTCTCATGGTAAAGGTCAGTAGATGGTCACTGATGCACATTATTATAGAGTATGTTTTATGTGCCTGATTAGATTGTCTTATGGTAAAGGTCAGTAGATGGTCACTGATGCACATTATTATAGAGTATGTTTTATGTGCCTGATTAGATTGTCTCATGGTAAAGGTCAGTAGATGGTCACTGATGCACATTATTATAGAGTATGTTTTATGTGCCTGATTAGATTGTCTCATGGTAAAGGTCAGTAGATGGTCACTGATGCACATTATTATAGAGTATGTTTTATGTGCCTGATTAGATTGTCTCATGGTAAAGGTCAGTAGATGGTCACTGATGCACATTATTATATAGTATGTGTTTATGTGCCTGATTAGATTGTCTCATGGTAAAGGTCAGTAGATGGTCACTGATGCACATTATTATATAGTATGTGTTTATGTGCCTGATTAGATTGTCTCATGGTAAAGGTCAGTAGATGGTCACTGATGCACATTATTATAGAGTATGTTTTATGTGCCTGATTAGATTGTCTCATGGTAAAGGTCAGTAGATGGTCACTGATGCACATTATTATAGAGTATGTGTTTATGTGCCTGATTAGATTGTCTCATGGTAAAGGTCAGTAGATGGTCACTGATGCACATTATTATAGAGTATGTTTTTATGTGCCTGATTAGATTGTCTCATGGTAAAGGTCAGTAGATGGTCACTGATGCACATTATTATAGAGTATGTTTTTATGTGCCTGATTAGATTGTCTCATGGTAAAGGTCAGTAGATGGTCACTGATGCACATTATTATAGAGTATGTGTTTATGTGCCTGATTAGATTGTCTCATGGTAAAGGTCAGTAGATGGTCACTGATGCACATTATTATAGAGTATGTGTTTATGTGCCTGATTAGATTGTCTCATGGTAAAGGTCAGTAGATGGTCACTGATGCACATTATTATAGAGTATGTGTTTATGTGCCTGATTAGATTGTCTCATGGTAAAGGTCAGTAGATGGTCACTGATGCACATTATTATAGAGTATGTGTTTATGTGCCTGATTAGATTGTCTCATGGTAAAGGTCAGTAGATGGTCACTGATGCACATTATTATAGAGTATGTTTTTATGTGCCTGATTAGATTGTCTCATGGTAAAGGTCAGTAGATGGTCACTGATGCACATTATTATATAGTATGTGTTTATGTGCCTGATTAGATTGTCTCATGGTAAAGGTCAGTAGATGGTCACTGATGCACATTATTATAGAGTATGTGTTTATGTGCCTGATTAGATTGTCTCATGGTAAAGGTCAGTAGATGGTCACTGATGCACATTATTATAGAGTATGTTTTTATGTGCCTGATTAGATTGTCTTATGGTAAAGGTCAGTAGATGGTCACTGATGCACATTATTATAGAGTATGTGTTTATGTGCCTGATTAGATTGTCTCATGGTAAAGGTCAGTAGATGGTCACTGATGCACATTATTATAGAGTATGTTTTATGTGCCTGATTAGATTGTGTTGTGGTAAAGGTCAGTAGATGGTCACTGATGCACATTATTATAGAGTATGTGTTTATGTGCCTGATTAGATTGTCTCATGGTAAAGGTCAGTAGATGGTCACTGATGCACATTATTATAGAGTATGTGTTTATGTGCCTGATTAGATTGTCTCATGGTAAAGGTCAGTAGATGGTCACTGATGCACATTATTATAGAGTATGTGTTTATGTGCCTGATTAGATTGTCTCATGGTAAAGGTCAGTAGATGGTCACTGATGCACATTATTATAGAGTATGTGTTTATGTGCCTGATTAGATTGTGTTATGGTAAAGGTCAGTAGATGGTCACTGATGCACATTATTATAGAGTATGTGTTTATGTGCCTGATTAGATTGTCTCATGGTAAAGGTCAGTAGATGGTCACTGATGCACATTATTATAGAGTATGTTTTTATGTGCCTGATTAGATTGTCTCATGGTAAAGGTCAGTAGATGGTCACTGATGCACATTATTATAGAGTATGTTTTTATGTGCCTGATTAGATTGTCTCATGGTAAAGGTCAGTAGATGGTCACTGATGCACATTATTATAGAGTATGTGTTTATGTGCCTGATTAGATTGTCTCATGGTAAAGGTCAGTAGATGGTCACTGATGCACATTATTATAGAGTATGTTTTATGTGCCTGATTAGATTGTCTCATGGTAAAGGTCAGTAGATGGTCACTGATGCACATTATTATAGAGTATGTTTTTATGTGCCTGATTAGATTGTCTTATGGTAAAGGTCAGTAGATGGTCACTGATGCACATTATTATAGAGTATGTTTTATGTGCCTGATTAGATTGTCTCATGGTAAAGGTCAGTAGATGGTCACTGATGCACATTATTATAGAGTATGTTTTTATGTGCCTGATTAGATTGTCTCATGGTAAAGGTCAGTAGATGGTCACTGATGCACATTATTATAGAGTATGCTTTTATGTGCCTGATTAGATTGTCTTATGGTAAAGGTCAGTAGATGGTCACTGATGCACATTATTATAGAGTATGTTTTTATGTGCCTGATTAGATTGTCTCATGGTAAAGGTCAGTAGATGGTCACTGATGCACATTATTATAGAGTATGTTTTTATGTGCCTGATTAGATTGTCTCATGGTAAAGGTCAGTAGATGGTCACTGATGCACATTATTATAGAGTATGTTTTTATGTGCCTGATTAGATTGTCTCATGGTAAAGGTCAGTAGATGGTCACTGATGCACATTATTATAGAGTATGTGTTTATGTGCCTGATTAGATTGTCTCATGGTAAAGGTCAGTAGATGGTCACTGATGCACATTATTATAGAGTATGTTTATGTGCCTGATTAGATTGTCTCATGGTAAAGGTCAGTAGATGGTCACTGATGCACATTATTATAGAGTATGTTTTATGTGCCAGATTAGATTGTCTCATGGTAAAGGTCAGTAGATGGTCACTGATGCACATTATTATAGAGTATGTTTTATGTGCCTGATTAGATTGTCTCATGGTAAAGGTCAGTAGATGGTCACTGATGCACATTATTATAGAGTATGTGTTTATGTGCCTGATTAGATTGTCTCATGGTAAAGGTCAGTAGATGGTCACTGATGCACATTATTATAGAGTATGTTTTATGTGCCTGATTAGATTGTCTCATGGTAAAGGTCAGTAGATGGTCACTGATGCACATTATTATAGAGTATGTTTTTATGTGCCTGATTAGATTGTCTTATGGTAAAGGTCAGTAGATGGTCACTGATGCACATTATTATAGAGTATGTTTTATGTGCCTGATTAGATTGTCTTATGGTAAAGGTCAGTAGATGGTCACTGATGCACATTATTATAGAGTATGTTTTATGTGCCTGATTAGATTGTCTCATGGTAAAGGTCAGTAGATGGTCACTGATGCACATTATTATAGAGTATGTGTTTATGTGCCTGATTAGATTGTCTCATGGTAAAGGTCAGTAGATGGTCACTGATGCACATTATTATAGAGTATGTTTTTATGTGCCTGATTAGATTGTCTCATGGTAAAGGTCAGTAGATGGTCACTGATGCACATTATTATAGAGTATGTTTTTATGTGCCTGATTAGATTGTCTCATGGTAAAGGTCAGTAGATGGTCACTGATGCACATTATTATAGAGTATGTTTTTATGTGCCTGATTAGATTGTCTCATGGTAAAGGTCAGTAGATGGTCACTGATGCACATTATTATAGAGTATGTTTTTATGTGCCTGATTAGATTGTCTCATGGTAAAGGTCAGTAGATGGTCACTGATGCACATTATTATAGAGTATGTGTTTATGTGCCTGATTAGATTGTCTCATGGTAAAGGTCAGTAGATGGTCACTGATGCACATTATTATAGAGTATGTTTTTATGTGCCTGATTAGATTGTCTCATGGTAAAGGTCAGTAGATGGTCACTGATGCACATTATTATAGAGTATGTTTTTATGTGCCTGATTAGATTGTCTCATGGTAAAGGTCAGTAGATGGTCACTGATGCACATTATTATAGAGTATGTTTTATGTGCCTGATTAGATTGTCTCATGGTAAAGGTCAGTAGATGGTCACTGATGCACATTATTATAGAGTATGTTTTATGTGCCTGATTAGATTGTCTCATGGTAAAGGTCAGTAGATGGTCACTGATGCACATTATTATAGAGTATGTGTTTATGTGCCTGATTAGATTGTCTCATGGTAAAGGTCAGTAGATGGTCACTGATGCACATTATTATAGAGTATGTTTTTATGTGCCTGATTAGATTGTCTCATGGTAAAGGTCAGTAGATGGTCACTGATGCACATTATTATAGAGTATGTTTTATGTGCCTGATTAGATTGTCTCATGGTAAAGGTCAGTAGATGGTCACTGATGCACATTATTATAGAGTATGTGTTTATGTGCCTGATTAGATTGTCTCATGGTAAAGGTCAGTAGATGGTCACTGATGCACATTATTATAGAGTATGTTTTATGTGCCTGATTAGATTGTCTCATGGTAAAGGTCAGTAGATGGTCACTGATGCACATTATTATAGAGTATGTGTTTATGTGCCTGATTAGATTGTCTCATGGTAAAGGTCAGTAGATGGTCACTGATGCACATTATTATAGAGTATGTTTTATGTGCCTGATTAGATTGTCTCATGGTAAAGGTCAGTAGATGGTCACTGATGCACATTATTATAGAGTATGTTTTATGTGCCTGATTAGATTGTCTCATGGTAAAGGTCAGTAGATGGTCACTGATGCACATTATTATAGAGTATGTTTTTATGTGCCTGATTAGATTGTCTCATGGTAAAGGTCAGTAGATGGTCACTGATGCACATTATTATAGAGTATGTGTTTATGTGCCTGATTAGATTGTCTCATGGTAAAGGTCAGTAGATGGTCACTGATGCACATTATTATAGAGTATGTGTTTATGTGCCTGATTAGATTGTCTCATGGTAAAGGTCAGTAGATGGTCACTGATGCACATTATTATAGAGTATGTTTTATGTGCCTGATTAGATTGTCTCATGGTAAAGGTCAGTAGATGGTCACTGATGCACATTATTATAGAGTATGTTTTATGTGCCTGATTAGATTGTCTCATGGTAAAGGTCAGTAGATGGTCACTGATGCACATTATTATAGAGTATGTTTTTATGTGCCTGATTAGATTGTCTCATGGTAAAGGTCAGTAGATGGTCACTGATGCACATTATTATAGAGTATGTTTTTATGTGCCTGATTAGATTGTCTCATGGTAAAGGTCAGTAGATGGTCACTGATGCACATTATTATAGAGTATGTTTTTATGTGCCTGATTAGATTGTCTCATGGTAAAGGTCAGTAGATGGTCACTGATGCACATTATTATAGAGTATGTTTTTATGTGCCTGATTAGATTGTCTTATGGTAAAGGTCAGTAGATGGTCACTGATGCACATTATTATAGAGTATGTGTTTATGTGCCTGATTAGATTGTCTCATGGTAAAGGTCAGTAGATGGTCACTGATGCACATTATTATAGAGTATGTGTTTATGTGCCTGATTAGATTGTCTCATGGTAAAGGTCAGTAGATGGTCACTGATGCACATTATTATAGAGTATGTGTTTATGTGCCTGATTAGATTGTCTCATGGTAAAGGTCAGTAGATGGTCACTGATGCACATTATTATAGAGTATGTTTTTATGTGCCTGATTAGATTGTCTCATGGTAAAGGTCAGTAGATGGTCACTGATGCACATTATTATAGAGTATGTTTTATGTGCCTGATTAGATTGTCTCATGGTAAAGGTCAGTAGATGGTCACTGATGCACATTATTATAGAGTATGTTTTTATGTGCCTGATTAGATTGTCTCATGGTAAAGGTCAGTAGATGGTCACTGATGCACATTATTATAGAGTATGTGTTTATGTGCCTGATTAGATTGTCTCATGGTAAAGGTCAGTAGATGGTCACTGATGCACATTATTATAGAGTATGTGTTTATGTGCCTGATTAGATTGTCTCATGGTAAAGGTCAGTAGATGGTCACTGATGCACATTATTATAGAGTATGTTTTATGTGCCTGATTAGATTGTCTCATGGTAAAGGTCAGTAGATGGTCACTGATGCACATTATTATAGAGTATGTGTTTATGTGCCTGATTAGATTGTCTCATGGTAAAGGTCAGTAGATGGTCACTGATGCACATTATTATAGAGTATGTGTTTATGTGCCTGATTAGATTGTCTCATGGTAAAGGTCAGTAGATGGTCACTGATGCACATTATTGTAGAGTATGTTTTATGTGCCTGATTAGATTGTGTTATAGTAAAGGTCAGTAGATGGTCACTGATGCACATTATTGTAGAGTATGTGTTTATGTGCCTGATTAAAGGTTTATAGTGCCTGAATATTTGAACTGTATCTTACTGAAATTGGTACACCTTGTTTGCTGTAGCATAGACTAGATCCAGGCCTGCTGAATGTAGCTTTGTTTATATGCTTGTTGTTTGTTTGATTGTTATTTCCCTGGAACGCTAATTCCACCTAATACGCGGCTTCTCAGCGCTTCTGTGGCTCACTAGTGATATCTGCATTGCTTACTGTACTTATTTCCTTGTTTCACTTGAAAGAAAGTTACTGTTTGTCGTTTTTGCATTTAAGTTACCTGTAACACATTGCACTTAAGTTACCTGGCACTTGCTCACTAAAGCAATTATGTAAGTCAGCACTAAAAATTAAAAGCACTACACCCTCACTCCCCACTGGCCCTGGTTTTCAATTATTAAGGAATTCCCAATATTATTCTAGCATGTCCAAAGGTCAGTTGTCAATCTCCTCTCTGGTCCAGCTGGTGAATCTGGGAATCTTGAGGCAATGTTACAACTGCCTCATGTACACAGACAACCCTCTCCTCCTCCCAACAAATTCCAACACATGTGAGAGATGCAACCATATAGCCAAACTGGAGGCTAAGCTCTCTCAACTCAGTACTGGCATAACCAGTCAGGAGGAGAAGGAAACCATACTCACTACAATTCCAGTCTCACATAGACCTACCACGACAGCAAACCAAACACATAATCACACAAAAACATACTCGGAGGCTCTAAATAAAGATCTGCCAAGCAGCAGAGACCTCCAAAGCAGACACCCAAGCAGCCGCTACCCCAAAACAAAACACGTGCAACACATATCTCACAAAGCCAGTGTGCCAAACAGTCACAGCCCTTAAGACTAAACAACACACCTGATACACTTGTAATAGGTGACTCTATCGTCAGGCACACTGACGCCCCGCTCACCAGGCTGAACAAGGAGAGGGTCACGGTGAGCAGCCTGTCGGGTGCTAGGATCCGCCACATAACACAAGCACTCAGGTCACTCCAAGGCAAGTACAAATATGAAGTTGTTGCTGGGTGTCCTGATATTACTACATGGGAAAAAGGGTCTAAAGGAAAACCCCCCTTGGAGCCATGTATGCCCAAAAAAGAAAAAAAGAGTTTT